>NW_008795127.1:4328238-4378947 GCF_000699145.1 Aptenodytes forsteri | reverse complement strand
TGAAGCACTGGCACAGGTTTCCCAGAGAGGTGGTGGATGCGCCATCCCTGGAAACATTCAAGGTCAGGTTGGACGGGGCTCTGAGCAACCTGATCGAGTGGAAGATGTCCCTGCTTATTGCAGGGGGGTTGGACTAGATGAACTTTAGAGGTCCCTTCCAACCCAAACTATTCTATGATCGTATGAATGAAAGAATATGGTGTGTCTAAGGAATATGCAGTAAGTGCCATTTTGGGGGTTAATCTCTACTGCTAATAGGAAAAGAAGGGTCCATGGTGGTGAAGTGTCCCAAGAAACCCAGTCTGTAAAAGTACCTAAGGACCTGCAGCAGGTTGACCTTGGGTGACTGCCAGATGCCCACCCAGCTGCTCTTTCACTCCACTTTCTCAACAGGACAGGGGAAGAAAATAAGATGGAAGAGCTTGTGGGTTGAGATAAAGACAGGGAGATCATTTACCCATTACTATACGGGCAAAAACAGACTTGACTTGGAGAAAGTTAATTTAATTTATTGCCAATTAAAAATAGAGTGGGATGGTAAGAAACAAAGACAAAACTAAAAACACTTTCCCCCCGCCCCCCTCTCCTTGCCAGGCTCAACTTCACTCCTTCATTCCTGACTCTTCTACCTCCTCCCTACCCCGAGTGATGCAGAGGAATGGGGAACTGGGGGGTTGTGGTCAGTCCAACATAGATTGTCTCTGCAGCTCCTTCATCCTCATACTTTTCCCTCCCATGGGCTACAGTCCTTCAGGAAGAGATTGCTCCAGCCTGAGTACCTCACAGGCCGCAGTTCCTGCCAGGTGCCTGCTCCAGCATGAGTTCATGGGCTGCAGCTTTGTTCAGGGTACATCCGCCTGCTGCAGTGTGGGGTCCTCCACGGGCTGTGGTGTGGTCCTTCATGGGCTGCAGGAGCTACCTGCTTTACTGTGGTGCTCTTCATGGGCTGCAGGGAATTTCTGCTTCACCATGGTCTTCCGCACAGCTCTGCCTCAGCACCTGGAGCACCTTTTCTCCCTCCTTCTCTGCTGACCTTGGTGTCTACAGGATTTTTTTCTCACTCCTCTGTCTCACAACTACTGTGCAACTTTTTTTATCCTTTCTTAAATAGGTTATTGCAGAGGTGTCCCCAGCTTGGCGCATGTCCTCAGCTGTGTCCTGTGGTGGGTCCGGTTTGGAGCTGGCTCTGTCCACAACAGGGGCAGCCCCTGGTTTCTTGTCAACAGAGGCCACCCCTTGCTATGTAAAACCAAGATAGGAACAGCTCCTCAGGCTTCTGACACCTGAAATAAAACCAAAGCAACTTGGAATAATAGCCTGAAAACCAAACAAAAAAGGCAGCTGAAATACATAAGTGTCCTCTCTAGAGCTTCCTGAGTTTTGTTGATGCTACCAATGTGAAAACCAAGAATTAAAATAATTAAGCTGTTAATATGGTCCTCTGTCTTAAACTTTGCCACCCATTCCTAGTTTCTATACTGGCAATGAAATGTGCTCTTGGGAATGTTAATGGTAGAAAAGAATCTGGCATAAATTGAAGTAGTCCCATTAACATCGAAGAAAACATGCTGTGTTAGAGTAGCTCTTGAAAAAGGTGTTAAAAAGGCAATATGCTGGATTACTGAACATTATTAGAGAAGTAAGAAAATTAAATACTTTCCCTGGTCCTTATTTCTACAAACAATTTTTGGCATTAACCAATCTCCATTCTTTTCTTTCCTGGCAAAAAATACAGGTGGTTTTTGTTTGTTTGTACACAGGAGTAGTTGTGATGAGCTATTTTATGTAGCACTGTCAGAAATTGCTTCACAATTTGTAGTCCCTTCAAGTCTGGGATCTTCTCTCTCTCTGTATTGTGCTGTTGGAGTGTGTGGCACTTAAACATATAGCAGTAGTAAGATGATGAAGGACTTGAGTTCTCTTCATTTGAAAGCTATTACTTTGCAAATGAAATTCCATTCCCCTCCTGGTAACTTGTTTTGTAGATGGGGAACAGCTGAGACCACTGCAAGTGTGCACACAAACACAGTATGTAATATGTATTTTCCCAGACATATTGCAGATCGAAAGTAATTTTATTTTTGTCCTTTTGGTAATACGTGTTTTGAAGACGGTATTAGAAGGCACTTAAAACTAATACAGGCAAACAGTGAGGATTGCACACTGTCATTTGGATAAGCTCTGTTTGGTAAGTCAGTTATCATACTTAGGAGTCCTAACAGTTTGAAACACATGGCTTTGGTCTCTTATCTACTTTAAGTAAACTCTAGTTTAAAAATTGCTTTGCATGCAGCAGTACTAAGTATACAAATTCTGAGTTAAAGGGAATAGTTGGTATTCTTAGGAGGACTACCCCCAAAAGCTCTTCAAGCTCTCTGCTATCTTATGACACATCTGTTTTTTCAGTCGTGGGAATCAACTGAAATGTTTGGGCAACAGTTTATTTTTCAGAATGATTTGTGAACCTGAACTATAGAGTTCAAGTATCATTTTTATCTTTCAGGCTTTTCTTGTGCTTAGGTACCAAACCAAGAAATCACTGGTTACTTCTCTCTCTAACCTTCAGGTGAAATAACTGAAGACATACATAGATATATTAAGAGGCTTTTAACAGATGTTTGAAAGCATTATTTTGCAGATTTTTTTCCTCTAACAAGTCAGTTTTCCCCAAGTTGAATGGTTGAGACAGACGTATTTCCTTTGCTCTTTTATCGAGGTAGGTGGAAGTGATTAGAGCAAATTCTGTCATCAATTCCTAGTATTCTACTTTTATCTTCAGTCCCTAATAGGTTGGTCATGTCAGCACACACTCTAGGTCAGCCCTTGATCTCTTCAGGCAGCCGTAGGCCACCCATGTGCTCAGAGAGATGAGGTGAGGTAGAAAGGTTTTTGAGACTGACACAGCATTTCTAACTCTTATCATGTCTGGTATTTTTCCTAAATTTCCAGCTTTAGGAGTCATTACAAGCTGAGCTTTAATTTTAAGTGAAACTTCTAGTCCCAGGAAGGAAAATTAATATTAGCCTTTTTTTTTTAAATTTAATTTAATTGTGTTTTCTGGAAGCTAATCCCAAGTTAATTCCATGTGTTAGGACTACTGCTGACCAAATCAGAGGACCAGAGTCCTCTCTGATAGCTGGGACACAGCTTTTCAAAGGTAGAGAATTTGCCATGTCTTCTGTCTAAAACTGTAGCTCGCTAGAGAAGAAAGGGTAGCACTCCAGAGGATTCCTGGAAAGGAATAAATAAATAAATAAATAAATAAATACCCTCTTTTCTTAGAATTTCTTTATTAGCTTGAAATAACTTACTTACCAGGCTGCTCATTTGGGATCATATTCTGAGACATCTAACATTCTCCTCGTGTTGTATGGGCAACCTAGCAAACAACCAATGAAGAAATTTATTTACGTTAACTCCCAGGCAAATCAAGGGAAGACAGGCACTCCTTTAGTTCAGATTTCTGCATGGGGGATGCAGTGACAAATACTGCTGCACTGAAGTTCCTTTCTGATATCACTCTTCTAGGAAGCCAGTTTAATAGGGGCTTTATCATTAGCTTGTCATCAACTTGACACATTATTGCTATATTTTTGTGTTGAAAATGCAGTTGCAGATTTTGAGGCTACCCTGAGACTCAGCTTAGACATTTGCTGAAAGTGAAGATTTTGTTAGGGGGGGAAGGTTTTTTTTTGATGGAATTAAAACATCCAGGTGAAATAGCTGCAAAATATGAGTGTGTAGTGCACAGTGACAGAAATCAGAAAGTGTTTTCAACAGATGGTTATAAAAGGTGCCTTAAGTACTAATTACTGCATACAGTTGTTTCATACTTTTTTAAACATATTCCGAAAACGATTGCAGGGAATTAGAAATATCTGAAAAATACTAGTTTTACAACTCTGATTTCAGTATGGAAAACTTAGAGCATCTGAGAACAGATTAGGCATTGACTTACATTGATGACCATAGAATGCAAATCACTGTTGCAACTAAAATGTGTGAGATATAGAGTTCATATGTCACCATTTGGGTTAGCAAAGGCATGGATCTGTGTGAATAATGAGTTACTAAGGAACATTAGTAACTTATTTGTCTGCTCCTTTTTGGTGCAAAGTTTGCAGTTTTGTCTAAAAGTTGTGGAAATACTTGTTGTGAGATATATCATAGGAATAATTTAAAATCTGATAGGATTAAAAAGGAAGTTTCACAGTTTGGAATAGTTCTTTTATAATTTTAGATCCCAGTTATACATAGCCATGTGTACATACACATGCACACAAATTTCTACCATACCAGGAAAATGAAAGTGATCCTGATGGTGCTAATGCCATCAGACGTTCGAGGTGTCCTCAGACAGGATAACTCGTGACATCCATGCATGTTCCTTTTTGGCAAATATTTCTGCAGTTGTCATTACCAGGCTGATGTACCTGATGACAACTAGAAAAAGAGGTGAAATACTGTTTGCCTTAATCTATATGTATTTATAATATATACCATGTTATTTTACCTTCTTCAGCTTAGTGATCTCCAGATGTAGGTGTGATTGTATTTGTAAAGAGAAATGCATGTGAATTACTTAGGGAGCTAACTTTGGAAATATATCTGGTGCCTGCACTGGAGATTCAAAGTAAACAAGCATTATAGCTTTTTGGATCATGTTAGGAGTAAGCCAGAAATGATTAAAACAGTTAGGCAGAAAGGACAGAAATAGTAAGGAGGCCAAGAGAGAAGAATCATAATTTGTTCAATTACTTTGAAAGTTCAGTGTGTGTACTATAAAAAGAATATTTGTAAGTTCTTGGGCAGTTGTCAATGATCCTATATGGTTTTACAGTTGACTTGCCAGCAGAGATATCTCGCAGCTACTTGGCAGTATACTAGTGGGTTTTGTCACTCCAAGGAAAGGGCTCGGCATTGTACTGCCTCATCTGTAGAAGCAAGAGAAAAGAAGCTTGGGTGGAAACTGACTTGGGTCTTCAAATTTAGAATTTGAATAACTTTATTAAAAAAATCAAACCTTTTAAAGTGGTTTTAATCAAAGCACTGTATTTCATTTAACCTGAAACAATTATCTTTCAGATTTTCAGTTGAATAAATTTTTGCATTTTTAAAAAATTCCATTCAGATTCAGGAGCGATGATAAAGCTGACATCCTCAAAACCTTGAGAGAATGGGAAAGCCATTTCACACTGTCTGTCTAGTAACTGAATAGTTGTTTTCACTTTTAAGAAGAGAAAATACAGTTCTTCTAGTGTTGCTGGCAAAGACTTCAAGCTCTTGGGAAAGTCACGTCTCCTCTTGTGTTAGGAGGCACCTTGTGGAACTTAACAGAAAAGTGATGAGAGTTTGGCTCCTGATTACAGTGGGAGGTGGGAAGGCTTGAACAAAGTTTGCAATTTCAGAACAGAAGTTCCTTCGGTTTTGGAGGTAAGCAGATAAATTAATGAGAGCTTGAATATAATAACTGAGAGTAGTTAATGACAAATAGGATGCTATACACCCTATAGAGAAACATGTAGACACAGTAACAGTTAAAGAGAGGGATTACTGTTACGAATAGATTGACCAGGACATTAAAGTTGGAAAGAAATGTAGCTAGAAATGATGGAATTCGGAAAATGAAGTTGCTGCAGCTGAGAAGTATAAAAACATGGTATGATTTGTGAAGATCTGGTGCTTTGGTCCCATGCAAGATGAACTAGAAATACAGATGTGCCTTACAGCTGTACATACTGTCACATGATGATTCCTGAGCAGGAGTCCTGGCCTAGACAAGGTGCATTATTTGCATTTATTGCAATTTTTTTCTTCAGTGGGCACTAAATCTTGAATATCAATTGAGAAAAATTCATTACATTAGAATATTGCTGAAAGCAATTAAAGACAAGAAAAAATGTTAGAAAAGAATGGAAAGGGAGCTTGTGCAAAAGACTTGTCTTTGAAATTGCATTTACAGTAAAAATCCTGCAGCTCGGTATTCTGCAGCTGACTACTCCAGCTTTACTTTTCTATTAACCTACGGGTAACTTCTGTCAGAAAATTAAATGGGGAAGAACGAGCGTTTAGAAATAAATCAATTCTAAAGATTGAATGTTTGTACTCATCAGAAGTTAAGTAACTAGACCGTGCTGGTTCAGTCTTAACTTTCTTCTGCTCTGGAGTGCTATGAGGTGCAGAAAAGAGGGCAGGTGTTTATGTGAGCTTGTGAAAGATAAATACAAAGGAAGAGGTTTTATTTGTTGGGGTTATTGTTCATAACTTTCATCTAGTTGCAGCCCACTTTGTCAAATATACATAAATTTGTTACACTTCAGTATTCCTGGACCAATTTCAGCAAATCTGTTATAGAAGGCGATTTAAACAAATGAAGACAAGCAAGCCACGGTAAACATGATATAGATTCAGCTTCTCTTCCGAGTTCCTGATTTACAGCCAGTACCAGCAGATACTTAGGTGATAAAGTGAGGAAGGTTCAGTCTTTAATAAAAGCGATCCAGGACTGTGGATGGAAGGAGATTTCCTTTAAAGACTAAATATTCCAGTTCAGAGCTAATTCTTGCAATGAATCTGAGAACTTGTCTCTTGCTGATTTCTATTTGATAAGCGTTTCTCTTTTGGCAATGAATCATCCTCAGAACAACCTTCTAGTGCTGTAGCTATCCTTGGGAGTACAGTTAGAGCTTCTAAAATAAACAAATGTGGAATTTCTAAATCTTTGGTTACTTAAACACTGGCACTTTATTTTCTGCCAGGGATTTGGACAGTCCCATAGCATATGTAACAGAGCATCCCTGTCAGAGTTAAACATTGCCAACATTTGCTTATGCTGGCAATCCCAGCTGTGTGCTTTCAAAATGGAGCACACCGTGGGCCAAATCCTGCTTGCTTTGTTTGATGATCAGCTCTGGGCCAACAGACAGAAATTGATAAAAGGCTTTTCAGAGTTAAACGCATGAACTGCTGCATCTTGATCACCAAGCTACAATTCTGCTACTGGGGCCTGTATCAACTCATCTTTGGATGTGACTGATGTGAATCAGGCACAAAAGGGCCTGGAAAATACACTCTCACCACTCATTCAGTAACAAGTATTCTAAACTGAGTAATACAAACAGGATTTTGTCCATTGTTTACTTTTGTAGAACAGTTTGAGTTAATTGATGTTAAAATCTCCCAAGGGTACATAATTAAGCCATTTGAGGAAGCTGCATAGGCAATGCAATAGGCCACAGGAGGGCTGTGGACTCTGTGCTTCCACAGCTGAGTGTCTCTGAAAACAAACAAAAAAAGGGGCAATATTTGGTAAGTGTAGGCACACAGACAAGCTGTTACGATTGTAGCTTGAAGCTTGTGTAAGGCAACTTTATTTTGTCGCTAGGAGATCAGCTGAATAACATGGATCTTGGGGTATGGCTGCGTTAATAATGGACAGATACTGTGTAGCTGCTGTCAGCCACTTTAAGTTTGCACAGCAATTTATCCTGTGGTAATTAGAGAATGAACAGTACCTGTATAAAGGGTAATAGTATGGATCACAGCCTGATAACAACTAGCTCTGTGAAGGCCTTCTCCCCTTTATCCCAGGTGCTCCACACCTCCTCTTGGTACATCAAAGAATTTCTGCTACTTAAGCTTCGTGCAAAGTAGACTGAGCTTCATCCCCTGTGATCAGAGAAAGGCTATTCGAGCTATCCAAATCTTTCAAAGATCACTTAAAAAGCAGCACTTGAGAAACCGAGCTAAAGCAGTGATTGCTTCTGATTTATTCATTTTCACAGCAGCCTACTGCTACACCCTGTTATTTTTTTCTTAGGCATAATTTGCTACTTGACTCAGGAAGCAAACAAAAGACAAGTTCTCTCATTTAGGTTGAGGCACTGCTTTTAAATGTGTAGCACAGCAATGTGCATGTGCCTGTAAGTGCATGCATACATCCACATCCTGTAAATATGTACAGGGAATGATTTGATACAAACTCTTTACCAGTTTAAGATTGCACATGAGAAACATGGAGGGGGAGACAGTTTTATTTATTTATTTATTTATTTAACCAGAGCAAAAGGGTCCTTTTCTTTGCCTAGTGTAACTCCTTTCCAAACTGTGCTTGACTTAGAGAAGAAAAAG
Source organism: Aptenodytes forsteri (assembly GCF_000699145.1). Lineage (NCBI taxonomy): Eukaryota > Metazoa > Chordata > Aves > Sphenisciformes > Spheniscidae > Aptenodytes > Aptenodytes forsteri. The sequence goes on along the minus strand of NW_008795127.1, from coordinate 4,370,817 downwards.
CTGCAGAGGTAGCTAAATGGAAAAGGGAAAAAAGCAGGATGAGGTCTGCTCCTTGAATTATGACTAGAATAGAATAGTTCAGTTGGAAGGGACCTACAATGATCATCTAGTCCAACTGACTGACTGCTTCAAGGCTGACCAAAAGTTAAAGCATGTTATTAAGGACATTGTCCAAATGTGTCTTAAACACTGACAGGAGTGGGGCATCAACCACCTCTCTAGGAAGCTTGTTCCAGTGTTTGACCACCCTCTCAGTAAAGAAATGTTTCCTAACATATGAAGATGTTCCTTCATAACATATGAAGATGTGTTTCCAATATGAAGATACAGGGAGACAATGACTGGATACCCAGTGCTTCCACTGGGTGTTTTTATAGAAGTGGAAATTGTCAGGGAAGCTGGTGTAACTGCTGCTTCCAGGTGGAGCCCTTAGAGAGCTTTGTATTCTGTGAACACATGAATAATAGCTATAGTTTAAATGAGCATAAGCTAGTATGTGGAGAGGAGGTGAAGCTATCAGTATAATGGTATTTATCACACTGAAAACATATCCGAGTACTTTTGCAAGAAATAAGAAATATTAAGAACACTCTGCAACACCAAAATCCACCTGTGTTCACCTAAACAACTTTGGTTTTATTTTTTTTCTTCCTGTGAAAATTTCATTCAAACAAATTCTCAGTTTAAAAAAAGATTGGAAAGGAGGTCTGTTCATATAATCCCCAAGCATCTTTGCTGGAAGGCTTCTGGGAGGAAAGTGTGTTGAGGTTAGTATTGAAATACGAGCAGATAGATGGCTCTAGTGGTCCAATTGTAAAAAAGCAAGATGGAGAAAGTTCTGAGTAATAGTGTGTGTGTGAGTATTACACATACCATATATGCACATACAATTACACTTAATAATTACAGAAATATTTTTCTATTAAAACACTTGTTAAAAAATTACACTGCTATAGGGATATTTGTACTTGTAGCATAGCATGTATCAACATTCACATGTATAAAAACTAGTTGTATATATATGACTTTCTGTTGAGATGTGTTTTATATACTTGTGATGCACTGTTGCATTCCTGAGTACCCTCTTACAGGGATAAGAGCTTTCTCAGCCATGCATGTTCTGTTTTAGCAGGGTGGTGATGTGTGTGAAACAGGCCATGCCATGGCAATGAAGCTTGTTTCCTTAATTTGTACAAGTCCTTAAGAGTTCAGCCCTGCTTGTGCTAGCTGTATTACATTCTTTTACATTTCCCCTGGATTAGGAGTGTTTTGAAAGTTAATGAATTCTTGCAAATTTTAGGAATGCTATGTACAAAATCCTCAAAACATTTTGGTTTTGGTGGGTTCATGTATCCTTTTTTCATATTTATGGATGTTTAAACTGGGTTTTTTTGTGTCAAATCCAACGTCACCATTGATACTAGATTTTCTGAATCTACATCAATACCCGAGGCTTGAAAACTGAAAGCACTGGGAATGAAGAGCACTTATTTATGTACAGGTCCAATGTGAGGGAAAGCTGCTTAAATGTCACAGTGGCCTTGTAACTTTGACCATAACTTAAAGCTTCATCCTTTTTAATGTTGAGAAAGCTGTTCAGTTCCAAAGGGACCTCCTATTTAGCTGTGCTGTAGAGAAACTGACTTACGTAATTGTTTTTGAGATACTTTTTTTTCTGTAAAGTGATGATAGACAATGAAATCCATTTTAGTTTGCTCTATAGATGGCACATATCAGGAGGATAATGGGAATATACTCGGTGAGCAATGTGTGTTATAAGTAGAGAAATCTGGTGGTAAAAGTGCAGTGATGTAGTAGATAGAAATGTAACACAGGATCTACTTTCAGTAGAGGGTAATGGGATATTGCAGAAGAAAAATAGCCAAGAAGAACTTCTATTTCCCTGTAGTATTCCTAGTTTTCAAAGCAAGTTTTACCCTTGGTTTCTTAGCTCCTCCCTAACTGATTTGTATTGTGTCCCATGTTTTGTTAATCTTCTCACCTGTTTCTCACCACTTTATGGGTGCATAAGGATTGACAACACACGAGAGGGTGAGTAAGAGTACCGATGCAGCAGCAGCCTGTAGGAAAAAAAAATCAGATATGAATTATGAGCAAGCTCAGCTTTTTATTGTTCACTTCCCTGTTCTAAGTCTTCAGTCCATCTAAACAGGGACAGAGGCAGTATTCCTGTTACACTCAACAATTCAGTGTTCATCTTTATTTTTGCTTTACAGTCAGTTTTCGTATGTGGTGAATATGCCAACACTCGCACAGCTTCACAAGCCCCTCTGATCTTTAAAAGTGGCAGGGTAATGCCACTAGGAATCAAAGCAATCTGTCTTTAAACTGCAGAGTTTAGTTTTATATGTCAGGGACACTTAAACACTTCTCTTCACTGCTTTTTCTTCCTCAGAACAATGCAAACATCTAGATTTCTCATCTATGGTACTTTAAACAAGTCCAAAGCTGTTATCTGACAACCCTTGTTGACAAGACCAATTGTTCCCACAGTTATAATCTCTCCTTGTTTTCCTTTGGCAAAAGATAATTTTGGTGGGGAAAGGCATTTATTCTCCTCTCCCTCTCCCTTTCCCTTTTGCAGCACTTTTCCTTACCCCCTGCTTTTCTCTTCTGTTTGTCTCAAACCACAGGTAGGTCTGGGAATAGAAGTAAAACGGAATGTTTTCATTTCTGTTGAAGATTAAGGCTTGGATTTGGATGGGAGTTGATAGAAATTGGCTCAGTGCAATTTTTGGTAACAAGTTCAGTAGCTGATGTGCAGAGATTATCCTATACCCTGTGTCTGGACAGACATGGGTATACAACGATGCTAATTTGTTGGGCACTGGGGACAAATTTATTTATGAAATCATCCGTATGGATAAAATAGATTCTAAGACTGAAATAGAGATAGTGAAGAAAGTTTCAGATTTAGGTTAATCTTCCATTCTGTGTATTGATGTGCATGCTTATGTATACAAGATTCTTGTCATTCTACTTTTGATACCTGTGGTTAATCTTATTTCCCCAGCAAGTATTTTGAGGTAGTTACCAGCAGCTATAAGTGCCTGCTTGCTCTCTTCCCTGACAGGTATCAGAGCAACATAAAACAGAAAGCAGTAGCTGCTTTTGGCATTAGATCTGTATTGTAGGCAGCTCATCCAGTAATGCCAGGAAATGATTTAAGAAGGATGTTCAGGAGCTCAGTATCTAATTTCACTCTGAGTGCTCCCATAACAACACTATACCAGTGTTGATCCATAAGCAGAGGCAGAGATGACACACAGATGTTTGGTGAGAAAAATAACAGCTCAACCAGATGAAATAAAACCACAGGAGCATAAGTAGCATAGCGTCACTGTGAAGCTACTGCACCATCTTTTCACCTTTGCACTGGATCAATGTGAGTTTGGTTCCAGCTAGCATGTTGTTCAGCATGGTTGGGTGTTTTGGCTCAGTGCTAGATGGTGAGGCTATCAAAGGTCTGGCTGTCTACTCCCACTGCATCAGTAGCATTCCTTTGTAGTTTGCCCAGCATCTGTTATCTGCACTATACCTGATTGCAGGTGCTCCTGCTTCTTCCTCCTCCTTCTCCCATGAATAAATATTGATGCCTGGTATTCTAATGTGCTCAGGGAGACAGAGAAAAGCTTTTCTCATACAGAGATAAGTTGGCTCCACTAGCATTTCTTTGCTGTTTTACAGTCTAATTGCAGTTGCAGTAAGAAGTTATGTGTCATCTTGGAGCTCAGAATCTCTAAACCCCTTGCCATCAATGCAGTCTTTAAGAGACGGCAATTTGAAATGAGAGAATACATGTCTGCCTTCTCAGTTATGATGAAAATAACTTTACACTATTAATTGAACTGGCAAATATTTACATACAGAATGCAGAAAATAGTAAGATACATGCAGAAAGTTGCAGGAAAGACATTAGTTTCTCTGGGTTAGGTGTTATGATGTCTGCACTCTAAACTGATCTCCGAGATTGGTTTTGAAATGCTTTGTTTTTTAATTTAAGGCACATGACAATGTTGTTCTCTGTGGGAGAGACTACATCATTGTGCTTCTTTTTTCTGTTCTGCAGTGATGGGCACACACAAATCTGTACTTTTGGCCTTTTGGCCTCTACTTAATGAAAGATAGATATATATAGAACATAATATAACAAATGATAGATTTATTAGGTAGCTTTCTACAACAATGTCTTTTAAATTTCCAAACAAAAGAAATGGTAGAACAACGTAGAAACACTCAGTTCCCTTCACCTACAACAAGCTTTGTCCTCCACAGGATGCTAGGAGGAGCTTTGAAGTCCTGGGGAAGATTATCATGCCAACAGCAGAAAGAGAGTGGTATTAACCTCCTGCAGAGATGTAATTCTTTAGGTACTAATGAACTGCTTTTGTATTGTAATGCAAGTAACATACAGAAGGTCTGTCCTGTTGTGAGAGCTATTTTAAGGTTTTCAACCATTACAGTTAGATAAGACCTATTATGAACATTCTTATGTATGTATTGAAAAATAAGCCTCTCTCTACAGAAACTACTTCCTAATAAATGCATGCTATGTAGTCCTTTTTCCTATATTTTGTGAAATTTTGAAACACTTCAGGCTGATGGAGTAGAGTGGAGGGTCTAGTGCCCATAGTGGAAACAACAGGTGAAAGAACAACTTGCTTTTTGAGGAAGAGGCAATTGGAGGTTCCATGTACATTCATTTTGGACTTGGCCTGACAAGCCATGCTGTAACTGTAGAGTGATGTCTTAGTGAGACTACTTGCTAATTCACTGACCCATATCCTGTTCATCAGACATGATGCTTAAATGATTGTCTAGATGAGGATTGTTAATGAGCTCCTGGGAGCTTGCCATTATTAACAAAAGAAGAGTAAGTACTGCTGATTGTCGACACAGTTGTAGTTGTAATATCTAATTAATATTTTAAAAATGCTGTGGTCTTGGATTTGCCTCATGCCAAAAAAGTAGTTAGCCAGGGAAGGTACTGTTTATGTCTGATATCAAGCACAAAAAAAGCAGAAAGGCCAGACTGGTGCTGTCTGAATCTTCTAATAGTTTATATGAAATTTAATAGTTGCAAGGTTTCTTCTGTAAACAAAAATGCTAAGTAAAATACAGTAACATTTAAATACAAGAGCTAAAAATGTATGGAAATGCATATCAAAAGGCTGTTAATACACATAATATTCTCCAGCAAAATGCACATGGGAAGTTACTGCTACAAGGCCAGGGACATGATTCAAGGGTCTCAGTACAAAGGATTTTCTGAGAATTAACGTGTATTTTGAAATTGAGCGCAGTTGTGTCCTGAGACAAAAGTAGTGATTTTTCTATCATAAAACTCCAGAATACAGACATTACTGAACAGATGCACGGAAGTGGATTCAGTACTTTATACAATGTCTTGAACAGAAATTTATTATGGGAATCATAAGAATGGATACTTCTTCGATGATCTTTCTGCCCCTTCTGGTTTCCCCCCCCAGGTATCCCCCATACCTTTTTTCTTCATTCCTTCTTTGCAATTCCACCAACTTTCATCTCAGTTGTCATTTTCCAGGGGAGGGTCTACTTCCATCCATTCCTCTGCCTTTTACTGTTCTTAATAATAATAATAATACAGAGGGTTTGGGCGGATATACGTTGGAACTGGTAGTGTATAAGGTAGTAAGTTCACACCTTGCTCCCTTTACCACCTTAGGTAGATTGTACTGTACGTACAATATCTTTGTAATAGGGCTAGAGAGAATACAATGGTAGATGACTGGGATGTATTCTTAACTATCTACTCAGTCTTTTACTATGTATGTGTTTACAAACATTGGGTAGTAGAAACTGTGAGAGAAATCTTTGCTCCCCTCAATACTGAGAGACAATGACTAGCAGAGAATTAATTAAACCTGGCTAAGGCTGCGTTAATTACCACTGACTCTTCTAAAAAGAATAACAAAAATCTTCATGCTCACATTGCTAGGAATTGGACTCTTTGTTCCATTCTTATCAATACTGTTATTATTATGGTCTGTTGTGTTGCTGTGAGTGTTATCTCAAACACCACCAAGGATGTGCTAAGTAAAGAAATAAACTAGTTAAGGAAATAGGAATTTGGATGCTTTAAGAGAGTTGCTAATGCTCCATAAAGCTTGTAGTAATGCAGTATATTTGTACACAATTTTGGGGTGCATAAGATTTGGCAGATCCTTTCCTGCTTTTGAGGAATGTGTTCAGATACCACAGCGGTGATGTACATCAGTATATCATGTAGACAAAAAAAATCTTTAGTTAAATTTTAAAAGATGTTGTACTTTTAAAGACAACAAAGATCTGTTGCACTCACTCACTAGAAATGAATGATCTTCATCACAGGGACTGAAAGAATGAAGTGTTCGTGGTGATAGTTTCTCTTTCTCCTGTGGTGGTTTGCAGTGGGTCTGTAAAAGTGCTTTTCTCTCCAAAAAGAGTCATTAAGGTTGTAAACTAACCTGTGAGAGAAGCTGAAAAACATACTTTTTCCATGATTTCCATGTTGTGAATGCTTCTAACCTCAACTTTCATGGACACTTCTTAGTTTACATCTGGACCTGCACAGCTGTATAAATTAGTCTAACTTGATTTCATTGAGCTATGTATGCTAACAGGGCTTTCCACCAGCATCATATATAACTCTGGTGTCACAGATGTACTACAAATGACAGGCACCTGATGGAGTCGCATCAATCAAATCTGACGTTAATATTCTCTATTTTTAGAAGTACATAAGCGTGTGATTTTGCAGACTAGCATGTTCATTCCTGTGTTAACCTAACTAGTACTGCCATAGGAATACTGTCATGATTTAATGCCAGTATATGTGACCCTGTGCTAAGCCAGAGGGACATACATGCACCCAACACCCACTGGTAGTTGCTGTGCTCTGTAATTCAACTCTGTAATTCAGTAACGTTTAAAAAACAACTAAATAGTTACCACATGGTGGAAAATTAGCAATAGGGGACTCAAATTTTTGTGCGGTATTAAATCTGCACATGGAAAAAGTTAAATATCATCCTCAATGCTATCCATGTGTTTAGTCACATTGAATGAAATGCTTATAAAGCATGACATTATTTAATTTTTATAAGGTTTCCCACATCCAGTAAAATTTATTGCAGTTGCTTTGAAAAGCTTTGTGCAGGTGCCTTTTGAGCTGAGCTCACTCAAGTCAGAACATCACACACACTATGTGCAGTTAGTCACTGGATACATAGTATGGTATTTAAGTAATCCCATAGTAAATTGATTTTTAGTAATCCAATAGTTTGGTGGGATTGTGTGTATATAATTCACATGCAGAAATATTGAAATATAATCTTTAAAAAAGTGTGACATGAGAATTTGCCATGGTGAAGAGTCTTTTGACATTGTGCAAGGGGGTCTGTGGTTCTCTGTAAGAGTGGTCCCATTTCCTTATTTCTTTTCTCATCTCATAGTCCAGGGAAATAACTTCAGGAATACCAACATCTGCACAGGAAGGGTACTAGACGTTTGCTGATCTGGGTTCAGCCCTATACTGATAAGTGCCGGTACTGATACCTCAGGGATATTCATATCTGGAGTCAAGAGGGAATCACTTTTTCCTCTGTTGGTTTTGAGAATGTAGTTGAACTTTCCTTTTCTCTTAATTAAAACTATTTGGTAAATTGAAGTAGCATAGTAATCTGCTGAGTATCCAGAGCTGTGATGGCATATTAATCTGAATCTTGAAATCTGTTTATCATTCCTTGCACGTGATTTACTTGACTTCCTTGAGTTAGAATTAAAGTAAGATTCCAGATTTTTCCTGTCACTGATGTGATTCATCATCACATAAAATACAACTACCTCTCAGGCAGGTATTCCTGGTACATAGGTGATATTTGGGAACTTATTCCTGATTTTCAGGGATTGAGAGTGGGACTGTATGCCTATATGAGAGTGTAGTTTAAGTTATTTTGTTCACAAGCAGTTTGGGATTTGTTCCCAAACATTAAGTGAGGGGTGCTTCTGGAGCTTCAAACTCAGTTCCACTGGGATTCATGTCTGTGACACTCTTTATCTCCCTGTGAACAAAAATAACTAACGGTACATGCTAAAGGAAATTCTGAAGGTTTTTTGCCCCTCTACAACTGAATCCACGGCAGGACACCATGCAAAACTGTCCATAAGGAGGAAAGTGAGGTTCTTCTCCAGACGCTGGCTGACCAAACTTCTCTGACTAGTGCATACTCAATATTCCAAGCTAGGCTTTCAGTGAGGAAGAGGGAAAAAGGCACTTTCAGATATCAGTACGAAGGCAAGTGAGAGTCAGAACCGACTATGTAAAAAAATCTTATGCTACTTTCAGTCAATGAATTTTGCCCCTAACTACTGTAATGATGGTTAGCATGCGAACGTCTACCTTGGTTAAGTCAGAAGTCCCGTGGCAGCTATCGACATGTTGTTAGAATTCTCTGCTTTGCTTGTGATAGTGAGGACAAACAATATGTTGGAAAGGAACGGTGTGGCTATTTAAGTAGGTTAATATATGGTAGACCAGGTGTGAGTTTGCAGTGTATCTTTTGTATCACGGCAAGTGTTTATATGCCTTTCTTAGATACCTGAAGTGAATGTAAGTAAATTGCTCATCACTGGAGCACAGGCAAGTTATTTTACATTTGCTATAGGGAGCAAATACTTTCCACTGGGGCAATTACTGCAGAATAGCTGATGAGATCCCAATTCATGCTCTAGCTGACATTTCAGTAATTTATTTCTTTATCCATCCCCTGAACCCCAACCCATCCCCTAGTCTGATCTTTGCCCACGGACATTAGAGCTTGGTCAGTCTTTCCTTTGACACCATTGTGCTTTGGATCAGGATTTTACCCTTTTATCTGTGTTAGTTTGAGCCCTTGTTGCTCTGAAAATTAAGTCTGATGATCACTTTCCATCAAGTTTTCGTAGCTCTATGTCTTTGTAGATATTCAGCTGCTTGTAGTTACTGGTTTAATTTTTTTCTAAAGCTTTCTCTAGTATTTACTTGTAATTCTTTTTCTCTTACTGCACATCCAAATCTTGGAAATCTTATTTAAAAAAAAAAAAAATTCTAAGTTGGCTAAAAGTCATTAAAAACAATGAGAATAGATTTTTATGGTTGTCTGTGTATTGGGGAAGAAAATCTGAAGTCTCAGAGGTATAGTTCAATGTACTGCATTATGATCAATCCCCTTTGCTACTCTTGTAATGATAATATCTTCTTCCCAGGAACTGCTTTTGGCTGGGAATGTTTAACCATATATCACCTTCAGGCAGGTGGCAGGTGATCAAAGCCTTGAAAAGCTGCTAAATGTAACTACCTCAGTGACAGTGGTTTGGATTTTTTTTTTCCCAACCACAGCATTTTTTTTTATTCTGAGTTTCTTTAATGTAAAAATAGAGCCAGAGCAGGAATTGTCAGAAAGCTGCACAGTGCAGTGACTGCACTTTTGAAGCTGGTTCTAAGATTTTTGTAATGCTTCTTGAAAGTCAAGCAACCAGAGATGACTTCACAAGCTAGGCTATGACAGCTGTTCTTCACAAGTAGTGTTTCTGCAGTGTACTGACCTTTTCACTCATTGTTGGCATACATAAATGAGGAGGTTATTTGCAGGGGAGTCTGAAAAAACAAGTGGAGATTTAGTGACAATGTTTTTTAGACACTAGAGCACTTTTTCTCTACTCATTTTTTGCTTATTGTGTAAGACTTCCCAGCTTAGAATTTCCCATCTGAAAAAAAATATGAAGGTTAGGTGTAAAAAGTGTATAAAAAAAAAAAACACAATAGGATATGCAAACTGTCCTGCCCACCCACAACGCTTTACTGAAAATAACAGAAATCACAGACTGTCGTTTTTTGTTTTGGGTTTTTTTTTTTTTAAATCAAGAGGTCCTTCATGCCCTTGCAGAACAGGAAAAGGTGAGCTTAGGAAATTGATACACACAATGCAGATAGAGGGAGAGGTGACAACATTTGTTAACTACAGTTCCTTGTTGTTACAGCAGTAAGTTTACTTGTACTGTGCATCCTCATTACAAAAGTAGTTGAATTCAAATAACTTTTAAAGTCCATCTCAGGGGCCAAAGCATTAAAGAAAATTAAAGACCTATAAAGTACACAGTATTTGTTTTACAATTACAAGACAAAGGTTTTTTTTAGAGTAAGGACTTGCAAAAATTGTAGTATTTGAATTCCCCTAAAAATCTTGTGAAGGAAACACAGAGGCAGAGATAACCCAATTTCTGGGCGAGTATTCTGTTGGACTGGTTACCACCATACTCACATTATTCATACTGTTACAGTTTGGATTTAAGCCCTGAAGCATATGAATTCTTTCAAAGAGACGGCCTTGTCGTACTGGATTTTACGATCGGAGTTCTACTAATGCAGCCTTTGATTGAAACAAATGAAAATGAAAAAAATTGTATGACAGACTGAACGCTTTGATGCCTGTCCAGGACTTTGTGCTGGAGGTTTCCTGTGAGAGCCCCAGGACCAGCATTGTTTTCAGTCAAACACTCCTTTCCCACTGGAGTACTGGCTCAGAATAATTCTCCCACTCCTAGCAAATGGTAGAAGAAGAGTGCCTGTGGTCCACAGAGAGAGCATTGACTGCTGAGGAGGAGGCAGGAACAGGTCTGCTGAACTTTTCCACACCGCTGTGCTTATTAATGTCTCTGAATTGCATACGCTGTGGAGGTTTGCTGAATATCTATTTCCTTTATTCTGTTGCCCTCACACCCCCTTGCGTACTTGACTGAATAATGATTATGGTCTTGATGCAAGAATTTGGCTGCAAAGTTCCATGGCAAGTGTTATGGAGGAAGGTGGACAGGCTGGAGCTTTATAAACTCCATGTAAAACTTTGTCTTCACTGAAATCAGTGGACAAAATGATCATGCAGTGGGATTAGAATTTCAACTCGTGCATCTGGGCTCTTTGGATTTTAATTTTCATCCTCTTATATGTGGAAAAAAATGTTCTGTGAACCAGCAGACAGATCTTCCTATGTGGTTGAGCACATAAGTAAAAACTTGACCCTCCCACCGCCACAACTGTTTTTAGTTGAGGGGAAGAAAAAATACAGAGATTATTTCAAGTGTTTTGTGATCATAACGCTCTATTTCTTTAGGCCATATCTGCTAGGAGGTTATGTTTTGTAAGTGTGGCTCTTCACTGACATATAACGTACCCAGATAAATACACAGGAAAAGAGTTAATCCTAGATTTTGTTTTTCCAGGAAGTTGCCAGTAACACTGAAAAAGCAACACAAGCTGTGCCAAAACTGTGTCTATACTGCCTAATGCAATTGTTCGAAAGTGAAATAGTTGTCTTGTCTGTATGGTTCATCTTCTCTCAGCACCTGTAGGAATATTTTACAGTGAGACACCTGTTCTGTATAAAAGTAAGGCAAAATTGATAACATTTCGTTGCACTTGTGCCCACTGAAATCTCCACTGAGGTCCAGAGGGATTCCACTCCTTTTAACGGCTGCTTGGAGCTATAAAGCTGTATGCCTTTAGTATTGCATGACTGGCTTCTTTTAACAGAATCTGGTACTATAAAAAATTAAAGTGATCATTTAGACAAGACATAATTAAGTGAACAGAAGTAATGAAACACTGCAGGAGTACCATCAAATATGAAATTCCAAATGCCCCCCAACGGGCACTTGCTCGATGAATGACTACCCAAAAGCACTGGCCCCATCTTTTGAGAACATGTATTAATTTATTTTATATTTCTCTGGATAATGGGGCATCCATGATACCTTTATATATTTCATTAGCATACATTTCAAGCTCAGAGTTGTTCACTAAGGAATCAAAAGTGGAGTCATTTTAGTACAGACATGATTTGTTCAGTAACTGAAAATCTGCTCTACTATTACAGGCTATTGTAAAAGCTTTATTTCTGAGTTATGTAAGCTCCTTTTGTTCATGTCATTCTACAGGACAAAGTTATTGTCATGCACTGTTAGTAGCTGACTAATCCTCATCTTCTGGAAAAGGACCACTGGAAAGTACTCCCCTCACTTATGCTTCTTGTGGAAATTAGTCTTTACTGGTATGCTACGGCTCTGTTTCTGAGGAGACCTGGGAACAAGTAACATTTAGATGATTCTGGGCTTTGCTCCACTTACATGAACTGTACCATGTCACAGTCAAGGTCTGTTGAGTTACATGCGAATAACTATGGCCCAGCATTGCAGTGAAGCTGGGGAATACATTTTTCAGTATTATTGTGATGGCTAAGTTTTCTGGGGGGTTTTGCTTAGAGATTTTCTGCTAATTTACACAGAAAACTAAAAAACAAACTCAAAAGGGGAACAAATGCAAACCCAAGCAAGTTTCGGCTCATACGAGCCCCTTCATAACACTGTGATTATTTCACTCAGCCATTCATCTTTGGTAAAGCTGCTGCCATCCTTATACTTCATTCATTCTACTAGTCTCATTTCTAACAGGCAAAGACTTGTTTTAAAAACAAAAAAACCCAAAAAAGTTTTGGGAACCATTTTGATTGCATGCTCTGCCTGTCAATAGGAATGTACAAAAGCATGGCAAAGAGTAGGACAAGCTGCATTTGTGGACTGACACTTGCCATTTTTACTCATGAAAAGAAATGCAAGGGATAAAAATATGAAGATGACCCAATTCATGTCACTTATCTGTATCTATGAATCCAACTATTCCAAGAGAGGGCAATAGGATACTTAATGGCTGAGGCCTCTTAGGACCTTTTGTTTCCTGAGTGATAGATCACAAGAGAAAGTAAAGGTCATAACAGAAGCCAGTCATCAACTATCCCCTGTATAAGCCTGCTGTATATTTTTCAATGTTCATCCTACAGACACCACAGGGGTCTGTATGAGGAAATAATGTTAAACAGGACAACTGGAGTTGCATAAATTTTTCAGCATAGAAAGTAAACCACCTCTCAGTGGTTTGTAGTATAGTAGCATTAAAAGTGGGGAAATAAAGTATGCTTTAGTAGACGAAGAACATTCTGTGGAGATGACTTAGTTTTAAGATGCATCTCTTGAGTGCTTATTGATGGCAATTTTCACACTCTCTTGGTGCAGTTCAACTACTCTGCATTCCTTATTCAAGCAGAACTGATGTTGTTCTAATATTGAATTCTACTAACTGAAGGACATAGAATTCAGAAACAGGCCTTTACAAATCTGATCAGGAGAATTTAGCTGAGGAGTATCAAAAGCTTTAAGTATTTGTATTTAAAACTAGCTTTTTGTTTTTAAGTAAGTTCTCTTTCTCAGAGCAACATGTTTAAGAAGATCAGTGAGAAATTTGTGTTCTTAACTTGGTGCCAGTTGCAAAACCGCAGCTGGAAACTAAGTATGTGACATTTTTTGCATATATGCAGATGCACACATATACGTGAAAAGTACATATAAATATAGAGTTTTCAGAAGTAACTACTCATCAGCAGTGCCTCAATATCTGCATGCTCATGGTTTGTTTTTTTTTTTTTAGAAGTCTTGATTTTAAAGAGTGTTGTTAGACAGTCTGCTTTCTCTAGGAGATTTCAGGTTGGTTTTGGAAGCCCAGCATTGTGTGGGTGATACTTTGCACCACTCAATAACATCATACAAGTACAGGAACCTCTGGTATTAAGTCCTTCTGAAACATCAGGATTTAAAAATCCTTTGAAATAGCAGGACTTTTTCTCCTAAATATGAAGTGATGCATGAGTTTTAATTGTTTAGCCACCAGCCAACAATTTGGTTTGCTCTTGAAAATAGAGGGATTAAGTGTAATCAGCAGTATTTTAGTCTTCTGAAAGACTGAGGAGCCCTCTTCAACGCCACTTTGATGCAGTGAATTGTTAGTGGCACATTTGACTCAGGGTTCTTATTTATTAGCACTTTGACTGTGGTGATCAATCTGCACGTCTTGTCTCACCTCAGATGTCCATTTTAAAATTCTCCCTCATCTGTTTGTATAAGTGTAATTGTATATATCATGGAGATGCCCAGAGTATTTCTGTGAGTATAGAGCTATGCAAAACTGAAGAGGTGGTGAGTATTCCTATTGGCAACCTAGGAATCTTTAGAAAAATGTTGCATTTGATTCAAGCAGAGAATCTTGCTCTTCTTTTGCTGAGCTTAACCCCTCTGTTACATATGACAGAATCATGAATATACCTAAATTTGACCCAGCAGCGAAAGTTTCCTTTTGTAATGCTTTTTTTTTCTTTTTTAAGGAAAAAAAGAAGAGCACAGATGTGCTAAGGGCCATTAGATCTTTTTTGCCTCCTGTCCTGCTGGTGTTTTAGGAATCAGATCCATAGCTAAAAACTATGTATGAAATTAGTTGTGCAGATACCAATGGGAATTTGCATGTCATAAATTAAAAAAAAAGTATTAATATGAACAAAACCTCCTGTGTGTTTTGGAAGTCTCACCTTAGCCTTTTAAGGACACTTGATATTTCTGTCTGTTGGTGTTTACATTGGACTTCTTTTGCTACGTTGCATGTACATACATATTTTAGTGGATTATCTTTTTACTGGGTTTCTAGGCATAAAATGTATATAACTGAGAATAGTTCTGTCCCCTGCAAAGCAGGAAGCCAATGTGCAATGTAGCAAACTCTATTAGTAGTGCATCTTCAGGCTAGTCAGGTGTCAAGAAATAGATAGTTTACTTTTATTCTGAGTGAAAGGTAATGGAAGGGCTAGATGGTCCATTGTATACGAAGAGTGATACATCATCTCTAAAATCATGCAGGATATTGATTTAAAAGTCAGGCAATATAGTTAGTATTCCAGATGCTGGATTTTGCTTGTGCTAAAGGAATGTGGCTCTTTTCCTGCTGAACACAAACCTCCTGGTCCCTTCATAGAAATAAAAGTAATGTAGTGAGAAAGGTAATTGATTGCTCATTTTCTAGTTCATTATTAGTGACATCAGTTGGCATTGAGTAATCCTTAGGAAACTCAGAGAAAGATCTCACTTCCAAAGAAGCTTAGAGACCAAATCAGATAAGACGTGAAGTTGACTTAGATAACACTAATAATGCTTTTCCTTTTATTTAAGTCTAGAGATGCCTGAATACCTAAATTTAATGTAGACAATAAGACAAAGATGGACCTCAAGATATGAATGAGTTGGGAGTATTGTGTATCTTAACAACTATCCAGACATGCAGAAAACTGAGAGCGTATAAGAGTAAAAGTAGAGCCTCAATCATTTTAGCACTGAGGTAGCTGAGGAGGAGAGAAATTTTTCTTACCATGTTTTCCCCTGAGTGGCAGCAGGAAGCACTAGTGTTCTTTGGGGGAAAGGCAGATGGGTTTTGCAAGAGATTAGTCTAGAACAGTGCTTCCCAGAAATGTCACTTACAGCAGCAGAAGGGAGCAGCAAAAGGGGATTTGACACCAGCAAAAGAACAGACATTTCTGTCTTAGGATGTTGGGGTGTTGCAGAATGTCCTGTGCGATATCAAACTGGCAGGTTGAATGATTGGAATAGCCAGATCAATTAAAATGTGAACAAGTTAGATTGCTTCCTTCCCAATCTTTGCTCTTGGGTCTTAATCTTTTCCTAGATTATATGTGCTATATGCCCTGCTTTATTTTAGAATATGGGTTTGCATTTTCAAGAGACTCAAAGTATATAAGTAAGAGGTAACAAAAGCAGCAAGTGTTACTCTGTTTTCTGTCCTTTGGAGTGTCACGTGTGTAGACATATACCAATTGAATGTCTCTCAGTATGGTGACTACTCTGTTGAAAACAGTCTTTGACAAAAAGAGATTAGTTTTGCTCTTCTGCAAATGCAAATCAAACTGTCGAAAATGTGTGTCTGTCAATGTGCGTCTGTATCGGGCTCATTTGTCAGCCAGGAGCTAGCTGGACTTACAGAAAGAGATTTCTGCAAGTCAAATGAAGAAACTGGAATGCAGACAGCATGAGATTCCAGAGATAGCTCTGGGAGTTGCTGTGTGTGAACAGAATAGTTTGTCTTGCTAGTGGAGCCATAGGAAAGGTTGCAGAAAGAATCAGCTGGTTAGAGTGACCATTTGATCAAAGAAATACAATGGCCGTGAGAAGACGGTCCTTGGAAGGGATGATGACCGATTATTTCAAAGCAATGGGCAATCAGTCACGTTTGAGCCAAGGACTATTCTTTAAGCCATCAAAAAAGAGTGCAGTAAGGCATATCTAGCAAGTAGAGGAAGGAGTTCCCACTGACATTTAGCTTAGCTGGAAAAAGCAGCAGTGGAAAGTGAAGAGGTGTGAGGTGTTAAGAGAGATTTGTTAATGTCAAAGTATGGAAAATTTTCTTTTTTGTTCTCTCCAAAAGCTGAATTGAAGAAGGAGAGAAGCGTGAAAAAGAAAGGCAGTATGGGAGAGGGACCTAGGAATGTCAGCGGATTAGAGGAGGCGGTAATGTCTTCAATGTGTTTTCCCATCTTAAAAATGAGGTGTCTACAAGTGTCAAGCTTAACCTTTTGCACAAAACAACTGTGACTTATAAAAATGGTAAAGAATACGTGTTACAGTGATGATTCCACAGTGGTTCATGATATTAACGAAGAGTGCTGTAGAAATGAAAAAGTATAGATATTAGCTGTTTGTGTGCCAAACCCAATGTTACTGACTTTAAATGTTCTTCATAAGGCAAAGACAAACACTAATCTCTTTTTCTTTTCAAGGGGCGTGACCAGTAGTGCAATAATTGTGGTTGAAAAGTTCACCAACAATGTCATTGCTACCACAGTGGGGGAAATTCTTCCTTCATCACTTTAAGGACACTGTATTTTATACTTTGGACTGCACATGAGGTCCGAAAAGAATAAATTACATAGCTTACAGTTGAATAATGGAAAGTTTGTTGACACTAAAGGGTAATTTATGCTTGAAAAATTTCCGTGCATTTGTGATTTCATTTGTAAATATTACCATCAGAGTAAGGCTAGATTCCCAGAAATGACAGAGATACCAGCAGAGGAGGTGACGAGCAAACAAAGAGAAAACAACTACTTGTCCTCAAGATTTAGGATCAACTGAAGAATTTAGACTTTGAACACTGTCTTGTCAACTCTGCTAATAAATGCATTTGATGCTAGATCTGGTATCTCTGCATATCACTGTGTAGACGTGGCCCTAGAAACAGGGAAGTCTTAAAATTTAAAGCTTAGAGCTTGTGACACGTTCATGTCTGTCAACAAGGAGTTACGGGCCATTGTGAAAGTATGTCTGCTTCTGAAAAGGAATTGTTTTCTTCATTAAATGTGCTAGTATCAGAACCACTAATGTCAATAACCTTTATAGAGTTATTAAAGATAGATTAATGGCTTTGAATTCTGCATCAGACAGAATAATAGGACAACCACACGCGCCACTGCTATGGCAATGTTAAGAACATGACAGTCATGATTTTTTTATATGGTGCTCATCAAAATAGTAACTGAATATTTCACACAGTTTTGAACTGATACATAGCATTTTTTGGGTCTCTTTTCCTGTATTACCTGCTTAAAAAAACGCTAAACTTTTCTTTGCATGTCAGAGATTTTCCTGCTTAGGAAGTTTTCCCTTTTGCTCACTTTGTTTTATGAAGTGGGATTCCTCCTACTCCTCTCAGTGCCAAATTTCCTGATTAGTATAGTTCCAAGTGCCAGGAAGAAGAACTTTCTGGGGCCTCATGTGGTTGGACAGGATCTCAAAAGTTGTGTATTGGCGTGGCCCTACCGTGGCCCTTTGGATTCAGTAAAGATGAGGACATTACGGCAAGGTGCTGCCTGAGCACATTGGCCATTACAGAGACCCCCACATTCTGGCAGTTGTCCTGCAGCCCTGCAACTTGCCCAAACTTATAGTTTGGGGATTGGTCTGAATGTAAATTCTGTTCTTGGGGAACATTTGCCTTATTTTCCATGTGACAAGCCTGAAGTTTGATGTAAAGAAAAGGATTTGCCTGTTAGTGTCCTACTTAGACTTGTAAGTAAACAAAATGCTGTCTCAAAAGAAGGCTTATCAAAGGCTGAATTTTGATATTAAAGAAATACTTTGTGGCTGATGCACAATTTCTTTACCAGTTCTCCCTGACCCATTCCTCTTCATTTAGAAAAAAATTCTAAGAAAAATACAGAATTTTGAAAACATATTTAGCAATATTTATATGAATTTCATTACCTTGAGCCAAAGCTAATGACTATGTAGGCATGTGGTGAAAGGGATTAAAAGTGAATTATTTTTGGTTTGGTATTTGGTATGAACTTCACTTTGTTTCTTCTTAAACCGAGACTGATTGTGTGAAACAATACCAATGATAAATTACACAGTATTTGTTAGAAAGGGAGTATAACCTTTCAAATCTTCAGGATCTCGATCTTGATTATAAAGTCTTTCAACACATGAGGTCTAGCACTATTCTGCAATCAAAGTATACTAAAGTCTTCATAATTTTCTGTGTACAACATGTTCACGTTGCAATTAGTAACATTGCAGAAGCATCAAGTAATATGGTGATTAATGATCTGCTGCAATACTCGGTGCCAAAGATGTTATCATATCGATCTCTGCATGCTTAAATTATAGAATATAGTGTTCCTTCCTGAGCATGTAGATCTTTAGCTAGAATAAATTACAGCCAAATGCAAAATCACTCTCAGTCTGAGTGTTTGCTAAATTAATCATTGGAAAGCAAAAAACCACGGACAACAAATAAACTTCAAAGACGTGGCAACTGTGGGATGGGGTGAAATTAGGAAATTGGGACAGCTTGATAGAATCAAAAGAGATGGAAGTTGCTTTGATGCATTTCAGGTCAACTGTTGGAAGACTTTGGAAAGAAATCAAACTCTCCATTCTAGCCTAATCAGATCACAGAAGGTCCTATTTGTATCTGTTTGTCTGGCACATTTTGAAAACTGAATTAAAACAGCAAAAGAGAAATGCAGTGACTCTAAGATATGTATAAACACATGCACATGTGGTAATATCCATTGTGGATGATAAATTCTTTTCTGTAAGTACCACATGATAAGCTAGCAAACATTATAAGGTACTATTATTTTTTTCTTTTTAACTGATTCAGCCTCATCTGCTAATTTTCTTTCTCAGTTACTGTATTTGAAGTACCAAAGTGATGAACATGCTTAAAGAACAAGTATAAAAAAATATCTGATTTGAGGAGCCTGACTGCCTGTAATTATTTGCACAATCTGTCTTTGATGGAAATATGAAAGCAATTATATTTTAATCCATTTTAGTCAGTCAGAGGGTCATAGGGCTTGGTTCAATAAGGAACCAAAGCATGTGCTTAATTTTAAGCATGTGATTAATCCTGCTTATATGCTTAAAGTTAAATGCTTTTCAGGTTAGGGTCTAACATAACTAGGCTACATAGACAGAAATACTGGAAAACACAAACAAAGCAATGAAGAGACTGTGTGCTTGTTTGTTTTTATCCAAATACCTTTGCTTTCTCTAAATCCCCCCTTTCTATGACCTCTTAACCCTTTCCTCCTCCAAATAGTGACAGAAAAAGCCCCAACTTTCATAAGAATGTACCATAATCAAAAACCCAAGGTCATGTGTATCACAAGTCAAATCCTTGCCACACTTGTGGCCTTACTACTTATGAGCAAATGCACCAACTATTCAGAGTTTATGCCAAAAGCGCAATTATATTTATGATTATTAGAAGAGCATGTTATGTGTGCTATTTCCATATTAGGTATATATTAGAAAACAATATGATAATATATGATATTTTACATGTGCATTTCATACCTCATACTCAAAAAATTCAAGGGAGCAAGGCCATTTTATACTGGCCAAATCCTCCCCCAGATTACTGACTTCAGAAGTAGCAGGCTCAGACTCTACATGCTGAGAGTAATTAAGGCGACAAGGACAAAATTTTTTAAAAGGCAGAGAAAAGTAGTGAAAAGGATGACGACAGAGGGGCAGGGAAGAATAAGGAAGGTGGAAATGTTGGAAGAGAGATTTAGATAAAGTAAGGTGGAAAGAAAAGTAAATCATAAAAGAAACTAAAGCTGTGAGCCCAAACTACTGGCAAAAAGCCAGAATAAATGTAGGGTGAATTAAGGAAAAGTGAACAGAAAAGACAGGCCATGTTGTTGCTTATAATACGAAACTTGGTGCCAGAATACAGCGATGATGTTTGGAGTGTGAATTGGATCTCAGAAGGTGTGGCTGTGTTAGTAGAGGCTGGATGTTTAATCCTGGTCTTCTTGAATTCAATGGACAAGTCTCACAGGATTTTGCTCTAGGTATTATATATGATAGAGACAAAATCTTTATGCACAAGACATAGTTTGCTGTTACATTTTTTGTATGGCTGATGTTGGGATTTTAATATCAAATTCTGAAATGCCACAGAAAAGTAAAAGCTCTAATGGTTTTCAAGAAAATGAGTAAGAATAATCCTGGCATTGAAAATATTATAAATCTTAGAATACCTATTTTTTATGAAATTGGGTGAATTGATGGTTCAGAAATTAGTTCCAAGTCGAGAGTAGTTTGCCATCTACATCAACCCACTGGATCAGAGAATAAGCAATACTTTGAGAAATATGAGATGATCTACATTTGGAAAAAGTTATGAGTATTAATTAGAACTTAAAGAAGTAGAGGGACTTAGGCTGTGGAAAAAATAGTATCTGGAAGTTTTTGTTTGGAAAAGGAAATTATGCTACATGGTTAAAATTAATATGAAATGTAAACTTTGTAAGAGGTGAAAAATTATACATTTACTAAATGCTTGATTCCAGCTGTCTACCCTTTACAAACGCTTCTAAATTATGGAACAGCTGTTTGATATGAACGCTACCAAGTTTCTGCTATTCTGAAAAAGCTTAGGAGCTTGTTTCACTGTGGATCTCTCAATTACTTGCAACTGTGATAGCTTCGTATAGTGTGTTTCCTAATGAAGCCATCAAAAAGTTTTGTGATTTTCATAAACCCATAGATTCACGCTCCTTTATCAGCCTAAATCAAACAGCTTCTTTTAGGCAAGATGCACAGGTTAAACAAAATATTTCAGCACGGCTGTAAGAAGCTGCTGCACTGAAGAGTATGTTGTTTAACAAACCCAAAATTAGTACAGCCTGAAGAGGGCAGTAAAGATAAAGCTTTATTTTTCTTACCTTTTCACTGTTTTCATTGTACATTGTATTCTGAAAATGCGTTACTGGCCAGCACATATTTACAGGCGTTACACATTTCTGGAGCTATGCTGCATAAGATATACTGTCAGGTCAATGAAATCCTTTGTTGGGATTTATCTGAGGATCTGACTCCTTCACATGACAGTGCAGAACTGGAAGATATGTCCATCACTCATGAAAGTAGCTTGCAGATGATGAATTGCATGAGCCAGCCTTGCTTCAGCTAGGACATCCTGTTAGAACAAAACAACATTGAGTTCTGCAAGTGGGTTAAAAGAATAATTTTGCAGATTGCCAAAAAATGAGATGGTGTTTTCATATTTTGACTTAACCATTTTGGAGAGGCCAAGCTCCCTTCAGAAATGGACCAGTGGGATTTTGTAAGAGGAAAAGAGTTTTATACTTTTTCCATTCATCTGTCTTGGGAGCTTCCTGACACCCAGGCTTATATTGAAACTTAGGTCTTTTTCCTTGTGTTAAGGGGCAGTGAATTTTATATGGTAAAGAATTATGCGTGTGTTGGGAGGAAACTGCAACTGCAGAACAGCAGATATCTAAATTGTTCTGAGTATTCAGTATGCTCATTTCTGACTAGGCATTGTTATTCCTCAGTAGGTATTTGCTTTAAGCTCAGGAAATAACATACCTTTTTAAAGCTGAAAGAAATGTATGTGTTTGCATATTTTGTTTGTATGGATACATACATGCACACATGGACAACATTATGAAACTTATTTTTAAAGATATTTTGTATATACAGATGTAGTGGGCTTGTGTGTGTGTGTATATATATCCATACAGATAGAGTACACTACGCATACCCATTAGGAAATGTCTTTGGAGAA
The DNA here is from genome assembly GCF_000699145.1 of Aptenodytes forsteri. Lineage (NCBI taxonomy): Eukaryota > Metazoa > Chordata > Aves > Sphenisciformes > Spheniscidae > Aptenodytes > Aptenodytes forsteri. The sequence continues at coordinate 4,348,748 of NW_008795127.1, read as the reverse complement.
ATTTAGGCAAAGCTAGGAAAAGAGCTTGATTTTTCCCTTTGAAGAAGACAACTGGCAGAAGATACTGATTTAGTCAATAACTTTTAATCAAGAAAGTGGTGCCGAAATGGATGATGTTCCAGTAGTAAAGCAACGTGGAGCCAATATTAGGGATGAGAGTGTAGGATTCTTAACGTTTGCTGACAGTATCCCAAACAAGTCTTGCAACTGCCCCAAAAAAGTAACAGCTCAGGTTTTCCTTAGATCCCTTCTCTAGACAGCAGTACAAGGACTGCCAGGTACTTTGTCCATTACTGAGTAGAGCTGTATCAGGGGTGCAGAGGTTCTTTAGAGTCATGGTAGAGAAATACAGAAGGAAAATACATGGTGAGGGGACAACACTGAGAGCTGAGAAAGAAACCATTTTCCTGCTTGGCAGAGAATTCTGATTTTTCCTTTCAAAAATAGCAAGCTTAAAATTTAACATTGAAATCCTTCAGTTTGTGAGAAATGAAATATTTTCTGGTTGTGCCAGTCTCTTAAAACTTGTAAATAACTGAATTATTTTTAGTTAAAAAATTCAAACTTTATTTTCTGAAATTACAAGAAAAGAAAAACATTTTGTTTTGGGAATACGCTCTTTTGATCAAAACTCCCTATCCTGTAGGGCATTTCCCTATGAAATGTAGCTCAGTCATGTTCAAAGGCCTCAATAGATTTTTTTTTTTCCTAGACTTTATTAAGTAAGAATCTTCCTAATCAATCAGATGTTGAGGCAGGTACTAAGCTGGTACAAACCGGAGTGGCTCCATTGAAATACAAGCATCAGCTGGCTGACGAAAGAGACCAGTACAGTTAAGCACATTTAATTGTTTGGAATGGCTTCATTGTACTTGAGATTTAGCACTGGAAAAATCATAAGGCAGAAGCTGAAAATAGTCCTTTCTCCACCACAGTTCAGCGAAATATTTAACCACACGCTTCAGTTCATCCCTATTTAATAATGTACTTAAGTAATATATTTAACTTTAGTCACGTGCTGAAGTCCATTGCTTTCCAGGGCTTTTAAACAGAGCTTTCACTTTTACCCATATTAAAATGACAGAGTTGTCCACTTGCCAAGATGTAACTGAATGATATTTCTATTTTTAAAATGAAGTATAAAGACATAGGAACCACTCACCCTCTTCTGAGGAAGCATGAAATAACACTGGAGTCATTTCTTCACAACCCAAAGTTTCCATTTACTGTATTTATTGGCTGTACGTTCCAGGTGCCAATAAATAGAAACAAGTGCAGATTTGCTTATAGTATTTATAACATACACGTGCACCCTAGTAACAAGATGAACTTGTGTGAAAGAATGGTATTTCTTCTAATGATAGAGTGTTAAGATGTGTTTTGGCGAAAAGTCAAAAAAGAGAGCACATGTTAAGCGAGTAAGTTGACAGGCGTATTTTTTCTGAGTAGTTTAACCTGTATGTTGCAATTGCCCTTCTTGGGATTCTTTTCTTTTTTCTGAAATCACAGATACCACTTTGGGATGAAGAGGTGCCCGGCAACAGTGATGATGGCAACACAATTCCTATATAACTGAGTGCACCAACCCTAGGCACGTTGCCAAATTAACCGAGATCCAATTAATCAAGGTAACAACTTTTTGTCCTGCGTGATATGCGCCTGTTGACAATTTCTGTCTTTCAGTTATGCTCTGCATAGCCTATATCCTTCTGGATGGCATCTGCTATAACCTGGATTATTGCCAGACTGAAAATAAAAGTGGTTACTTTTCTTTTTAGCTGAAGTAAGCTGCTGTTGATTATACTTGACCTCGGCAAACTTTCATTGTAGCACTCTCATGCTTTCTGTATATCTGGTCACAAAACACATCCCAGTTCTGTCATTTAGACAGAAAATGCACACATTTGAAGCATAGAAAAAAGTATACAGACAGTCAGTGATGTACTAGATACAGTTTGCTCTATGATGCCATGCTTTTCATCATTTCGAGTTGAAGAAATCTCCATTCATCATTTTCACAGAAAATGATTCTGAAATGTTGTTAAATATATTTATTCAGTTTTCATCTAGAATCTAGACTTTTGTACACATTTTGTTAGAGTCATACTAACAATAATAGATATTGATATTTTATTAAAGACTTTTCTACATCTAGACAAGTTTGTTTACAGATGTTAGGGCAAAGACATCCTAAAAAAATCAGAGTGAGTATCTGTTCTTCATCGTACCTTTCAGAAGCTTAATAACAATATTTTCTTGCTTCTTAGATGTATAGCCTATACTGCTGTAAACCAAACTGGTCTCTGATGCAGTCTCCTGTCCCTTTTTGCATTGTTTCCTGGAAGACCGGACTTATATAGGGTTCAGCTGCTAAGTGTATACAATACTAGAAAGTGTGGACTTTAGTGCCCCACTAAGATGTTTTAAAATAGGACAGTAGGCGTTCCTGCGATATGGCAAAGCCCTACCAGACTTCAGGGAAGCTTTTTTTAAGATTAAAAAAATTATGAATTTTTTTAAGCTCTCCTATTAGGAGTGTGATATGTATTTATAGTACCCTCAGGTTCTGCACAATAAAAATGGTTAAACCTTTAGTCCTTTTAGTAGTTCACAGTTTTATTACAGAAGTTATTTTGTAGATTTTATGCTTAGAGCAAGGTCAGTGTATTGCACTGTATAAATTATTCTAAGTAATTGCTCAGTTATTTTATAGCTTAGTCACAGGATTTTTTTATTATTAAACATAGCCTTTTCTTTAAGGCCGGGAAGAGAAGGGCACTATAAATCACATGGCAGCTTGCCATTTGGGGTTTCAGCTTTACCTGTGATAAGGATTTAATAACAATCTGGCCCAGACACCGGTTCCCTCTCAATTACCTTTCCACATGGGCATTAGTTCACACTGTTTATTAAAAACTCCCCTTGTAGTTGTTTTAATGGAGTGTTTCAGATTAATGGCCCCTGTGGAGTTTAACTTCATTGCACTTCATTAAAGCTAGATTGTACAAAAGGTTACTTCAATTAAATCCAGAGCTCGACCTTAAATCTGTATGGATTTTTTAGAAAATGTGGTAAAATTGCTATGCCAATCCTTTGAGATTAACAGGGCAACATCCTTCTTGGTGACTGAAGTTCAAAATATGTTATATCTGTTCCAAATTTGCTTGCAGATTAATATTCAGATTTCAGGAGATTAGAAGATGAAAGCAACTGAATGGTGTATGATCTGTAAATGAATTGGCTAAGCGGTTTTGTTAGAAATAGGACAGCCTAGGGAAACTTGAGTGCTTTTTCTTGCCTGTAAAAGCATTTGCTGGATGTTTCACAAAACTTCTGTGAGGAAATAACTGTTTATCCGCACTGCAGGAGAAAGTGCTTCTATAAACAACCCCTTCGTATTTTCTAAACACAAACCCCACAAATGACTGCCTGATACACTACCTCTTGTGCATGGGTAAGCCTTTCAGTGCAAAAATCTTTTGTGTCCTCAATTGCCCATTTTCTTGCCAAATGTCTTTGAAACAGCAGGTGTTGTGAGATGCGTCCTGTAGTGAGGTGGAAAGAAAGGTTGATGCGGAACTTTCCTGGGAGTGAGGTCAATTGGTTTAGCAGGGGGAGAAGGAACAGTGGAGTGATGCTGAGGTTTTCCTAAAGAAGCAGATAAGCTTGCTAGTCTTTCTGAAAAAGGCAATGGTTTTGATGACCTAGGAAACAGGGTAGAGATACTAAATTTTGTTAAGGGTTATGCAAACGGTGAAATGATGTGTGATTTGCTTTACATAGTTTACAGAGTAGTTGAAGACAGTGTGCAACACATATAAGTGGCAGGGAAGTTGTGTATACAATATTTCTAATTAGTACTAGTGGCCTCGCTCTTGTAAACAATTGGTCATGTTGGGCAATGGATATGGCCTCCTAGTAAATTGGGGTAGACTTGATCCCAAGATCTACTGGGAGGTAAATTAATTTATAAACTTTAAGGCAATTTCTTGGTTAAAGATGCCTGTTAAAGATTTCTTTTCCAAAAAGTCACTTTACTTAACCAGCTAACTAGTGTACATTTAAGAAAAATTTCTATCCTCTAATGAGATAAATCTGGAAGTCCAGTCTATAGTATTCCTATGTATAAAATGAGATTTATTCTACATCATCTAATTTTTTAATATACTCATGATCAGTCTGTGTTTTCTTGAGTATTTGAAGGATTCGGTGTTGCTGTTGTTATCAGTTTTCCCTCTGAAATACTCTGTTCAGTTATTGTCAATAAGTTGTACAATAAGTCTCTAGCATTATCGATGATTTTTGTACTAAAAATTTGTAGCAGTCTCTTGTTAAAGGAAATAAAAAAGATGTAGAGGGAAAAAGCAACAATTCAAACTTCTATCATGATCTAAATGGAAAAATTTAGAGTCTTGATATTTGTTTCTGTGGATATATAGAAACAGAGAGCCAAGGCCTATGGCCTTCCATAGATTCACGCATGCCTCCTGAAATTACTGAGATTAAACAAAGATCTGAATATTTAGCATTAGACATTCTGAATTTATTTTTAGATCTGACTCATCATAGCAGTTATTAAATGTTATACTTAAAGATATTTCTTCAGGCAAATTTTATACATTTTAAAGCAATGTCTTCTGTCATGATCTTTGAGGGCTAGAATCATATGTTCTTTGGTAAGGGGAAGTGTATTTCAGCTGCAAATGATTATTAGACATGGACCTTAAATGTATCACAATTTCAAGGCAAAATATTGCCCAGCCTGCATCTGAAGTTACATGCACAAGAGAGCTGATACAATCACATATTTCAAGGTTTCTCTTTCCAGATCATTAGTATTTAGGATGATCTTTCCAACTAGTCATATCAAACACCTTTTCTCCTAACACTTTTGAGTAAATTCATGGAACTAAACAGAATAGCTTTTGGCATTAAATCCTTCTAAAGTACTGAGAGAGCTCTGGGTCGAGACCCACAGTCTAGGGTCATACCATCCTGGTCAGTGTTGTGAATTTTTCCCTGTAATCTTACAAGAAAGAAAACTAATACATGAACCAACCGGCTTCCACATCCCTGTCCACCAAGTCCTCTCGAAGCCATCAAACAGTGTGTGTCCTTAAAATAGCTGGTTGAATAAACACATACTATTTTTACTGAGATAATGTAAAGAACTGTTCATAAAACCCCTAGTATTGCCTATATTCTGAAGCTTTCACCTTCTAAATGAGCCAGATGGGATGAAGGGTGAGCTGGGAGGACAATATGTTAATATAAAATCATAAATGGTACAGATACAGGAAAGTCAATACGGAAAAAAAAATCAGCTTCTCTCAGTATAGGAAGTAGAGGACATTCCATTGACAATGCCAAAGGACAGACTTGATACAAATGAAAATAAGATTTTTTTTCACATGATCCATAGTTAGGTTTTGCACTAGAATAGGGCATTTTGAAGAATAAATGGATTTAAAAGGACATTGCACAAGTTCATGGAAGATTTTTGAAACAACGGTTGGATGAAGCCTTCAACTCCTAAAATCTTCAAACTGTGATTGCTGGGAGGTAGAATTGCACAATGGGGAAAGTTTGTTCTGTACTTCCCCTTTTTATGCTCTTCCCCATAGCTTTTGCTGCTGGCCTCTACCCAAGACAAGCTGCTGCACTAGTTACATTTGTGGATCTCAAGCTCACTTTGAAGTCAGGGCTTGGCTATGGTCGTGGAATGGTGTTAAGATCATTTCAAGGATGGACCCCCCAGAGAAAAGAGCAGTGGTGGGGTTTTTTTGTGGTGTGGTTTTTTTTTTTTAATCCTTGATATCTCTGTGTGCTTGTTACCTTTACTATGGTATTGCTTCTTTCCTTATGCTTTGTTGTGATTACATAAAATGCTGAGGTTGGAGCTGTCATCACATGTAGGTGGTGAAATGACTGGTGTAGCAGCTGTCTTTTCGGCAGGACTACAGTTTTATGTCTGACTTGCTTCTGCCAACTCTGTGGCTTCCTGCTGATCTCCATCGCTGCATGGAAGACATCTGCCTTCAGCTGAACACTAGCATGTCAAACAAAGTGCTAGTAAAAGCAGGGTCCAGTATGTCCTCTGCAAAATGATTCTATTCCTGTTTGTCAAACTGCTCTGCAAACTAGGAAATTAATCTTTTAGTCTCAAACTGCTAACACACAGAGCTCATGACAGAATGAGAAATACATTTGTTTCACCTACAACTGATCAGAAATTGTTTATCAAATAGGAAATCTATCCTCACTCCCTCTGCCTGCTTGAATCTGCAAAAATGCTGGATACTGTGCCAATCCAGCAAAGCTTTTAAGTGTAAGCTTACCTCCAAGCACAACTTAAGTCATTGATGCTAACAGTACTGTTTATATACTTACGTTAGAAAGTGAGTAAATGCTTTGCTACGCTCTGAACTGGAGTACTTTGGCACTATGCAAGCTCTAGTCTGTGAGTGTGTATCTCTGACGAAGACTGAAACAATTTTCAAGTATTTCAGAATGTAACATCCTGCTTCTTGCAAAATGCCAGCCCATTAGGGCACATCATGTTGATACTCGCCTCACGATTCTGACTCCTCACAGGATGCTACGTTAAATTCAAGGTCGTGGTGTTAATCTTCAAAGTCCTTCATAGAATTGGTACATGTTACCTCGGAGAATCTCTCTTTGTGACTACAGCCTCTTCTGACAGCTGTGTTCCTCAGGAATTATGAAGCTGTCAACCTCAAGGGTGAAGCCTGAGAGGGCAGAAGACAAGGCCTCCTCAGCAACACAGCCAAAGCTTTGGAAATCATTATCAGACTAGATAAGAATGACCACAAATCTCTCTGTCCTCTAGGCAAAGTATAAAACTCACTACAACTTGGATCCCATGGGCACGACTAAAGACAATAAAGATAGAGGGTGAAAAAAGTTAACAGAAAAAGAACAGCAAGATGGGAGGAGGAGGAGAAAAACTGCTGTCACATTGCCTTCTCAAAATAAAAGCCTTAGTTCTGATTTGGGGACAAATAATGGCAGTATTTCAGATATTGCAGAGAAGGCATTTATAGTTGTTCATTAGACATTATATTTTATTTTAAATTTTAGTGTATAGGCATCCATTTGTGTGCTCCTAAGCTTATCTCAGTTTCCTTTTAATGTAATATTAATACATAGTTAATATATATTAGTAATAGAGTACATGCCAGAACACCTATATAAGGCCAATAAAATGATAGGTGGTTTCTTTTAATTATTAAACGTATGTTTTTTGGCAAATCATATAAGAATAGGTCAGATTCCACTAGCTGTCTTACCATGCATAAAGGTCACAAATTGATTCATCAGGATGTGAATGTTTTATGTACTTGTAGTTAAGAAAAATATCACAACCACTAATATCTTGTGATCTGCAACTGTTATGACAACTGACTGGCCTTTTATCTTTCTCCGTGTTTACCTGGGATTGTCTGCCTTTGACTTTAGTCAAAATGCATGGCTCTTGTAAGTACAAATTAAAGGTGAAGATTTTTTGTCCCTCATGTTGGAGTATTTCTAATTTAAAAACATATAAAGATCATGTTTTGTTTTCAAAACTATTAATTACTTAAATAAATACAGTGAACTGGGCATGTGTCTCCTTCTTGCCATACAGGCACACAGGTTAAATGGAGCTGATTGTTGATTAGAGTGCCCTAATCCTGCTACAGTCGACAAAGATATTTATTACTCAGAAAGCTCAGGCTTGTGTTTTTCCCTTCAAAATGGGCTCTCATGTCGTTAGGGTGAAATCAGGAACTGTAAAATTATATGCTTCTGGTTTAATTATAGTGATGTTAAATACAGAATACAAAACTTTTTGAATTGATGCTTGGAGATAAGTTTTATCACACTAGAAAAAGAGGTCAGTCCCACAGACATCACAGCCAGAACTTCCACCTGCTGTCCTGGGGATGGGATTTCATTTACACCTGCATGGTTGCCATTAGTTCAGATGGGTATAATTCAGTCTCTTTGTGTTAAAATGCTCCAAACGTTGGAAGTTGACAGAGTTCTCCTTCAGCTTGGAGCTCTTTAAGCAGAAAGGTCTAAGTTCTGTTCTTACTGCCTAGCTATGAAGTTCCATGGGGTTACGGTGTTCTGCAAAAATGGCAGCCATAATGACATAAATGGGCAGGCGCTTGTTACAGTGTTTTAGTATTGTGGCTGTGCTTTTATGTAAAATAGTCAAATGCATGACTATGGTTGACTATATGAATAGTAAGGAAATGGTACTTGCTATGCTTTTCATTAATATGAAGTGGGTCACTTCAAAAGCATTTGCTGATTACAGTATAACACTGGTACAGTAATTATATCCTCTACAGAGGGGAAGTGTTTATGTTATTCTAGATATTTGTGCACAAGATACTTGACTTTTTGCATTTTCCTTCTCTGCTAATGCTCCTAAATCTGTAGTGCAACTGTACATCACAGAAAGAGAAAAGCAAAGGAAGCTTTGGATGTTAACGCCATGAAAGGAGACCTACAGGAACAGAAAAAAATATCCATAAGTGGTGTTTTTATGCAAAGGGGATCTAGTGGCACTTATCTGCTCTGTATGGCAAAGTCTTCTGGATATAAATACTTTTTATTTACAGGCACCTACTGATTAAAATCCACAATCTCTGTCCTCCCCATTGGAAAACTGGTTCTTGAAACCAGATCTTTAGTCATCCCAATGTAAGTACTTCTAAGATATGTTGTTGCTGGGTCTTAGTTTATATCAAACCTATGTTTCTGGTGACTGTTCCCTGTCCTTAAGCACTATTTTACTGAGATAAAGATACGTGGAGTGTCTCTTGATGCTCTAGTCCAGCTTTTTCGAGACATCACTGCTGCTTTGGACCTGCAGGTCATGCTTCTTGATTGGTAGCAGTGGCAGTGCTATCTCTTGTGGTTCAAGGATATTTGCGCCCATTTGGCATCCCCTCGAAGGCTCTGATGTAGCCTGCTGAGTTGAATGAGAATGCTGCCTATGACAGTATTTGGCTTAGTTAATGCTGAATTTGATCCATTATTAAGGAATAACAGGGATAGCATTATAAAGTTAAATACCTCTTTATGAGCACAGAGTAATGCAAGTTCCCTGCCTGTTATGATAAAACATAACAGATTCAATAAATTTCATATATTTTTTTCCTACAATAGCTTTACTGTTGACATTATAGCTTCTGGAGAAACTGGCTGCTATCTTCTTTCATCTGCAGGCAAAACACCTGCTACTTGTAAGCAACTGTTAGTTAAATCACTTAAAAGATTGGCATTTGTTTTAAATGGCAATTAAACTATTGCATTAAGTCACATTTGTTTCTACTGTACTAAAAGTTCAATAACGTAGTGTACCTTGATATGTACCACATTTCATAGTTGCAAGCTACAGGTCAAATGTAAAGACCCTATAATAACAGGTAATAAAATACAGAAATAGCCTGGCCTGTCAAGGCCTAGACATGCAAAGCAATGCAGGACTGCTGGGCTTGTGGCTCTTGCATTTCTGTCAGCGCATTTCTGCCTGTTAGTTGTGGGTATTAAAGGCAGAGCTAGCTGAATAGAGAAACATATTTGTGACCTGTTCTCCATTCGGAAGAAAGAAAAAAGTTTCTGAGTAGTTAGTATAATGACTATTTTTGACTGCTTTCAAAGTTGATTAACAGAAGAAAATGTACTTATGAATAAATAGCTTAGCAAGACGTAAGAAAAATTGGTTGAACTATTCACAAATAACGTTCAACTATCTCAAATTCAGATTGCTACAACCACTCAAGCAGTGCTTTTTAGCTAAGAAGAGAAACTGGCCTTTATTAGGATCACGGCTCCATGTATACTCTCTCATTTTCTATACCTTTTAAAAAGTAACACATCTTGTTACACAAAAATGCAAGAGTGCAGCTTTCCTGAAATATATTGCACATCTCAAAGGCTTGTGGTACGAATTCCTTGATGTCAAAGACAGTGAGTGGTACAGAAAGAGTTAAGCATTGAAGAGGAGAATATAGATTACTGTGCTGCAGGCATCTATCACAGCACTGGGTGAAATAAAGAAAGTTCAGGAAACAGACAACAGAAAAACAATCAATTTTGGATCTATATATAACACAGCATATATATTATTGCACTAAAAGGCATCTGTCTTCCGGTCAATACTTTTATAAAAAATACGCCATAGAAAGGTTTCTGTAAGAGGAGATAGTTTGTGAATCGCACTGTTGCAACTGGTCAGGGATCTAAAGTATTTGTAAAATGCAGTTAGTGTTTAAGATGTACTCATTTTGATCAAAGAGGATTTTGGACTGACTCACCATGCGGACACACATATGTTAAATGTCAGACATTAGGTAGTAGTACCTAATAACTCCCGAAAGAATCATTTTACATTCCCCACAAGTCACAACTCAAATCATATTTAGCTTTCTGTTGCATAAGGATTTGTTCCTAGCAGGTTGTATACATGTGTGTGACAGCAGGGCAGGAATGATTATGATGAGTGTTGCTGTCAAATCATTATTATGCTTACTACCATAAACAGAGGCATACAGCTCTAGCACCTGCCTGTTCCTTTCCTGTAAACAGCTGGGATCAATTGAAATGTATTCTGACAACAAGGCCTAGATTAATAATTACTCTTGTTATAAATGCAGAGTCGTGGCTTGCTTCTCTTTTATGAATGTGGTGCCGTAGTGCAAAACTCTGTGTTGGCCAGCAGACTTACTGTAAACAGAAAAAATCCCAGCAGATGAAAATTGTTTTACTCTTTTCTGAGATTGAAACAACATTGAATGGACATTCTAGCAGCTTTCAAGGAGTAGCAAACACCATTGGTTAATTGGCCATTATTTCTCTGTCACAAAGATTAAATCAAATAAGATTAATTAGGTATCTCATTCCAAATTACTGTGTGTGAGATGTGGGTCTGGTGGCTTTTTTCATGTGTTTGCAGGTGAAATACTCTGGATTTTGTGTAAATGCTTGTGTTGTCAGACTGCACTGATAAGGAGCATATTAGTGGTAAAGGTGTATCCTTTCTCATGGTATTGGATCTGTTGAGTAGCAATAAAACAGTGGTGAAAATTCTACATCCCTGTATTTTTAAAGTTGCAGTTCTTTATGTTTTGTTGTGTGACATCAGAACAAAGGCTTTTATAAACTTAATTGCAAAAAGGAAAGAGAAAAAAGGGACTGGGGAAAAGGGACAGTGACAGGTTGTAACTGATCTTTTTCCTTTCTCATGGTATTGGATCTGTTGAGTAGCAATAAAACAGTGGTGAAAATTCTACATCCCTGTATTTTTAAAGTTGCAGTTCTTTATGTTTTGTTGTGTGACATCAGAACAAAGGCTTTTATAAACTTAATTGCAAAAAGGAAAGAGAAAAAAGGGACTGGGGAAAAGGGACAGTGACAGGTTGTAACTGATCTTTTTTCTTCTGCTCAGTTTAAGAGGCGGGGGTTGTGTGACATCAGAACAAAGGCTTTTATAAACTTAATTGCAAAAAGGAAAGAGAAAAAAGGGACTGGGGAAAAGGGACAGTGACAGGTTGTAACTGATCTTTTTTCTTCTGCTCAGTTTAGCAGAGGCGGTTTCTTGTCATAATTCTGTTTATCAGTCTCTGTTTTCCTGCTCTGATTAATCTGCTTGCTCTTATATTTTTGTAAGAGAATTTTGTCTTCATTCAAATACTATAATGAATTAATAATTCCCAATGTCCTGTTTTTCTGCGTGAATCTATGGTGAGTAGAAAAACTTGGCTGCTCTTGAAATACAAAGTGATGCCCATGCCCTGTAGTCACTAGTAAATATGCAGGCACTGCAGTGGCAAACAGCACGTTCACTATAGGGCAGCCTGTGTACACTGTAGTTGACTGGAACCTTTGATTTCCACAAATGATCCTTTAGCATAAAATTTTAAAGCTATCCTTTAACACAAATTCTGCTTGTGCTTAGAGACGTGTCATTTTCTTTTTGAGATCTACTCAGTTTGTTGCATGAAAGACATTTGTGATACTCTCTTGTGTAGATTTACTTTGATTTTTTTCTTGTTAATAAAAGAATTGACCAAAAATCATGTTTACTGTGTTTTCCAGAGGAAAAGACATGAATGTACTTTGGCAAGCATTTCTGCAGGAAGTAAAGATTTTCTGTTATCCTTTGGGATTAGAACTCTGGATTTGTTCTTCCATGTGGCGAATGTTTTCCACGCCACCTATGATGACTGATGTCAGACTCTATCAGGGTCAGAGTTTTACTGTTTTTTGGGTCCAGGGAGCTTGTGGAGTCCATATGTTAGTCCAATCAAGAAGCATAGTGTTTTTATAGAGTCAGATAATTACCTCCTACAGTTTTGTTTTTACTGGCAGAAAGTAATTTTTAAACAACATTACCTGACCCCCCCAGTTTTGGTAGATTTTAGATTTTCCATCAAAACCAGTCTGTTCCCAATCCCTTCTGCATGTAGTTAATTCCTTGGTTCTAATCACCCACATCTGTCATGGTGAATGTGACAGTATTTCAGAAGTGTTGTAAGAGGCAGCAGTCACATTACAACTCACTGAAGATAAAGGAACTGTTTCTAAAATTAGATCAATTACTTTGGTATTTAACTGTAGGTAGCTTTGTGTGGAAAATCTGGCTTTTTAACCCTTTAAAATGAAAACTTACTCTCTTGATTTTGTGGGATCTCTTTTACTACTAAGAGCATAACTGACTGAGTATGTAGGGGTTGCAGTGAAAAATAAGATACAAAGAAATCTTACTAAATGGAAAAAGTGCATGAAGTGAGATGTGATTAAGGAGAGGTAGTTATATTTCTTCAACCAGAGATTAAAGGGAGACAGACATGGCAATTTTGTTAACTGGTCTGTACATATATGCTGAGATATAATTTTTTTAACATTAAAAATTGCACATGGGAAAATTTTCCTTTGGAATGGAAGGAACATTTCCTCTGCCAGAAACAAGGAAGTGTTGGTGGTAGAAGAAACATGAAAAAGATTCCCTTGCTCACCAACCTTTCCCTTTTAAGCTGTATTAAGTTTAGATGGAGTACCTGCTGTCACTTTATAGAACCTTATAAATAACAGAAGTTAGGAAACCATTGAACTATTGGATGGGAGAAACAGAGGCTTGAGCAACATAGAAAAGATGGATTGAATCTCTGCCTAAAGACATATTAAGCATCATAGTCATTAATGAGAGATTTTCAGCTATAGATCCATACTGATTTGAGTAACAAATACCACTTAGAATACCTCTAAGTCCTCTCTTGTCTCCCAATAGCCTTAGCATATTGCTCTGGATTTTTGGCAGTGTGAAGCACTGAAGTCTGAAATGTCTAATTCTCCTCTTGCACTGATGCTACTATATTATTCTGGTAGATACCACTTCTGATTCAAACCAGTTTAAGGTATAAGTGAGAGGAGAGTAAGGCTCAGGACTTCAGCAAAAGTTAATGGGCAAGAGTACTGTGGTATTCAGTTCAGCCCCAGGATTTCTGCATAGGTCAGTGAATACTGTCATTGCTTATGTCACTTCAAGCAAGGGAAGTTAAAGTTCAAATGTGGTAATATTAATTATCATTCAGTGGGATCTTATTAGATTGTACAGATTGTTAACTTTCCTTGCCAGAGAGCACTGCCACTCTTTTCTCTCATTCTAGGGGAAAAGGAAAGTTGTGAGGGCAGAAGCCTAACTTCTTCCCAGCCGGTAAAACATGTCTTTAAAATATTTTAACAGGATGTGATTGTCAAGGGATGAGATGAGGGTGATGGGGAAAAAAATGTAGTATGGAGTGTATTCCTTCTTCATTAAAAAACTGTAGTCTCAGTATTCATTTAGGCAAATGGTTTCTCTTCCACAGCAATTTACTCCAGTCTCTGCAAACCTTACTTTTATATTTGTAATGAAAGAAAAAACCACCAGTCCCTCACCATTTAGCAGACGTTAGGTTTACTGGACACTAGGTTTGTCTTTTGCATGCTATTGTCTGTCTTACCAAACTTGCCTTTATGCTAGATCCTGACCTGCTGTGAATAGACAATATAAATAGAACTCTGATAGCATACACAGGATCCAGCTTTGGCTCACCTCCAAAGTACATCAGTGATTTTTATATATAATACTAGTAAATTTGTTCATACGTTTGCTGAAGGCTTAAGTTCTTGTCGATACTGACACTATTTATCCATTCTCTCAATGGATGGATGAGGCTGTAGAAAACAGGGATGATGTACTGTTATTTTGAAAAACATGTCAGTTTTTCAAGCTCAGGCTCATAATGTCAAAGTTCATTAGACTGTATAAACAACTTGGACTATAAGTTTACCAAAGATGTCAAGCACCCAAATCCCACCTGTTTGTGCTTCAGGGGCTAATTCAAAGTTCCATTACAAAACCTCTGCTCATCTGTCTTGCCTAATCATGGACAAAATGCACTGACTATGTTTTTATGTTAAAATTTCCCAGGAGTCTGAATTTTTGCTCATTAGCCTGCCCAGTAACAGCCTGCACTGCTTTGGTCCCTGGAAGAAGCTTTCCTTCTCTATGGTATGTGCTCTGAATGTGCTCTCCTAATTGGGATCACTAGAACAGTCAGTGAAGAAGGTTTGCAACGTCCTCCTTCCTTCATACAATAGCTCAGTGTTTAGAGCTCTTATTGATTAGATCCTGTCTTGTCAGACAGGATCAATTCCTTCCTCTGCCTTGAAAGGTGTGAAGACAATTCAGGTACTTCTTATGTCCTAGAAATATTCCTTAGCATCTGAGCTTAATCTTTTTTCATATGGAAATAATAATCATCTTCTCTTTATGAGTGAACATAGAGAACAGTTGACTGCCATTTGTTTTACAACAACCTTCTAAGTATTGAAAACTTCTTCTTTTCCTTTTTCTTTTTCTAGAATAAATCAAAGAAGGTCAATCTCTTTCAAGCTTTAATCCCAAATAACAGTTTTTCTAAACCTGTTTGTATTTTTGTTGCTCTCCTTTTGGACTCTTTCAAATTGCTGTATGTCCTTGTTAAATTCATTATCCAAGATAGGGCACATTCTTTCTATCTGAAGGCTCAAAGCAGTAAGTAAAGTGCACTAATTACCCCCATATTACAGATATAATTACAGTTAATATATTTGAAGCTGAATGTCACTATTTTACAGTGTGTTTTCCATTGTTAACTCCTTACTCAGCTTATGGTTGATTTGCTTCTTCTCCATAGTACCTAACTTAGGCAGATCTTCCCAATTTCATATTTGGGCATTGGATTTCTTCACTCTGAGTACAGTGTTACCCCTGTCTTCGTGAATTTCAGCTTCTGATTTTGAATAATTTCTGCAAATGTTCAGAATTGCCCTGAAAATACAGGTGAATTCAAAGTGCTTGCAACACTTTTAAGCTTTGTTGTCTGCAAATTTTTTGTTTTCCATTTTCCCCTGTTCTTCACCTTCCACGTTGCCTGTCGTTCAGATCATCAATGAAAACATTGACTAGAAATAGGTTTTTTAGGTTGTTGTTGTCGTCTCTTTGAAATGCTCTCTCAGTTTGACACGGAACCGCTGAAGACTGCTTGGGAGTTTTTTCAAGCAGTTGTTCTCCCATGTTGCAGGGAATTAATCCAGACCAGATTTTCTTAGCGTACTTATGAGACTGCCATAGAGAATATAAAAAAAAAAGTAATGTTAATGTGTATCACATCTATTGCTTCCCTGTTATCCATTAGCTCGCAACTCTGTCAACGAAATAAATTATGCTGGTTTGATACAGCTTTTTTTCTTGACAAATCCCTGTCATATGTTTTTTATCATCTTATTATTCTTGAGGTGCTTATAAATTGCTCAATAATATGTTCCAGAATCTTTTCAGGAATCAGTTAGGCTGTCTCCAATTCCCCAGTCCCTTCTTTCTCTCCTTCTTAAAGATGGTACCATGATTATCCTTCTCCAGTCCCCTGACACTTTCCAGTCCACTGTGAATTTTAGAAAAATTCATTAAAGTTTGAGAGACTGTTTCAGCTGGTTCACTGGGTCCTCAAGACTGAATTCAATCAAGCCTTGCAAACTAGCGTACATGTAATTTATCTAAATATTCCTTAACCTATTGTTTTCCTAACTTGGCCAACACTCCTGTTCACTTTTTAAATATCTGGTTACAATTCACCTTATTTGTAAAGAATAAAGCTATTTGATATGTCAACCTTTTCCTTATCATCAACTCACCTGCCTTCCGTGTGAAACAGTCAACCTGTATTTTCCTCTGGTTTTGTCTCTTAGCATATTTATAGGATCTTTTCCTGCTTCATTGTTAGTTGATTGGTATCTCAGCCTTTTCATTTCAGCCCTGTGTGCTTGTGCTTTATATTCATAGTACATTTTGTATAGTTCTTTTTGACTTTCAAAGTTCTTAAAGAAGTCTTGAAGTAATCATTAAAGTCTTAATATTTTTTCTTCTTATTGAATTAGTTGGAAAATGTGATTTTAATATAGTTGCTCTCAGTATAATGGATGCAGTCCTTGTGAAGGACCAAACACAGCTTTTACTTTAAATTTTGCTGTGGAGAAATGTTACTTAATTGCATTTGAAAGCTTAAAGCCATGAGCTCTGTTATGAATTGATAGATTCAAACTGTCTTCCACTTTCTCCCATCAAAAACCTCAAATTAAGTTTTGGTTAGATATGGGCCATTTTTTCCTCCTTTGCATTGTGTATGCAATTTTCATATAAAAAATCTTGGGTTGAAGTAATAACTTGTGTGGCTTTGTCTGCATTCAGGAACATAAAAACATCTATTTTCTCAGTCTGTATAAAATGAATCAACTAATTTACTTGGCCTGTACACAGTATCCAGGATTCACCTAAATTCCCAGCTTGTGCTGAATCATCCAGTATTGCTGGTTTGTTTTTTTGTGGTTTGGGTTGTCTGTAATTACTTTTAGATCTATTGCAGAGCTCATCCAAGGCTTCTTAACACGATAATAAAATTGAAATGTGCTGTCTCCAAAGACGAAGGTTGTGGTTGGGGCAATTCCTACTTGGGAAGTGGAGAAGGTGAAAAGTAGAGGTAGGATGGGATTCTGTTTGAAAAGCCCTGAAAATGTTGTCCTTGCCTTTCCTGCTGCCAGGGAATTCCCTTTTTATAGGGAATACAAAGGATGGAGGAGATTCCTTGTTGGTTACAGACACAAGGAATTCCCTCAAATGCTTTCCTTGCAAGTGGTATCTACTACTCTACATCCTGAGGCAGAAAGGGCTCTATAGAAAGGGCTCTAGACAAAATAAGTAGAAGGGTATAATTTTACTTCCTTTTGGCAATTGATTGTTTTAGGTAGTTTTCTGCTTGGCATATGCCTGGTGTGGGTTCAGCTTAGTCAGAAATATATAGGTTATTTTCTTGTTACTTTAGATGTGCTGCAATAGATTTCTCTGCAGAAATAACTATGGCCCGGAGTCAGCCAAGCATATGAGCATGAGTATGACAGTTGTTTACTATAAATACGTGCTTTTTTGAAACTGGAGCCTGAATTTGTGCGCTTACCTTTTTGCAAACTGAGTCCATACCAATCACCACTGTAAATTGGATGAATCATTAGTTTTCTTATATTTATGCTTACTGCCATTTTCTAAATCAAATAACCCAACACTTCTCTTATTCTCACATTTCATTGTTAGGTTGGCATTGTACACTACAGTTGAAATTTTTTTTTTTTTGGTACATCTTCTTTAAAAGTGTCCTGAGATTTCTTGCCTTGAAAAAGTGCTATACATCTTGAACTTGTTGTTGGGAAAACTTTGTGCCATAAAATGGATGTAGGGGTCAACTGTTTCTAAAGATTTAATACCAGAGGGATTTTTTTTTGAAGATAAGATGATATTAATACACTAGATTATTTTTATTGAGATTCAGCAACTACTAGAATGGCTAAATTTTCTTGGACATGATGATAGATTTATTAAGTCACCTTTACAGTGATTTCTTTTGCCTGCATTAAATTTAAATTTTAAACATTCAGTTTGGGAATAATAGGCAACTGTCCTCAGTTCCTCTTCACTACTGGGTGGAAAATTGCTGTGCTCATCCATTTTGTAGCTAGAGTCGAAGAACTGTAGGTAAATTGTTAATTGTCTGATTAAGTAATTATCTCATGTGCATTAAAAAAAAAAAAGACATCTAAAATAGCATGAGGGTTGGTGCTGACCAGATCCTTTTCTAAAATACTTTATTTGCTACAGTGTTAGATGAACTCTTATATGTAAATGGGGACAGAAGGAAAGATCTGCCTGGGCAGATCAGCTTGAAGGGTTGAGGTCTGTAGTTCAGAAATTCGGTGACATTTTGGTCTTGTTAATTCAACTTCGCCAAGTCCACAAATAGCCTTCACAGATTGATAATCAACAAAACAAGACAACGCCCTTTTCCTAGGATTCTTCTCATACTTTTACCAGAAAGAAAACAAATAAGCCAGCGTAAAAGTACTGAGAGAAGAATCAGATCTTTTCTAGTTCTTGTCTAAGACTGTTTATGCAGTTTTATTTGGGTCATTACCTAGTAAGGACGAAGATGTCAGAAATAGGAAATGTACTTCAGAAAAAGTATCTAGCAAGGCAGTTGGAAAATTGAGACCACAGTGAGCAGCGGGATCTCCCAGCAGTATCAACAGGAATTGTACTCGTGTCAGCAATGCTATACATGTTCAGCTTTGATGGATTTTGCTCTTGCTGGTCCTGCCATCAGTGGAGGATGTGGTTGTTGTCTTATGGGAGAAAAATAAGTTTCTTTGTACAACTGTCAGCCTAACACTTCTTGACGTATCTATGATTTGCTTGTACTGAAGTATTAGAGGCTTTGCATGTTATATGTGGATATGCACTTTGTCACTGTGCTTAGAATCTGGCAATTAACAGTTTGCAGCATCTTCATTTTTGCATTTTAAACTGAAGGAAAGAGCAAAAGGAAACACACTGTTAATACAATAACTAGATGAATTAAATATAGGGAAAGCATAGAAGAAAAGGGCGCAAGAGACATTAAATATTTATGAACCTTTGCTTTATACTGCTTATTTTGAGGTGAGTTCTTTATTCTACATGAGTAGGCCACACACCATCCAAAGAATTTCACTTCCACAGGTAGGTTTTGATTTTAATTTTTTAAAGGAGTTTTTTCAAGAACAACTGGGCTTTGTAACTTTATACATCTAGGAGAGTGTGTAGTATGAATGGTCCTTTCCTCTTTTTTTGAAAGAAACTTACAGTAGTAAAAGCAGGTGCAGATGTGGTATGCAGAATATTTAAACCATGTGTCTTATCCTGATTAATAAGAGAGTTCTATCTGTCAGTTTACCAAACTTCAGCTTTTTATTTGTGTGGTGCATAGCTTTCGAGCTGTTTTTCTATTTTACTTGCATGCTAAATGAGCTAAACTTGCACCTTCTTCAATGAGACCTGCAGGATAAACTTTCAACCTCAAGTAAGAACTTGAAGTCAATTTGTCCAACACAAAATATGAAGAGCAGAAAAACAAATAGTTATATAGGCTTTTATTCCCCACAGCTCATTGTTGTAGATGCAATTTTTATCAGGTAAGTATTTCACTTTATGGTAGCTAATGAAAAGTCTGTATCCCATTGGGTAGAGATATCTGTTCAAGGAGTTAGTCGATAGGATCCCCTGGGAAACTGCCCTCAGGGACAAGGGACAAGAACAGAGCTTGCAGATCTTTAAGGACGCTTTCCATAGAGCACAAGAGGTCTTGATCCCCAGGTGTAAGAAATCAGGAAAGGAAGGCAAGAGACCAGCATGGATGAGCCGAGACCTGCTGGTCAAACTAAAGGGCAAGAAGGAAATGCACAGGCAGCGGAAGCAGGGACAGGTAGCCTGGGAAGAGTATAGGGACACTACCCGGTTGTGTAGGGATGGGGTCAGGAAGGCCAAGGCATGGCTGGAGCTGACCTTGGCAAGGGACGCAAAGAATAATAATAATGACTGCTACAGGTATGTCAGCCAGAAAAGGAAGGTCAAAGAAAGTGTACCCCCCCAATGAACACGACTGGCAAACTGGTGACAACGGATGAGGAGAAGGCAGAGGTACTCAACAATTTTTTTGCCTCAGTCTTCACTGGCAACCTCTCTTCCCACACCTCTCAAGTGGATGGACCACAAGACAGGGACTGGGGGAGCAAAGTCCCTCTCACTGTAAGAGAAGATCAGGTTCATGACCACCTGAGGAACCTGAACGTACATAGGTCTATGGGACCTGATGAGATGCATCCCAGAGTCCTGAAGGAATTGGCTGATGTAGTTGCCAAGCCACTCTCTGTGATACTTGAAAAGTCATGGCAGTCAGGTGAAGTCCCTGGTGACTGGAAAAAGGGAAACATTGCACCTGTTTCTAAAAGGTAGAAAGGAGGACCCTGGGAACTACCAACCTGTCAGTCTCATGTCTGTGCCTGGCAAGATCATGGAACAGATCCTCCTGGAAGCTATGCTAAGGCAC
>NW_008795127.1:4301683-4327303 GCF_000699145.1 Aptenodytes forsteri | reverse complement strand
GTACTTCAAGGGGGCTTATAAAAAAGATGGCAGCAGACTTTTTAGCAGGGCCTGTTGCGACAGGACAAGGGGGAATGGCTTTAAACTAAAGGGGGGGAGATTTGGACTAGATATAAGGAAGAAATTTTTTAGGCTGAGGGTGGTGAAGCACTGGCACAGGTTGCCCAGAGATGTGGTAGATGCCCCATCCCTGGAAACATTCAAGGTCAGGTTGGACGGGGCTCTGAGCAACCTGATCTAGTTGAAGATGTCCCTGCCCACGGCAGGGGGGTTGGACTAGATGACCTTTAGAGGTCCCTTCCAACCCAAACTTTTCTATGATTCTATAATTAGGAGCTCCATCAGGAGTTTATAACTACAATACATCTTTAATATACCAAAGGTAAGTTAAAAAACTTTGGAGGAAAGATTTTTAGAGTAAGAGAAAGATCTATATGTCTCCCACTTAGGATGATCACCACCTAACTTATCTGATAATTGGGCAAGCCTCTTGAGTTTTTTAGCTGTTGCATTTCAGCTCAAGCCTTGCCGACTGGATGCAGGATTATTTGAATGCTTGATTGCAGGCACTATATTGCATGCTCACTGCCTAGTGTAACCCTATCATGGCTGAGACTGGCTTTGCCCTTATTTTACATCCCTGCTTGTCATCATTCCAGGTCTTGTGGCCCTTTAACCACCTCCTCTTTATTTCTACCCTTCCCACTGTTTTCATTGCAGTAAACTTTCAAAAAAAAAAAAAGAATTAACAGTGCCATATTGGTAGTCGTAGCATGTGTGTAGTGTTGCAGTATGGCAATGAAATATTCCTATTTAGCTATTGCTCAGGGAATTTCTTTTTCAGCAGAACCCCTTTGAGTACAAGCCTTTCCTGGGAGGCAGAGCCCAGGCACTGCTGAAGAATTGCATCACCTAGTCTGCTCAGCTTCCACCCTTCCACCACACCCAGTGCAGGACATGTCCAGAGAGGCGCAGCAGCACTACCCTGTGAATGCTTAAAAATCTGGGCACTGTAGGGTTACAGGGAGAAGGGACAGAAGAAATAGCTTAGGTACGACTCAGATCAAGAAATCAGTAGTTACTAGCTTCATCTTCAGACTGCATCCTGAGAACCCCTTCCTTAGATTTCCCCAGCCTCTTTTTAAAGTAAATATAACTTGTCTATAATCAGGCCTAATATTACAAAAACTTAACTCATCTCCAGTTTCACCTGAGGGTGGGGGGAGCAGTTGAGTTCACAGGTTCCCATTTAACATGCATTTGGTTAGTACTGGGTTAACACGTCTCATTATGGCGTTTGTAGTACTGGGCTGAATTAATAGTATTAACCCATTGCATCTTTCTAAGCATTGGTTTGCCTTATGTTGAGAGGAAGATGTTGAATGGCTTACAAATATTTTGACTTCAGAGTGAATATTTCAGGAAGCTGAGAATGTAAAGAAAACTGGAATTCCATTTTGAAAGAAAGAAGAGACAATTCTGCCAATTATTTTATCAAGAGCTACATAAAAGATATGTAGGTGGATAGATAAGTATTATCCAGTAGTATGCTGGAAAAAATGGTGTACCTTTCTCCATCAAAACAGAAATTACTGCAGTAGAAAAAACTTAGAATATTTGTCTCCCTCCTTCAACTTTTTGGTAAACAGAATAAATGACCTGAATGGGAAAAAAATTCTCATTAAAATATTTTCAATAAAAATACCTTCACTCAGAAGGTAGGTATGATCTCTAGTCTTTATCTAGCTCTAGTTTCATATTTAGAGGTCCCAATCTCTTCTGCTTAACACTTGCTCTAGCTCTTGTCAGTCCCATTCATCCTTGTGCTTATGTACAGTAATGGTCTCTCTTCCTCAGATGCCTGAATTTTTTTTATGTCCCTGATCTCTTTCAGATAATCACTTGCAGGGCTTTAACAATAAACCTTTACAGCATACATTTACTACTTTTCAAAGCAGAAGAGGTTGTCACTAAGTGGGAACATAATGCAGTTTGTCAATTTTCAGTAGGTATCTTGGGAAATCTTTTTTTTGCTCCATAGATAATCTGTATCTGTTCAAGCAATAGTTTCCACCAGTGAAGCCTGTCTTCCACCTGATAATTCACTTCAATGAGAAATGGATGTTCTGAGTAGAATGCAATAGCACGTATCAGGCTTATGAGTCTGCTACCACAGATGCTAGAGCAAGTAATAAAAACAGCGAGATGGAATTAGGGCAGGATAAGTCCTATAATTTTCAGAATTTTCAGTATATTTTAGATTGATCTAACGGTGACAAAAGTGTTCTAGTAAAGAGCAATCGACTGTGAAATTAAAATGCATGATTTTCCTGAATGTGACAATGCCTTGTAAAAATAAACGCTGTGGAATGAAGTCAGAGTGTCAGAACTTCTTAGACATCCTTGTTTTTAACATAAAGAGAACCTACACTTGCCTCATGTTTAACAAGTGGGATTTTAGATGGCCAAGAGCTGACACGCATGTTCAGTTAAAGAAAAGTCTTTCGGAAGGGGAAGGAAAAAATGCATTTTTGAGACCTCCCTGGGAATAGGAATTTATAAATCCTCAGAAAAACTGACAGCACCATCTCCTTTTCCTTTTCTTGAAACTTTTTAGAGCTCCCTGCAGGGGATAAAACTGCTGCAGAGACTCTCAGCGTTCCTGGGCTGTGGCAAAGTCGGAAGCCTGGCTGCACGTCAGCGTTAACTCAGCTGGGAACATGGATGTTCATGGGGGCTTGCTGTGGTCTCACCACACCAGAGGGGTGAATGAGGCATCAGAAAACCATATAGATGCAGTGAGTTTGAAAAAACTACCTATTTCTTGAAAGAAATTTTCAACTGGAAAACTTTTTACTACCTTTACGTAAGTGAGAATAGTATTGTCCCCCTACTCTAAAATAGGTGGATAAGATGTTACCAGATGCGGTCAGCTGGCACAAGTGGCTGTCACTCTGACTGATTTCAGAGTAAAAGGAGAAAGACTATATTCCTCACTAATAATATGCCTGCTCTCGTAATTTTTTTCTAAAAGTTGTAGTCCCAGCTTTACCACCTGCTATCCTTACTCAGCTGTAATTACACTATATGCTGAGGGAATGCAAAAGAAGACAGTGTGTCCTACTTTAATGAATGGCAAGATTAAGTTTTAATTTTATGTTGCTTTCTTCAACCCTCTTTCAGGGACCAAATCCCCCTACTTTTGGATTATGGGTGCCCCTGTTTCATGCCTCACTTTCAGTAGTTTTGCATCTGTATTAACATAGAGTGAGAGTGGGATGAGTTTGAGTGTTTGGCTAATGCTGTTTTTCGTGCTGGTGGGTAGCTTTAGTTCAGTACCCTTTATAGTTTACAGTTTGCTCTGTCTTCTTTGTATTGGAAGTACATAACTGGCAACTGCTCAAGCTAAGACAGATGAAGGAAATTTTAATTACCTTGAGGAAGTTAAGATTGCTTTTTCAAACATAATAGACTATCACTTAAACTGGATTATTAGCCTTTCCATTTTATTTTTCAGAAGGATCAGCTGTGGTTTTTAAAGGATATTCGATTCTATATTACACCATTATTACCCAGACTTACATTCTGCAGTTTGCAGTCTGTCTTTAAATTTTGGCAGCTGTTTTAGATTTTTTTAAATCATTATTTTTTTATTACTTGCTATTACTGAGCTTGATATTTTCTAACAGCTTTTGTCAAATACAGAAGGTAATGTCTTTCAGCTTTTTAATATTAACAGCTTTTCTTTTTTTTTCGCATCCATGTTGTGCGATCTGGTATTTCTTCTCCCCACCCCCCCGCCTCTTTTTTGGAGGGGTGTGTGTGGAGGAACAGTTTTCCTGGCAGTACTATTCTATATGACAGCAGGAAAGACAAAGATAAAATAATACACATACACCAGTTATTTGAACAATACAAGCAGAGAAACAATGAGTTTCTTTTAGCTGCCAGGGAGCAATGAATTTGTGTGATTTGACTGCAGGTAATATTTCTGATGTAGTCTTGGTTTGGAAAAAAAAAAAATTTCAAACTTGGTGTATATGCTCAGAGTTTGAGGTCTTGTGTCTTTCTCACTCAAATCAGCATAACCTTTTCTTGGATCAAACAGTGCTAACCCTAGACAGTAACAAGCATGTTTGGAATAAATTAGCTCATAAACATTTTATTCCCATCCCTTAATGGGGAATGCTTCACAATGCACTGTCAAATATGATGAGATTTCTCATTTTATGGCTCACTTTATCTGCAGTCTAGTAATTGCACTTTCAATGGTACAGTATTTGTGTGGAGCAATGGTGACATTCAGTGCCCGGTTAGACTGCAACGTGATTAATCCTCTGCATACGTTGCTTAAGGGTCTTATAATTCACATTTGCTTGTTTTACAATGGCAAGTATGAATTCAAAGGAGAATCTGAATATGCAATAAGTTCATCTATGTCAAATATCAAGTTGCTTGAAATACTGAATATGTTTTCCAGAGACCTGACTGCCTAAGAATGATCTGCAAGTATTTTTCCACCTAGCAGTGCTGAGTACTACACCTGAGGATATGGGAGTTTATACTGGTTTTGGAAAAAAATTGGAAATGAACTGCATTTTGTGATATGCAAACTCTTGATAAGCTTTTCTTGGTGAAGGGTTAATTGTAAAAAGCTTTATTGGTGAGCACTTGAGAGCTATCTAGTCTATCAAGAGTCACATGTGATAGTTATGAGTGGATTGTATGTTAAACACTATTATATAGAGATTTTAAAGAAAGCTATGTTTTAGCTGGGGAATCCAGTTCTGTTTAAGTGAAACAGAGAAAACAGTACCATTCCTCTTTACCTCTTGAATTAGCCTACTTAGTTTCTTGGAATTAGGAAGGAAAGATGTGCATCACTTAGGCCCTCTTTGTGGATCTTGCATGCGGTAGTCTTCTAGTGCTTAAGTCCCTCAATGTTCCAGGTAAATCTAACATACTTTGAAATGACCATACACTTACAAAACATAGCTATGGGTGCTGCCTTTCTGAAATGCAACTATTGGATGAGGTTGTGTATAATACCCTCTTGGTTAGGATATTTGCTCAATATGTGGGAGACAAAAGCTTGGTGCTTCATAGGCCTGAAGATACTCAAATCCCAATTTTTTACTTACCAAGGTAGAATCTTTGTCTCAGACTATATAATGGATGGAGAAGGGAAAACACTTCTTTACTATGGCAGTGTGCAAATTGTCTACTGGGCAGGAAAAAACCACAAAGAACATAGCTTCAAAAACCAAATTTAGAGCACTGACCTGTGCTTCAGTTCAGCTTGAGGACAAGAAAGGGTTTTGAGGATGCTGTTTACCAATTTATTATCACAAAAATAGAAAGAGATTTTGATTTCTAGCTCTGAGATCTCTCTTAAATGGTGTTTTACACCTCGGTAACCCTCCCTTCGTTAAAACACCTTTGCATCCTTCAATATTTGCTTACTGAAACATGTTCAAGATTGCGTACTCAAGCAGGGCAGCAGCTAGAATATGTTTAACTCATTAAGACTCTGTTTCCCCATCTCCCCAGGTCCTTTTTTTTTCCCCCCCCCCCCAGCAGTGCTTGGGATGTATTGTACTTTTATCACACTGCTCTTCAGCTCTACAGGCTAGGTTGCTTTGTTTCTGCTTTCTTTGCTAACTGTGGGCTTTGTCTTAAACTCATGGTCTAGTCTGTGTACTTAGATGCAAACATCAATAGCCTATTAATCCCAGGTGTAAATCAATTGAAATCAGTAGAGGTAGACTGGTTTAAGTTTAGCTCCTAATCCATGTTATTGGAATGAATTATTCTTTCTTTTACAACTGAGCAACCCTGCTGATTTCTGTTAGGCAACTGAGGGCAGAATTTATTTCCTGAAGTCTATTGGAGAGAGATGCAGCTGAGTGAGCTACCAACACCAGGCGACAGGTAGTGGACTGAACTGTCTCGTGGTGTGATAGCTGTAAGAAGGTGGGTCAGCTTCTATACTGCTGTGTGGCTGACAGTTTAGCCTGGTCACAAGAGGACCCTCTTACTCTTGCTGCTTAGTTCAGTTCTTGCAGTTGCAAAAGACTTGTGCCAGTCACCACCACTTCTGACTGCCAGTTCACAAACACCTGAGTTGCCCATGTCTCACTGTTCAGCCCCATCCCTCTTATATAGTCTAATTTTCAGTGCAGTCACCGGCTTTGTCTCCCCAGACAAATGCACTGACCTCTTACTGCCGACTCCACAGCCTAATGCCTAAATGCTAGTCCAGCCACATACTGTTTCTGGGTCCATATGCAGCCTGCAGCGTTGGTTTCATGGGCTGAATGTTATACCTGCCATAGGTGGAGAGTCTAAGTAGCAGGTGCTTTTCTCAGTTGTCTTTGAACTGATGTTTTACTTTGAACATTTGATTAATATCAGATTAATTTACTTTAATAGCATGTGCTAGGAAGTGTTGCTGACCTGTGGCTGCTGTTGTATTTGCCTTACTCTTTTAAATAGGAGTGTTCGGTTAGCGAATGGAAACTTATTGAAGCCTGTAGAAGACTATCAACTTTCTTGTAATTTATCATGTGTCAGTGAGAGAGGTTAATTTTGATGACAATTAATTTATGGCAAGTATAAACAACAACCAAACAGTATTTGTATATTAGTGTTAACTACTGTGATTCAAAGGTAGCAATTAGCTTAACTGACAATTAATAGAAACGAATTGTAACACTGAAAACATGAACAAAAATCATTCAACCTCTCCAGTTTATTTAATGTAATAAAAATATACTGACTTAATTGATCTTTAGCTGCTATATGTAAAAACTAATGACATGAAATGGAATTTAGATATTGGCTTCAGGGAATGATATTTTCTCATGTAATAAAATACAGTGAGATGCACATAAGTAAATACTTTATGTTCACCATTAAAGGAATGATGTACATTTCACTGTGGCAGGATAAATTCTATAAATAATTAATATGGGGAAGTCTCCCTGTTTTTAAAAGCATAATTGCTGGCAGCAAATGCAATGGGACTTATATTGCTAAATACAACCATATCAAATGGTTATGGAATGAATTTTGTATCTTCTCTGTTAACTCATCCTTCAGGGCACGCTCAAAATTTCTTTGGTATCACCAAATCAAAACTCTAGTATCTCCGTCTAGTCTGGGGTTTGTTGATAGTCTGTGTGTCATTATTGATAATCTGACCTTTAAAGTGTCTTAAGGGGCCACTATTAATGTGAATTTTTTTTAAGTTTTGTAATTCTATGTAAGAAACACCAACTGCACCATGAAGACCATTTTAAATAACTTTTGACAAATTTTGGTTTTGTTCTGTTTTCTGTTAATAGTTATATTTTTGATGGAGAAAAAGTTATGATTAGGCAAACATAAGAGATTCAGGCAGTCACAACCAACCTGGGCTATGTTTCATTACACAACAGGGGAGTACCAAGGGAGGTGGTTAGTTGCAGTTAGTTTCATGTGCGTGTGTCATGAGATGTATTGATATTTTCAGGAGTGTAAAGGAAGAACAAATTAATTTATTGAAAATTATGTGGCACCCAGATAAATTCAGTAATTTTATTCACACTCACAGTTCAAACACAAGTTGCTGTCAGAAAGAAAATGAGGGGAAAAAAATCCTCTCCATTCTTTCTGTGGCTTGTAACAAGCAAGTTAAAATTAAAACCAAACATATCATTAAACTAAAATCGCTTTGTTTTTCATTAAACTAACAAGAAATGTCAGTATTTTAACTATTAATCAGATTCGCAATTAAAATTAAATAAATGAACCAATGAACCAGCAATGATATTAGATTGAATCATCAGGTGGGCAATTTTACCTACTCAATATTGTGGCTAACCACACTACGTTGTAATGACAAGAAATCCTTTTCTAAACTGAAAGTTAACTTTTTTCCCTGTAGTCTAACATACCAAAAGAGTACGGCCATTAATGGCACTTAGTATTTTTTTCTTTGGTGAATTTATTTAGTTGCTTTTTGAAACCTTTTATATTTAATTTTCTTTGTAATACCCTGTGGGAATTAGTTTCATAGTTTAGTTATGCATTGTGCGATGATTTGATTGATTATTTTTGTTTTTATTTTTTCCAGAACCAGGTGAGTGCTTAACTGGTGAGAAGACTCACCGCTGCTTGGAATCTCCTGGATGTTAGCACACCATCATACCTAATAACTGAAGTTTGTTTACTCTTGAAAAGGTAATATTCATTGGTTTTGTTTTAACTGAGGTTGGTACAGCAGAATTGTTATGAGAATGGTTACTCTTGCGGTTTCTTCAAGTCTTATGTCTCCATCATAACGCTTGCCTCTTTTATATTGAAACTAGTGCCAGCTTAGCTGACAGTTTGGTTTCCTACTATGCATGTCTGCAAATGCTAATATTTGTCTCTTAGGACAGCAGTCCTGCTGTACCTCCTGTTGTTTTGTTAAGTTATTTGCCAAAGATTAGTCAAGAATTTTAGGAATAGGGAGGTCTTTCTGCGGTCAAAATGTCTTTCATGTAATATGCTTTACTGACTGGTGTAAATCTCAAAAGGAATCTTCTATTGCAAAAGTGTTTGGAGTAACCCTAACACAAGATACTTGTATTTTTTTTTTTTCACCCAAAGACTAAAAAACAGAATTAAAAACATCCTTGGTTGTTTCTCTTCGGTTTGGTTTCCTTTTGTGAATGTATATATATTTACATACCAGAATTCTCTCGCATGAAATGTATTTGGATGAGAGTAACTATAAAGTTAGGTTCAACTTTTTCTTTAAGCTGCTAATGTGGCAGTTAGTCTTGTTGAGATGAAGACATAAGTTAACAGGTTGTTGTCACTGTAAACCAGGAAGCGTTATGTGAAGTTAAGTGAAGCCGTTAAATTTGACAGTTACAGCCCTTCCAAGGCTAGAACCTTCAGTTTTTCCAGATGATGGTGACATTTCTTCTGTGCTCTAGTTAGTTTTATTGCTTCAGAGCCAATGTCTCTCGCCTGGGATTGGCTTTGATCCTATTCCTGGAAGAGCTACATGTAGGAAAAAGTGTCAGTCATAACTAGGATAGACTAAACCTGAGGGCTCTGTCATGGGGGCACTAGTTGCTGGTTTGAAGCTCTCTGGTGTTGCTCAGACCATATAAGTGATTGGAGAGTTTCAGTCCAGATTATTTTCCTTCTTGTTCTTCAGAAAATCATGGATCTACTTTGCTATTGCAGAAAATCTGTGAATGGACATCTGATGGGAGACAAACTTAGCTGCTTTTCAGATTTTTTTTTTCTTCCTCAGCATCTGGTAGTTTCTCTCCAAGTCAAGAGTAGCCATGCTGTTGTCTGCATTCTTCATCCAACTTCAGCCAAGGGTTATCATTCACAAATAAATTACCTGTCTCTTCAAGAAGTCAGTTAAAAAACTTTAGCTAAAACTGCTGCAATGCTTTCTTTACAGCCCCTACATGTTCTTCAAAGGGTTAACATAAGCAGAGGATATTGTACATATAGAGCTAATTCACCTCATCTGCAAGTTCTCCAGAGCACGTCTCCATATATTGCAGAAAGGAAGTGTGTGGATTTATATATTTGATTGGACTTCCTCCTTAATTTGGGCTCTGCAGAAAAGGTCTCATTCTTAAGTTCTTTTTGAAGAGCAATATGGGTCATATGTATAGCTTTAATACAGACTTCAAGGCAAAATATAGGTGGTCAGAGGTAGCTTAAACAGCTCAGAGTGGATAAAGTCACCTTAGATTCAGTGTAACATCAATTTCTAACAACCCAAGCGAATGTCCAATTAGCAGGCTCTTGGCTTTTTATTCTAGGTAGATTCTTTCAAACCGTCTGGTTGGAACTGCTGCACTATATATAAATGATATATGTGTTAAAGTTACTACTCTTGCTTCTCACATGTCTTTATAATCAATGTCCTTCATTCTGGCCCAAGGAGCATTGAATTAAATTGTACAAAGTGGAAGAGCTCCAGCAGGAGATGTGGAGAGCGACTGTAGAGGCTGATGGGAAAACATTCATGCAGTTTAATGACAAAGCAGAGACTTGAGATTTTAGCAGGGAGAGTAGGAAGACTATTTCTGTACAGGATTACTCCTGTAGAAAAGCACAGGCACTGGTCAAATATTCTTCTTTGTCCATGCAATACCACAGGAACAGTCAAAGTGTCATCACCTAAGCTTAATTGAAACAGGAGCAAATGATGTGACTTCCAATAATAGCTTAAAAACCCCTCCTGTTTATAGTAATTCTTTGAATTTTTCAGAGAATGTCTTTTGGTCATTATTTACTGTGACATTGACTCCAACACACTTGGAGGCCAATGCTCTGTAAGTTGGGAATCGTAGAACACGGTACTATGCAGCAGTTCCCTTTTCAGGTAGTACTAAGCTTTACCCTACCTGCTGCATGGACACTTGATAGTGTATGCAGGGCGTTCCTAGTAAATTAGAAGTAGTGCATTTAGTTTCCTCTGTGCTATCTTGTGATTTCCCTGACAGCACCCTTGCTGATAGTTTCACTGACCTGTGTCTCATGCAGTGATTGCATAAGATTGTATGTTAGTTGCCATAGTATGTGTTCCTTTCCCCAGCTGAGATTCTTTCTCCACCTTTTCACTCACAGTGGTGTGTAACTGCTCAAATCTGATCACATCTGAAGCCTGAGCTCCTTTTGAGCAAGTCTCTATCACTGTATATTGTCATTTTGTAACTGTGTCAGGAATCGATGGAGGCTTTTTTTTTTTTTTAAATTTAACAAGAGCAGGATGAAATCTCAAGTTAGAATCAACTTACTTGAAACAGTTCTTTCTATTTCAGATTAAATCTTGATTCTTGTAGCTCTTGGGCTGCTATTAATAGCTGAAAATAAAGTTTGATTTTTGTCAGTTGTGTTAACAAGACCTTAAATACTCTCTAGTTTTGGCAAGCTTTGATCAGTGTTTTCCCTACAAATAAGCTGGAGGCTCACTCCTGGGCAAACTTCCCTGTTTTCCTTATTTCTGTTTCGGCGTACCCCTTTTGAAAGCAAATTTCCATTTGATAAACCAAGCTGCTTAGAGCTTATCCACTTCTTTCTTAGGAAGTTGCCAATTTGCCTCTTATTTGAAAGTCCTTCTTTAAAACTGGTTCTGCTTTACCAGAATAAGATAACAGATTTTTCACAGGAGTTTGCTTTTTAATCCCTTCCCTGTTTTCCAGCAAGCATATTTCAGCAGCTTTAATTTGTCAGTAACCCACTTCTGACTCAGCTCTGCTTTATTTGCTTAAGTTTTCTTCTCTTTTGCTGTAGCATGAAGATGTGGGCTCTTTCTCCCTTTAATTATAATAATGTAGATAATTCGCAATCTGCCAACTCTTTTTGGTTTTCACTATCAGAATTTCTGAAAGGGGATTGATTTAAATACAGCTTTTTGTTGCAATTTAATTGTGACTTTTCATACAATGATAATTAAAAAAGGTTTTTTTTGTTATATATTGTCTTCTATTAATTACATTCTGTCTCCTGCCATGTAAGGGCTCTCTTGAGGGTGTTTTCACCTCTGTATATCCCCATGGAGGTGGCAGGTGGGACTGAGTTTGTTCCACTCGTGCTGTGAGTCAGCTTAATCTGAGAGCAGAAATTTATTTTAACACAGCACTAGGCCTGAGCTAATAAGCCTTGCTGGGTGCACGATATGTTAGTTTAGGCCTAACATCTTGCTAATATCACTAAGTAGCTTCTGGACTGCGTCATCTCAGTGCCTAGATGAAGAAAACCTCCATCCAAGTCGAGTGAGTGCAGCTGCTTGCACCTGTCTGGAAATGCACACTAATTCTTTCAGTGATAGTGTTGGTAGAACACAAGCTCTTCCTTGCCAGCTGTTCCCAGAACAATCCGAGCAATTTAGAGGTTATTCTGTTAGAGTCCAAATATTTGAAATTGAGCCAGTCCTGGCTGGCTTGACAAACAAAATTTGCTCAGGCCAGGATAATTTTAAAATTGGAATTTCATCAAACTTTATATCAAAACTCAAACACAAGGCTTACTGCTTCGGATTCCACTTCAGAGTATGAGAAATACTGTGAATGTAGCACACCCCACTCTCACACCTGTCTCCTTTGGACCTCCTTGCTAGGCTTCTTTACAGAAGCAAGACCGAGCTGAATATGAGCGTGAGTGTTCTGGTTTTTAAATTCTACACGTCTATTTAGCCAGCCCATAACAGTCTCTTACACTTGATTAGAGTAGTGGGGAAGTGGCCAATTTTGGCTTAAAAGCTATAGTTTGTGGTCTCTTTTCTTCAAGAATTAAAATAATGTTTTACATTTTAGCAGCACAACCACCATTTTACAAGTCATCCAGTGCTTTTTTCCCAGACTTTGGAAATCTGGCCCTTACTGGCTTTAGCTGGACTCCTGACTCAGTGGAAATATTCCCATTAATTTTTATTAGAATCAATCCCAGTACATTACTGAATTAACAAGTAACAAATTGGGAGAATGAGACAAAACCTTTTACCACCTTCTTATAAGTAAGAACATGTTACATATTAACACTTGATAAAGTAGTATGAAGTTTTCAATCAGTAATAATATTATTATGAGTTACTCAGTTTGAGAGAGATGAATATCAGATATGAATATCATACCTGAGATATGAATATGAGAGTGCTATTGGGATCAGCCTTAAATTTGCAATTTGTTAAGAACCTTGGGGCATATGTTTTGAATATGTCAACTAGGTTGTCAAAGCATTACTCCAATCTATTTTCTATAACACCTGGAAGGACAGACAACGAAAATTTTATAACCTTAATATAGCAGGAGCTTAGCTCAAGTTCCTGTCAACCCTGCCCAATAAGCATGACTGCAGATACATGGTACCAGGCTGGAAGAAATCCACTGGGTGATGTTTACCTGCTAAAAATGTCTCCTGACAGTTCTGTTCACTGATTATGATAGTTACAGTTATCAATAAACATGGGATACCATTATAGCAAGCCTGTGAGAGAAAGAGAGAGAGAAAGAGGTAAAAGTATGATTTAAAACCACATTATGAATCCATATGTTGAGGAATCAATGTTTTCGTAGCATCCTGAGCTCTAAAATTAGCCTTCCCTGTATACAGAACAGGTATTCTGTTGTGGAGGTTGTTCTGTGGTTTGCTCAGCACTCACTAGGCTCCTTGAGAGAGGGTGGAGGCTGTCTTGCAGTGAAGGAGAGCATTCCCACAGGTACTAGAAATGTTTTAAGCTATGTATGCTGACTCCACACCTATGGCACATATGTTTTAATTTTCTTGCACACTCCTGAATGGGCATCATTTAGCTACCTGATAGAAGAAAGGGTGGGTTTTTAACTGTGTTAGTGACAGGAGGTTGGAAGATTTGGGTGTTAACGCTGAGGTCTTTCATAATATCTTTGTGACCCGTTTCAGCTGATTTTTCTGATTGTTCAGTTTTCCTCATGTAAGTCAGAAATATATTTGTAGTTGATTCCAGGCTAAATTAATCCATGTCTATAAATTGCTTTGAGATCTTTCAATAGGAAGCATCCTAGAGCTACAATGCCCTTTTGTTGATAATTTAATTTTTATGGTTAATTTTCAGAAGCAAGATAAAACATTGCTTTTACAACATTTTTCTCTACAGTGCTAACAAGAGTAGCTAAGGAGATGACCTCCATATTTAATCACTGTTTCAGGATTGCTCTGTTTTTAAAAGGAGCTTAACAGCTGAAATTCATCAGTCTTTACAAGTGTCTTAGAGCAGTTCAGGTTCTGTAAGTGACATTTCTCCAAAGCAGGCTTTTCAGTGTGAGTCTGCAGATTTCACAGTGTCTTTTGTTGTTCTAGTGTCAAGGTCATGCAGCCTTCCTAACTGACATGTAAAGAAATTCTGGCACATACAAAATCAACATAATAGTTGTCTTTGATGCCTTTAGGCAGTAGTAGTAGTAGTTGGGTATAATTTTACATAGCTGACAATCGTTCCATTGTGAAGTCCGAGAAGAAAGCCTTTCTTCAGTGCTTCTTCCTTCTTCTTATGATTATTGTTTTAATCTTGTATGTAGATTGACCTTCTTTTTTACTCCATATAATTATTCTGTCGCCTATTGATATTGAAAAGCAATCTGTATTAGTACTGAATGGTAGCTTCTACTTTGTCTTGTACGCTCAGGAAGAGCAAATAGTTTTGGACTGCCACTGTATATTCATGATTGCATCTTTTCATCTGAACCATAACCAATCAGGAAAAAAATCAGCCTTCTTAGTTGCTGCCAGTGTTAATCCATTCATTAGCTGGCAAAGTTGATGAATGAGTAGTCTCTCTAGAAGGTGAGCATGCTACCTCCCCAGTGCAGTCAGGGTGACCTGGTTATAACCTGTGTGATCTGAGTGACGGTTCAGCTTGCTGCTGTAGTTCTAGAGTTGGATCAATGCTAATAAAGGGTGGAATGAAGAAGGGTTATAGGTGCAGTAACGATCTCACCCAGGGCTTTCAGGGAGTAAAGAGAAGCACAGTTTTACTTTCGTCACTTCTCACGTATTAAACTGATAGCTGAGTCACTTTTTCTTTAAACTGAGAATAAAAAGTCTCTTTAAGTGCACTGTGTACCTTGTCAGATTTACAGTCTTAACCTTAGTGGCCTAAAGATCAACTCTTAAAAAAATGACTAATCCAGCAGTAATCCTCCAAAGTGTTAGCTTTGTAATGTCTCAGTAGGACACATCTTACGTACAATTAATACCCTAAAGTCAAGGCCATGTTTTACAAGGTAAGAGCACTTGTGACAAGTACATGTGTGACTTGCTATCTAGAATGCTCAGGGGATGATACATTTGTGCCCTGAAATATAGGTTTTATAATAAATTGTTATTCCAGATTTAGGAATCCTTACATGTACACTGGTTTGAATGCAATTATTTATACAACACATGCAGCAGAGAAAAATAAGGACTGCTGTTACAGATCTAACTGCATGATTAACAGACTAGATCTAGTTAGGTAACATTTTAGGGATTTTCTGTGCTATTCAAATTCGATAACAGCTCTTTCAAGGCTGTTATTTCTCCTTGTTGTCAAAATATTTCTATTAATGTGGTTAGAATGAGCTGCTGAGAGAATACTTTTAGCAGAAAGAGTATGGTGGTACCATAGTTGGTCTTAATTGTCTGCATTAGGTAATTTCCAGTGCGAAACAAGAAAAATGTCAATTGGCACAGACTTGAGTAAAAAGAGATACATGCCATTTCAGTAATTGTTCCAATTTGCAGAGGTTTGTAAGGATACATTTATTGTGTGACATTCACATCTATTTCATGTTTGCAGTTTAAAAATAAATAGAATCCAATACAATATCCTATTATAAGCACTGTAATGGATTTAAATAAAAAGGCGAAAATAGTTTCCAGCGTAATTACATTGAGTGCCATGGTATTATACTGGAAATGCTCCGTAGAATTTGAAGCACACAGAAGGAAATATGCCAAAAGCACAATAATTATGCAATGAATTTCTTAAAATCATCTACATTATGTAACCCCTCTGGCGCTGTGAGGCCCAGAAATAATGGATAGTTAAGTTTTCTCTAAAGCCACTTGATAGTTTCCAGCGTAATTACATTGAGTGCCATGGTATTATACTGGAAATGCTCCGTAGAATTTGAAGCACACAGAAGGAAATATGCCAAAAGCACAATAATTATGCAATGAATTTCTTAAAATCATCTACATTATGTAACCCCTCTGGCGCTGTGAGGCCCAGAAATAATGGATAGTTAAGTTTTCTCTAAAGCCACTTGCATAAATTTGGGGTTTTAAAGCACTGTTTTATAGTAGTATCAGTATCACCAATGCTTTTTTCCCACTTTTTTCTTCATTAGAGATAGGAGAGTAGCAACTTCTTTGTGTGAATGACAATACATAGGACACTGTCTGTTCTATATATTCCAGAGAAATGTAAAACACACGAGATTGTATTTTTAAAGGTAGTAGGATATGGCATTTCATATATAAAGGTAGATATTGAAGAAATGCCTAACTGAGACAAAGGTGTAGTGAAAAATAGTTTGTGTTCATGTAATTAAGGACCATTTGTAACAATCACTGACATGAGACTGCCACTTGCATAAGAATTTGGGATTGAAGCACTGTTTTATAGTAGTATCAGTATCACCAATGCTTTTTTCCCACTTTTTTCTTCATTAGAGATAGGAGAGTAGCAACTTCTTTGTGTGAATGACAATACATAGGACACTGTCTGTTCTATATATTCCAGAGAAATGTAAAACACACGAGATTGTATTTTTAAAGGTAGTAGGATATGGCATTTCATATATAAAGGTAGATATTGAAGAAATGCCTAACTGAGACAAAGGTGTAGTGAAAAATAGTTTGTGTTCATGTAATTAAGGACCATTTGTAACAATCACTGACATGAGACTGACTTTAGATTGCCTTGGCAAGCTTTATCCTTGCGTGCCTTAGCTTCTGATAGCTGTGTTTTGTACTTGTCTCTGTGATCAAAAAACAAGTTGTGGGAACCCCCTGAAATTCTGGTGTGTGGAACCAAATGGCACATCAGTGTGAGAGAACTTCTGGATCTAGAAGCTTCATGGACTAGCAATATAATTGTTCGTTTTGGGTTAGGCTCTCTCAAGTAAGAATAATAGGCACACGCTTTCCCTGGGATTTCACAAGTATTTGCTGAGAGCAAGGAAAGCTTGCAAGGAAACTTGCATTATGTTCCAGGTCTCAGGAAAATTGGGCTGTGCTAATTATCTAATCTTTGTCCATTTCTTTAAAACTGATCTTGTCTGCCTGTGTCCTCTCCACACTGTCACGCAGATTCCCCTTCTGCTTCTCTCCTCTCCACTTCTGTCTGTGTTTCTCCCCCCTCTACTCTCTGTAGGTACTGCCAGCGAGAATACAAATCTCGGGCCTAGCAAGTCATTACTGTGGACAGCGGGCCTATGCTTCTCAGGCATACTAAGTACAAGGTCTCATTCAGTCTTTCAAGTTCCAGCATGAGCATGTCTGGCAGTGTGGGAGGTCTCGAAAAACCAAGGAATGTAGATTTATTGATATAATAATTTGAGGGGCATCTAGTTACCAGGAAACTATTTTCCTTTTATTTTTAAAATACAGACCAAATATAACAAAGGCTTTCTGCAGTGTACCTTTTCTCTGCTTTCTCTAACATGTCATTCATTACAGGTTTAAAAGGAATGAAAATAGCATTAATTAATTAGCATACCAAGCCCTAAACTGAAACTTTAAATCTCTTTTAGTGTATTAAGGTTGTCTCTGTTTTATAGCTCAACAGAATTCGGAAACATTGGTTAAAACAATACAAAACACATAAAAGTTAGTTATATAAAGAATTAACAGTTTAATTTAATTGGTTTCACCTTTGCATTTAGAAAGGCAATAGAGTAAAATTGTCACCTGTAATTACTGAAATCTAATTTTGTTTACTAGTTAGATCATTTTCAGCTCATACTACCTGCCAGAAAGGAGAAAAATGGAAGAAGGTAAGCAGCATTTTAAAAATCATATTTTATTTGAATGTCTATTTAAACATTGTGACTATTCGAATGTCCTCAGGATATATAATGGACTTTATGAGACATTGCACATTTAGTATGTATTGGATTTATAGGCCATAGAAGAAAGAGAACAGTGGTTCATTGTTAAGAATGAAAAATACCATTGTGTCACATTTCCCACATTTTTTGTGTACCCTTTCCTCCACCATCTCCTACCTTAAAAAAATCAGTAACAGGCCTTGTTAGCAAAAACTATGATAAAACAGATAAAACAGATTCAGAAATTTAGTGCACTGTCATAATCTTAAAAATCAGCTAACCTTGATTTCTTGAATTTTCAAACCTTCTAATGCAGTGCAATTTGGTCATCATCCAGGTTTGAGCTTTCTATGTGTACAGTCATATGACCTGAAAAGCTTAAATTAGAATATCGCCTACCAGAAGAAAAAAAAAGTAAAATCTTGGGAACCTGAACTTTGCCACCCATCTCCTGCTCGAATCTGGATTTAATTGCAATTCAAAGAAGTTTTGATGGTAAATACTAACAGGTGTTTATGACTAAACAACAGGCAGTTAAGTGTTGGACAGCATCACTTTTTGGTCCCAAAGTAAGAAATAGTTGCCAACACTGAATTAGTGAAGTTATCATGCTTCAGCAGAGCAAGAGGAAGTTCTTCTGAATTTCTTGTCTGCAACTGTTTACCTCTCACACAAATAAGAGTATTGGGTACACTTTAACTTTTGCAAGTACCATCATCATTCATTAGCTATAATGGAGTCAGTCATCAAGGAATATAACCTGAACATACTTCTCCTGAGGTTGTGAAATTCTGGAGGAGAGAATATATTGTGCTGTTTAGAACATTCTGCCTTCCTGAAACTTCAGACCTATTCATTTCAAAAGCAATGAAAATGATGACTCTGCTTTTCTCCCATCTGTCCCACCCAATAGATTTTTGAGTGCTGAATGCCATGAAGCCTGGGTAATTACCTGAAAGTCCCCAGCAACCAATTAGTTGTTACTATCTGTATTTTCTGGTGTTTTAAAGATTCCTGTTTTCTGATGGGTGTGATGCCATGCTCACTGAGATATTTGGGGATATACTGGGGATATGTGCTGCGTACCGTTTAATAATGAATGAATATGATTGTTTCACACACAAGTCTTGCATATGTTACCAGTAAGAACAGAATTTGATTTGTAGATTTTCATGTTCATTCTAATGCAGATTTTCTGTTTTCATGAATGCTTTTCTCGCTTATTGGTGAAAGGGGCAGCAAGGAAAGAATAAGTATCTTGGGTAAGAAGATTGGATTTTGTTTTGATTCTGATTTAGAATATAAATTTTACAGAGTCAAGAGCCTGGCCATTTGTTTGTGCCATGGGACAAGTCTTAAATTAGGCAAAATTATTAACCGCTGTTAAATTTGCTGTGCTTTTGTGGTAAACTGTTGAAAAGTGTCTGAAGTACAGATCTTTTAAAATTAGAACACATTGTACTGCTAACCATCTGAAGCCTAGAGGAGGTTAAGCAGAGACAGGGTACATTTGTAAGCCCATCCTGTTCCCATTCTGTACCAAATGTGGCTCATGGTTGCACAGTACATAGTCCAAACGTAGTCTTATCCTAGAGATTCACTTTAATGACAGTTTAAATAGCAAAACATTAAAACTTATCCTAAGCTCTTCATTATCACCTGGCCTAGCATTTAACTAACAGGTTTTCTCTACCACACCTCCTGTTTCTTCTGTCTCAACTGCATCTTTATACTCTAGCTGGTGTTAATAAGCTATAATGCTAACATGAGGGAAGAGTAGCTAACGTGGATGACTGGCTTGCCAAAGAGGCTATACTGTTCTTTGTGAAGCCCTATAAATTCAGTGACTCCTGATGTCCTGATCCAGGTTTTGAAATGCATGTGTGCATCTAAAAGTTACATGTTACATTAGAGTTCCTTCTAGTCCGGCATATAGGCTCCCTGTACCGTGCTTGCTGCTGTGCTCCATCAGTGTAAATCTCTGGTTCTTGTATCTTGTATCTGCTTGATTTCTTGGGGTATCAAGAAGAAACAACCATTTTTAAAGGGTGGAGGTTTAAAGGATTTACATGCTTTGTCTTATACATGCTCCTATTTAAATATTTTGGCAAAAACTTTTATTGTTCCTTGTTAGTGTTTAAAATAATAAAAAAATCTGTTACTTTCATAGAAATGAAAGTTTCATTACAATACTCAAACTGGAGGCATGCCAACTCTTTATGCCTGAATCCTTGCTTTTGAAATATAAGCGCTCTTCCATCTTTTTCCCTTCTCCAAATAAATTACACTGACTATAGTGTTGTTTGTTAATCACTTTTAAATTGTATTGGCACTGTGTCCTGTGAAACCCTGGCTGCAGATTCTTGCACTGATACACTGGCACAAGAAAGCTGACAGCTGGCCCTTTTTGAGGAAAATATAGTCATTCTGATCACTTGCTCCTATGGCTGTCTTTCTACATGTAAACAAAGGGACAGATTCGAGTCTCAGCTACACCATTATAAATATGAGACTATCAGTGGGCGTCAAAGGAATTCTTTTGAACTCAGAACTGTAAATCAGTACACATTCTGGTCTTGCAGTTAGTTTTAACGTAAGGGGAACAGTTGGAAAAATTGCTTTTTGTGAAATAATCCTGCAACAGTTTTATATTATTTCAAACATAAATGGATGCTTTATCGGATATTTCATGGTTGGAACTGGGATTGAAAATCTGATGCAGATTTTAAAGTTTAGTGACAATTCCAATATTGATTTAGGGGAAAAAAGGTTTATCAGAAAACTGTGTACCCATTTGTACATTCATTCATGCTTTTATCTTTGGATTAACATATAATATCCAGTTGGCTGACATATGATAACATGGCGCAAAGTAATTTTAAAAAGTGGCTGTATAAGTCTTCTGTATTTTAATGTTTATATCATTTTCAGTGAATGGCAGAAATGCAACTTTTACGGGAAGCTCAGAACAGGCTGAGTTCATTAAATGGGGCACTGACAGTGAAATGAACTGCTCTTTGCTTCATATGGATTTAATCCATACTTACAGGAGAGTTCTTATTTTTTATTTACATTCCAGAACCCTGCAACAAAGATATCTGTTACATATTCTTTTTTCATTCTGCATGCAGAATTTGCATATGATAGCAAAACCCAGATCATAGAATGTATGTAATAAATTGCAGTGCAAAACAGTTACAAGAATGCAACCCTCAGAGCAGGTTTTGGGGCACATCATTTGTTTTAGAGCCCTATCTAAGTGCCTAAATAAGTGCTTGAATTTTCAGAGCTTCTGAGCAGACCTAATTTGCTTTGAAGTCATGGGAAACTGCAGAATGGTCTTGGCACACAGCAATTGATAAAGCTGGGGACAAAACTAGCTTCATTTCCTGACTTAATTCCATTCTTTGGCCACAGGACTATCCTTTTGTTTGTACTATCACACAATCAGAACCAAATGTATTAAATGGAAGTGTTGTACTTGAATAAATTAAAAATGAAAGGCATTTCACAATTCTATTATTTGTGACATGGCAAGCTGTATGTTTTTGTATTTTGCTGTAATTTGCTTGCTTATAAGGCTGGTCTGTGACAGCCTTCCTCATATGAATGTCACTTTTTTTCTGCAAGAAGTCCCATTGATTTGTAAGGAGAAGGTGGACAGTGTGGGTTTCACCAGTTTAAAATAAGCAGTGTCATAGAATACAGATGTTAGAGGAGATAGAGGTGAGAGATTTACAGATAATTCATCAATCTACTAAATGTGGTATAGAGTACTTTCAGTACTTTATGGAGAGTAGCTGTACATGGCTATTTTATGAAAAGAATTCCATCATTTTCTGTGGAAGATATCTCACTGGTAATCTTATAGGCAGAAATGGATTGCGGTCTGTTGAAATAAGGAAATGAGCAAGAGGCATCAAAGTAATTTT
Organism: Aptenodytes forsteri; assembly: GCF_000699145.1. Taxonomy (NCBI): domain Eukaryota; kingdom Metazoa; phylum Chordata; class Aves; order Sphenisciformes; family Spheniscidae; genus Aptenodytes; species Aptenodytes forsteri. The sequence continues at coordinate 4,305,795 of NW_008795127.1, read as the reverse complement.
TTTAAACGTCGACTTAGAGAGCGGGTGAAAGGGCATTGATGATAACCAAATGCTGTTGTGAAATCTGTCTTCATGAGTGGAATAGTGACCCAGGATTGGCATTAGCAAATGTTACTGTTCAAGAGTGTCTTCGTGAATTGAGACAAAAAAGCACTGCTGTTTTGTTATCTTTGTGGATGCTATCAATGGCACTTGGTAATTTAGGGTTAGATGAATTTTGTGCTTTTAATCAGAGATTCAATCTCATGCCTAGTATAGAGCAGAAATTTACATTGGTACAAATAGCAAAGATAAATAAGCTTTTTCTCCATGTGGGTTACAAAACACCTGTATTAAAAGAACTGTATTAAGACTGTGAAGTCCACACCTGAAAAGTTAGGAAATGCCAAAGTAAAGACTGCAGGTGCACATACGTGCGTAATCTCTTCCTTAGATCATGCTGCCCACTTACTAGCCAGAATGCACATTGTGCATAAACATATAGTGCTAGATCCAGCTCTCCTAAATTCTCAACCTACGTTGAGGTTTAGGCACATGATTACTGCTAAATCCTACAGAGCAATCAAGCTGTCTCCATGCTAGCACTACTTAATCCAAAGTGTGTCAGGTTTGGCCTGAAAATTCTTTGTTGCTTAAGCAACTAAAATGCTCAGAAGCACCTTGTTGGGGAAGAAATGTGCCTATTCTGTGCTAAAGTTCCATTGCCATCTATGTTTATGGGGAGAATTGCCTAAATTCAGGTAATGGAGTGGCTTTTGAAAATGGAACTTAAGCCTAGAAAAAGGGTCCTGGGTATTTGCAGCTTGAGGAAGTTGGGACCTACATGTGTCACTGAAATGTGGTAATTCTAGAAGGTAACTTTGCAGTGAAAAAAGCAGAAGAAATATTGTGGTACAGTATGATATAAAAAGTCTGGGAAATCAGCATTTGTTTGGTATGACCAGATGGATGATTTATGGCTTGGACTACAATTTAAACAGTCCCCCAAAAACTGTCTATCATGCATATCTATTTTGAAATTGGAGTTTAAAAATCTGTGCTGATTACATAGCTGTATATGTTTCAGGTAAAGTATTTTTTCTGAGTTTAAAACACAAGTAAACCAGCGTAGAATCATAGAATCATTGAGGTTGGAAAAGACCTCTAAGATCATCGAGTCCAACTGTCGACCCAACACCACCACCCACTAAACCATGTCCCTAAGTGCCTCATCTACACGTCTTTTAAATACTTCCAGGGATGGGGACTCAACCACTTCCCTGGGCAGCCTGTTCCAATGTTTGACCACTCTTTCAGTAAAGAAATTTTTCCTTACATCCAATCTAAACCTCCGCTGGTGCAACTTGAGGCCATTTCCTCTCGTCCTAATGAAGCTGTGTGACTGAAACTAATCACATCTTTGCTTATTACATGATCTCTCTAACAGTTCACGTTATTTAGACTAAAACAGACTGCAAAATAATATCCAGTGAAGAGTTTCAAGCAGATCTACGTTAAAAATAATATTGCAGGCTTGTGCATCATATGTATCAAAGTATACTTCTCCATGGTGTCTCAAACTGGACATCCAGAAGTTTGAGTTCTACTTACTGAAATCTTGATTATTCCTTTTTTCCCCTTTCATTTCATTTTATTAATAATCCTAAAATAAGCATTGCTAAAATAGAAGCTTGGGTTTGTCTCTGGTTGCTTCATATGTATTTGTTCTTACCAGTGAACAATTTTTATTATCCTGTCTGTTGTTTTCACACTCTTCCAAGTTCATGCCTTGCTGGTATGATTTTCTGTTAATTTTCTGCCCTGCTTCTCATATCCTGGAAAAGTATGTTACACCACTTTTCCCCTTAGCTAACCTAACCTTCCATTTCACATCTCTCATAGATTTTAATTGCTTTTGGTGATATTTGAGTTCATTCTACAAAGCTCCTTACAAGGGATATTAATTGCAATAAAAAAATCCCAGTGTACCAGTTTGACATAATAATCTATAGTGCTTGAATGGGTTTATAAAGAATACTGAAAATATGAATGCCGGCATGACCTACATGTGAGACAAAAGCTATTCCCTTAGGGAATGGAGATAATTTGCTTTTGTCTCATACATTATGCATCTCCTCTTTTACACCCCATTTCCATGAAAAATATTTTTTGTTATGTATCAAAGATTTGTTGAAGTTGTGAGTGGAGCATTAAGCTCAGTTTGTCGGGATGTTAACATTCTGCTAGGATTTCTGCAGTCTTGGTTCTTTGTTTCCTATTACCTATTCATAATTTCTTTTTTTGGTCTTCGATGCTTTTCTCTAAATAGAGTTTTCTGTTTCCTCCTTTATTTTTTGAAAAGTGAATGCTGCTGATTCCTTTTTGTTGGGGGAGATGCACAGAAATGGGAAACTTTATAAACAAAAAATATACTGTAAATGTTTCATTGGTGCAACCATGCCCATGATTAATAATTAACCACTTTATGTTAAAAATGCAAACATTATTTAGTTCTCACCGACCTCTCCAAAACTGATGGATTCCTTGACAGGCAGAGAACAGGGTTGGCCTCTTACAAACTACTGCATTGTCTCTTCAGACACTCTGCAGGATTTATGAGCAGAACTTGTAGTTAAGGGAATAGTTCAAGGTACAATGGATATTCAACCCTGCAAGCAAGGAATCATCTCTGCCACAACACTTAAAGAAATCATCCCTTTATGACAACTGAGTTGATAGGGATGGATTTTTCAGCTACTGCATACTGAGGGTAAAAAGATATAGATCAGTACTGCGCTAATTTGTTAGTGTCCTCTCTAATTTGTTGCATATTGCTTTCCTTTTTCAGGTTGTAAAATAAAAGAAATTGGGGCAGGGTCTTCGAAGGTCGTAAATCTCTAATTCTGCATCCCCTGGTCTTCTGAATAGACATGTATTATATGGGTTAAATAATAGAAAACTAGACAGTTTTCTAGATAGGAACACGCCACTGACCTCTATAATGGAAGCATAATATAGTAGGTTTCTTGTTTGTCTTTCTGAAGGTACCTATTTATTCAATAGAGACTTTTGCTGAGGTGCCTCCAAATTAAGTTTTTAATTTAAAACCTCACCTATATCTCACTACCTAGGATACTGGTGTGAAGAATAATGCATGAAAAATAAAATATTACATAACAATTTAATAAACTCTGCACACAAATGATGTTCAGGTGAGCCAACTCCTCCTGAATGTCTATCCAGTTTACTAATTGCTGTGTTACATATTTCATGGACAGTAATCTTTTTTTAGACAGTTGTGTTTATGGTGTATTTGTTCTTAGGTTATTTATCATTCATCATTTTGCAGACAGGATACCAGTATAACTAGTGTATATAACTATGGACTGAAAGACATTGAGGATTTCATTTTTGTTCTAGTATTATTTGACAATATTCATCTGGATCTCTTACTTGCATATTTACACTTTTATATTAATAGGCAAGTTTTTTTTTCAACTGTCAGCAAAAAGAGGCATTCATGTCACTTTACCTTGTACAACAATATTTGTAGCATCTAATTTACCACAGAGGTATTGAGTTTGATCATTATTCAAATCACAGTATGACATGTTTTATAGCAAAGGACCCAAATGGGTTGTTATTACAGTGCCATTGGCTAACATGAATGCTTTAAAAAAAATCGCTTGTGTATTAACCAGAACATGAGAGAAAACACTGGATCATCGGCTTGCTGTGTGAAAATACGGAAGCAGCAACCTGACAGTGTGAGGAAAGAGTGAAATCAGCAGAGAGTGGCCTGTAAGGGTGTCAGACTCTGAATAATGTTTGAACAAGTGTGAAGCAGGAATATTGTTAGGTGATGCATGTGATGTACGGGAGCCTTATGCCACTTATGGCATGGAAATATCATTTTTCTATCAGATGAATTACTGTGTGCATCTAAACCCTGAATATCATTCATCTGCACCGCACTGTGTTAACTGTGATGTGCTGTATTTCCTGCCTCAGAAATTCTGATGAATATTTTATAGGGTTTTTTGGTAGCTGAAGTTCAGTTTTCACTTTTCTTTTTTTTTTTTTTTTTATTCTCTTATTTCCTGTTCTTTTTTTTCTTTGGAATTTCTGCCTAG
>NW_008795127.1:4285805-4301261 GCF_000699145.1 Aptenodytes forsteri | reverse complement strand
CCCTTTTCTTTTTTTTTTTTTTTTTAATCTTTTAGGCATTGCCTGTTCTGGCTAACTTTATGATTGGGATTATGTGAGAAAAGCTAATGGGGGCATAGCAGCCACTTTTCCTCTTGTGAGAATAACTGCAGTATTTACAGTGACTAAACACATTATATTAGAGAAATTCTTTTCTTTAAGGGCTAATCCTGATTGGCAGTGCTAGCCTTTAACAAGGTGTTAAATGCTACAGATTCCTGTTAACTTCAGTGGGAATAGTATTTAAGCCTTTAAATTGCACTGGAGCATTGGATGCAGAAAACCTATGCTGTTTATGGTCAGGAAGGCATATCACTGCTTTGTCCTTTTTACTGTTGAAGATGTGAAATTCTTATTGAAGGATGTATTCTGTTCCCAAGGGTGTAATTCCAGTGTTGTGGTGTTTTTTTAAGTTGTTCAAGATTCTTGTTACTGCAGAATCAGTCATTTTAACTGTGTGTTTCTGATGTATTTGTCTCTTTAGCTGTGCATATATCTGTTCCCCTGTGCTTTTTCACACTTCTCCATATTCTTGAACATCCTCTTTCCTTTATGCCTAACTTGCTCTCATTCTTATTAAAACTTGTTGTCTTTGTCAACATTATTACAAGTAATCTATAGTCCAGCCCTCTCATCTTGCTCTTGGCAATTAAAACACAAATGAAAAACAGACCCTATAAAAAAAAAGGACACAAAACAAATTATATGATACACTCACTTGACAAGCAATCACCTCTAAAGAAAAATATTCTCTCTATTGTTATCTCTTGCCCTTTCTTATTCCCCACCATGCTTGTTGTGATTATTTATGGTTATTATGACTTTCAAATCCTTCAGCTCTTGTCTACATGAAAATAAGAGAGATTTTCAAAGGCACAAATGGTGGATACACATCCAGTTCTTATAGAAAAGATTGATTTCTGCTCCTTATGGGTACAAAACCAGCACGCGTATGTGCAACTCTCTCATTGTCAGGAGGGATTTTGCTGGTTTGAGACACTAAACTTCAAGAAGATCCCAATAGGAGAGGATGGCCCCCCATGTCTGTGATCAGTATCCTTTGTTAAAGGCACTTTGTTACTATAGTTTGCCTATAAATATATGCTGGTTTGTTTATGTAGCTATCGTGGTTTAACCCCAGCCAGCAACTAAGCCCCGCACAGCCGCTTGCTTATTCCCCCCGAGGTGGGATGGGGGAGAGAATCAGAAGGGTAAAAGAAAAGTCATGGATTGAGATAAAAACAGTTTAAAAGTTAAAGCAAAAGCCACGCACGCAAGCAAAGCAAAACGAGGAATTAATTCATTACTTCCCATCGGCAGGCAGGTGTTTAGAGCATCCTCAGGAAAGCAGGGCTCCATCACGCATAACGGTTACTTGGGAAGACAAATGCCACCACTCCAAATGTCTGCCTCTTCTTTCTTCTTCCCCCAGCTTTTATTGCTGAGCATGATGTCATATGGTATGGAATATCCCTTTGGTCTTGTGCACCCCCAGCCTGCTCGCTGGTGGGGTGGTGTGAGAAGCAGAAAAGGCCTTGATTCTGTGTAAGCACTGCTCAGCAGTAACTAAAACATAGCTGTGTTATCAACACTGTTTTCAGCACAAATCCAAAACATAGCCAATCTATGAAGAAAATTAACTCTATCCCAGGCAAAACCAGCACAGTAGGCCCTACTGACAACAGTACTGTGAGGGCAGGAACACGTCTACCCATACAACTCTGTTTTTATGAGATACTACTACTGTATCTCAGTTTTATTTTTAAGCCATTTGAACTACTACTCATATCTATCCTATCTTCCTTTTTTCCATGGTGTGCAGTAGTCTTACGATTTCTCTGGTAAAATGCCTGATTCTAGTAAATCTAGCTCTGAACTCTAATTTGTTGTTGATGATGGTTAGTAGGGTTACCTTAGGTGTTATGAAGCATTGCGGGATGCGGAAGTTACAAACCTAGGGTTTGTTTTGTTCAGCTTAGCTTGACTAGCCAAGTAGCACGCAGTGCAGGAGATAGGAACAGGGTTGGAGAGGTGGAAGGTGACTTTCAAGTTACAATTATGTTGTCCTGACCTTGGATCAGTTAGGGCTGGTTTGCTCCCCAGAATTACCTGAAACAGTTTCCAATCCACTTGTGCTCATCCTGTGGTCACATGATACCTTCTTGGAAAGCCATGAAACTTGCCTCATCAGTACCTTCTTTTCTCCAGTCCTATTAAATGCAACTGGAAAGAAGTCCTGTTAATTTTCAAACTCAAAACCAGGAGGTTTAACTATATGAGAAACTGGAGAAACGGGAAGAAATGCAGTGGACAGTCACAGAACTGAATGCTAGCACCTTACCTTGAAATGATATTTCCATTTGGAGGCATCCATTTCCAGAATGATTGTAGTCATAAAAGTCATACAACAGTAGGCACTATTAATAAGTAGGTGGAGTGGAGCTACAACTTCAGAAAACATTATTCTGAGGAGCAGCATTACAGCCCTATGACTAGGTGTGCTTGAAGGTGGGCCACTACGTATATGTGTAAAGAAATGTCAGAGAGGAATAAACTATGTGATGCCTGACAGGAAAGGCTAAGAAGAGCTGTAAGTGATTTGAAGTGTTTGAAACTTTGTCTCAGACTGCATTGACACTAATCAGAAATCATTTATACTAATGCCTTTATGCTGATTTCTTAAATAATTTAGTGTGTTACCATCATAGTTCAAGTGGGAATGCTATTTTTAACATGATAACATCTGACAGCTCAGTTATTAGCAGCACTAACCATCTGATTAGGTGGTTATAGTCCAGAGGCAAAATTATGGGTCATTAAATTTTTGATGAAAGTCCTTACCTATAGTGGTGATTGTTGTTTTGGAGCCTGTTATTGTTGGTGTTACATTTGTTGATGCTAGTTGCAGTGGTGCTGTAACTTGTATTAGTATAAATGCAGCAATGCAAACCTATATGTGTCATTTTTGTGTTTGTTCCCAAAAAAAGGAATCGTCGTGTTTTTATCTATGTCCAATACTTTTTATGAAGCGGAGAGAGTGCAGTTATAGATTATTGTGAACTTCTATCCAATTCTGACTGAATGAAGAGTGGAAGAGACCTTTCCTGTGTAAAATACCTTGCAATATCCTAACGTGAGTTGCAAAATAATAGCAAAATAACTGATCTGGAAAACTCAAAATCTGTTGTGTGTGAACATACAACCCTGAAAATTGGACCAGTTTTACTGATACATTTTAAATGCCATTAAACTTTGGCCTATTTTTGTTTATTTTCCATCTATACAACTTTGAAGACATCCTTAATGTGCTGTCGAAATGGTATGGATTAGAAGAGAGAAGAAATCATAAATATACATACTGCAGAATCTGCTTTGATAGGAGTCTTCGTACCTGATATGATCACTGCATTTCTAGAGCAGGATATTGCGGCTCTGCTGATGTCCTTTATTCACTAAAGGGCATTTAGTTCGTAGTGGTGGGCAGTAACTCAGTGAATTGTCCCATTGACTACATCAACATGACACCTTTGAGTAATGGTTCACCAGCAGGACTAAGACAGTCACAATCTTGTCAAGTTTGAAAAGGCTTGATCAGGGCAAGAACATGCCCATTATAAACCACTCATTTTAGCTCATGCTTGTATCCCCTTAAGGAACATTACCTGCTATGTGTAGACTTCATTTTATCTTCCCAGCTTTAGTAACCTTGGGAGTCTGCCTCTTTGGCTGAAATGAGGTTATTATGGTTGTATGTGGGAAGAACCTAAGGATATTGGAACAAACCATCTAATGTCCATTTTAAAGAATCTCCCTTACTTGGACTGTATTCAATATTAAGAAGTCCTTCCTACTTGCCATGTGACATATGTCATGAGCTGATGATATGCCACTTTCAGTCAACTAATTAGGTATGTTTCCTCCTACTCCTCAGGTAGCCTGGGGTAGCCATAAACCAACTCCTAGTAATTGGTGAAGATGGTGCAGACAGCATAAAATATTTAGAAAAAGAGTGGTGTTCACACAGGTAGCAAAGCTTAAAAAATTGAGATTTTCAACGGTGTTATATCAATTCAATTTAGACAGAGCGCTCCAAATTTGTTCAAAGTACTTTTTCACACTAATTGGATGATCTTCAAAGGCTTAATTACCATTTTGAAATTACTTTTGTATCCTGGATAGATAGTGAAATGCTAATATCTTCACAACCATATGCTTTGTAGATGGGGGTAGTGTTTTCTAATATTGCAAATATAAAATACAGGGCAATACTTCTTACAGACATAAAAAAAATCAGAAGGAAAAACAGTTCAGCACGATTTTATTACTGTCATTTCTGGTACTCTCCAGTGTGATAGGATCTTGCTATACTTTGATGGCACTATTTGCACACACCTCTGAGTGTTTAGGCAGGACATGAGAAAGAGGTAAAATTTTGTTCAGGGGACATGACTGCTCTTTCACAGTTTCAATCATTGAAGAATGAACTGAAATCAGGAATAATAATAAAAACACCCTGTGCATATGTGTGTGTTTTTGGTGAGAGGAGGAACAGCATCATAAACTGTTGATTTTGAATCCAAAATATTTGAGGATCATTTTGCCTATGTGCTAAGCATCTGCAGCAAGGCCAGGCATCTCTGTGTTTGAAGGAATAACTTTCTACCACCTGAGCTGAAAGATTCGTTTCTCTTAGTCGTGACTCCAGCAGCTCAGGGCTGGGTGTAGCTGGACAAGAAGACTGTGTGGCTGTAGTATTGCCCTAAGAGAGGAAAGTGGAGGAAATTATAACCGTTTTAGGCCCTCAGTCCTTTCCTGATAAATCTGGCTACAGGCTCCTCCACAACTGATATGTAGTTTTGCACCTATCAAAAGAAGAGAGGGCACAACAGTGAATAATTATAGGTAGTGTAGGTAAAGTATTTGTGCATGACTTTATGTGCTTCTCTGTTTTTGGATCTTAGCACACAGAGTATATATGTTTTAATGGGCACTTTATCTGAAATGATCCACAAATGACGATACCTGTAGCCAGTCAGAAAAGTGTAGTTTACAATTTACCTAGTGACTGTTTTCACAGAATACTGATCTCTCTCTTTTAAGATGCCATTAGAATGATTTTTCACCCAAATTTTAGGCTAATCCCATTCTTTGGCTTTTGGAAATAGTCTGATTTTCCTCCTGATATGTCTTGATTAAGCTTTAAACTTCGTAAACAGTTGCACTTTATGAAATAGTTGGTAGATTGCACTGTGGTTGTACTGCCACAACACTGTAGTTGGACAGTGATTTTTGAATCCTGCAGCTGTTCATCCATTTTATTGACAGGTTTACCATAAGACTGAATGTGGGCTGCGTGTGTTTGTAGGAATGACTCTCTAATTACCAGAGCAAAAGAAGGTTTCAAAGTTTTAGCTGGTGGCATCCTCAGAGTTTCTTTTGATAACCATAACTCCTCTGTGTTTAATATACAGATACATGCAGTTTTGATGAGACATGCTTGTTGGTGGCAATTCCATTTTTAAAGCATCTATGGTTTTTTCTAAATGGAAGAAACAGTAGGCTTTCTGAAGGTGAAGAGGTAATCTAGCAGATCCGGGCTGTTCCTTTTAGGGCTTCATCAGAGCCAGTTAGATCTTAACTGCTTTATTTGCACTGCTTAGTGATTTACTTAGCAGGTGGGTTATCCTGACCTTAATTGAAAGTTCTTAGAAAAATTTCCAAATGAAAGGAAATAAGCATGAGAGAAGGGGTCTGAGCGTATAGAGTGTATAGTGTATAGAGTGTATAGAGTGTATACACTATATAGAGTGTATATAGTTTCTGTTTCAAAACAGAAAATTTGGTGCTCTAATCTTGCTTTTGGGGTCACGAATGGCCATATTACAATATATTTATTTCACAATGAGTATTACCTTATGCAAAAATGGTCATTTTTGGAGGTGGAGTAAGCAAACTCTTGAGATTAGTGAAAGTGATGAACTCTGGCAGAAAATGTATTCAAGTTCTAGGAAATTCAGCTGTTTCATTAACTATTTTTAGCTACTTCGTGACCTATCCTAATTAAAAAATAGATATTTATTAAACATACTTTGCAAACTGGGAAATGGATATTATTTGGCTGTCTATATATAAATGTATCTAGTCACCTTCAGTGTCAAATGAAAGTTATAGAACAGGAAGACCTGCAGGAATTGGCGTTGCTACAAACTGTTGAAAAGAATGTCTTCTCCCTGGAAATACCTTCTGCTGAATAAAGACTTTTAATGAAGTTTCAGTTGCTTTAGCAGAGGCTGCAGTGACATATCATCATACTGTGCCTACTGCTTGATGTACCTGTGTGCAAGAGCTATACCTTGTCTGGTTTGCATGGGGACCGTGCTGTTCAGAGCTGTCAGGTAAGCAGAAGGCTGGGGATAGAATAGGGAATATTGGCTTGTGATTCTTCAGTAGGCAGGGGGAAGGCGAAGGAGGAGGGCAGCATGCAACATGCTGCAACAGATGTAGCCCATCACAGGAGGTTTTGCTGCAAGGTGGCAGAAGCTTATGCAAATAATGGAAATACCGAGTGGAAAAATAAACACTCACATTGAAGCTCTCTTAACAGACTCTTTGCAATACGCACAGTTTGCCCATAAATTATTGCATACTTCCTGAAAGAGTCTTCCTGAGTACATGAAATGACAGAGGATTTTTGGCTGCTTTTTCTCTTGTGCTTCCAAAGATTTCCTTGGAGAGTCTATGTAGACTTTCTGCTGAGTTCACATCAGCATTTTTTGCTAATTGTTCCTGATGCTTCTCCATATTGTGAACTTTTTAACAGAAAAGTAGCAGCAGGTTGCCTTCCCTAGAGAGGAACAAAAAAGTCTGTTGATGTGATCTAAAAAGAGAAAGGGGAGAAAATACTACTTAAAATAAATGTTTCCGTTTCAGTGCATACAAAATGAGGGGTTAAATGACATCAAAGAACTTAATAATTGAACGAAAAGTCACATTTCTTTCACAGTTTCTCCTCTTAACTTGTCTGGATTTTTGCTAAAACTGGATTACTACTATGAAATTACTTACCAGAGAATCTTCTTTTGCAGTGATGCTGACAAACGAACTCTGTTTTGCATTGGTTAGGGCAGTGACAAGCTGTGACTCTTATAAAACTCAGGTCAGTACCTTCTCCTCTCAATCTGTGCTCACCCATTGTGTCTGTTACAACAATCTATCATGACGGTTATCATTTTTCTTTAGCAGGTTCTCCTCCTTGTCACGTCTCTGTTTTCTATCAAGCATAATGGAATTGCTGGACACCATTTTACTACAAAAAGTAATGGTCATATATTCAGAAAGAAAAAGAAAATAGGGCTAGAATTGTTCTAAGGCCTGAAGGAGGCTCATCAAGTAGTTTCTACAAAACTGCTAAAAGTCTATACCTACTAACCATTCTGATATTGATTCATAAAGCTGAAATTTTGTATATTTGGACAACATCAGGTTATGCACACTTTAGGAAAACAACCAAACAATTAGAACTAAGTAGGTGACTGGGTTCCTTCAGCTGAAAGCTGTCCATGGGATGGAAGCAACCCGTTCACATCTGGGACCAAAAAGAGCAAAACCAAAAGAAAAGCGGAATCCTTGTGATGCTTTTTGATAAAATATCATGGCCAGAATTCAGGCCTCTGTATACAAAATTTGTGAAGCTCACTAAGTAAGTTTCAGATAGATGTTGGATTTTGGACTCCCCCCACCTCTGCCTGATTTCTTAGTGTTTTGAGCTGTAGCAAGGTCTGACAGCACGAGGTGGAGTTTTTGGGTAATCTTCCACAATGCTTATTTATTGAGAACCTCCTGATTTGGGGTTTTGGTGCCATTTCTGTGGGCAGCCAAGTGTTTTACTGAGTCTAATCCTCCAGTACACGCTCCAGCTGTGGCATGTGGCACAGCTTCAGGGAACAGAAACAGTATGATATGTGCTACTGTGCAAATAGACCCCCCCAGCTGCATACAAAGCAAATTGCCTAGACCCAGGGCTGTGATGTAGAATACTATTATGCTTTCACTTCACTTTCACTATGCAGTTACTTTGAAGTGATTTTCCTTCTCAGTCTGCTGGGCAGGACTGCTTGTGTAGCTTTCCTCCTGAACTTATTTTGTGGATAAATTAAGCATTTTCCACTTCAGTCTTGTGAAACCTTTCATGACCCCAAACGATGCACCAAGTTAAAGCTCACACAGGGCACAGTCTTATACATGTGTTTGGAGTCTCTTGGAGAGCAACACTTGCATGTATTTTTTAATTTCTCCAGGAATCTCCCTGTGATAGGGTGAGTTGTACTGTTTTCCTCTGATGTACCAATTTGCCAATTATTATGCCCCAAGAACAATTTTTCATCATCATGTTGTGAACTTTCATTTTTATGCTGATGATACAGTTATGAGTGTCTTTGAAACGTGACATCTCTGTGTCTTTTTTTGTCTGGTAGGCATTAAATCATTAATGTTTCAAAATCAGATGCCTCTGAACACTGGCAAAATGGAGCTGGTTTCTTAAATTTGCTGAGAAATATCAGTCCTATTTTTCTAACCTTTGATGACCTCCAGTTCTACTGCAAACAGGTATCTACTGGTTACCTTTGATTGAGGATTGTTTCTTGTGCTTTTGCATGTATAAGGAACTGCCTTTTATCATTGAAATCTTGCTAGATTGTAGGTATTTCTCTCTATTATGAGACAGAGGCACTTTTCACTCCTGACATATATTTAAGATTGGATTATTGGAATTCTTTATTTGTAATCTTTCCAGAACTTTGAATATTGTGGCTGCAAAAATTTCCCTAATGTTCTTTCTTGTTTTTTTTTTAATCGTGAAATACATCAGTGCATTAGTTCTTCTTAATTAGTAATGATTGCCTAACTAAGCCTAGATTTTTTTTGTTTTGTTTTGTTTTTTAGCTATTTTTCACCTGCAGGGCCTTTTAAAAACTCTTCCAAATTGTATTTACAGTGTCACTTACTGATGATAAACACAGTTTTGTTCTTCTTAAAGCTTTAAGTATAAAATTGACTGCCTTATTCCATTATGATATTCACAAATGTTATTAAAAATTTACTTTCTCCATTTACAAAAATAGTTTAGTTAGGCTGGTTATTTGCAGAAGACAGGCAAGAAGTGGAGGGGTACTCTCTACCCTTGAATAATCAGGGAGCACCTGCTAGGAATATATATCAGAAGGAATATTACAGCAATCAGACATTCATGTCCTGTGAACTCCACTGAAAAGCTCTCAGCTTTTTGATTAAGATGAAATGCAACATTTCTGCCTCTCTTTATACTAGTTCTCATTCATTTTTTTCCCTTCCTGTTTCCCCCAAAAGCTCATTTTCCTTGTACCCCAGTAACTACTTTCTCTCTTGCATGTCTTCATTCCTACGAACCAATTTCTTTTCCTCACTTGACTCCTAGTGTTTGTTGAGTTATCTTTTTGATTAGACCTTCTCAGTTTCTTTTCAGTCTGGAAGCCTTTTTTTTTCTTTCTTTTTTTTCCTATGGCTAGTCCACTTACTCTTGGCATTTGCTCCCTAGGGCATAGTTTTTATCTTTGGGCAAGTATACACAGAACCTTTTCAATACAGCTTACTTTGAGACAACTTTGCATCAACAGTGAGCAACATGGAAGTAAACTGAAAGACAATGATGCCACAGTTCCAAGTTTGGTTTTGGCACATGCTAGAGAATATGAGCTCATGTCTTCAGTTCGTGAGAAAACCTCTCTCTTGTCTGGCCTCCAGCTAGCAGAAGCTTCCCTCTTCCTTCTGCGACACATGTTATAGCTAGCTTTAGAGCAGTTTTCAAGTGAGGCCTGACAGTCTGCCATTCCTACCGACCGAGGCGAGGCGGTAGTCTTTAAATGGTAAACATAAAATACGAAATCCTGGTTGTGTTGAAATGAATGACAGGAATTTCTACTGACTTTGCCAGAAGACTGTATAGGGATTATTGTTCCTTCTGACTTTAGGGAATGCAAAACTGGATTCTGGAATGAAGAGAAAACACTTCTATACTTTGTATGCCTTTCAGACCTTTGAAAAGCCAGAGCTTACTGATGTTCTTTTAATTACTAGACGATGTTGTACAGGAGTGTGAATCTGAGGTACTCGTAGCCCTGGTGGGAAAGATGCTCAGCCAGCTGTAACTGATTTGTATTGCAGTTTGAAAAGGCAGCATCAGAGCCAGCCTGGCTGTTGTTAAATCACTTTCTAAAGCTACTATTGTAAGTAGCTGGCTGTTCAGCTCCTGAAGAGTCAGTCTGTAACCAGGGATTCGCTTTTATTTTCCTGAAACTGGTTCAGACAAAGCTCTGTGATTTCCCTAGAGAAATCCTTTGTGTTCATATTGTTCACTCCAGGTGCATGGCCGCAGGAGTACACCTTACTTCCTCACAACAATTTACTATACATGTCAGCATTGGCTTTGCTGCTGTGTCTGAGATAATTTGTTCTTTCTCATGAAAGGAATGTTGAGAATCAAGGGTGGTGGAGAGAATCTCACATTACACTCCAACTAAAACCCATAGGAAGAGGTTAATATTATACAAGACTGTCTAATTCTGATTAAAAAAAATCCATATCAATTGTAATTTTCGCCCCACAACAACATCTATGAGCTATCTCACAGAAACAGCGTGATTCTCACAGGGAAGAGGAGGAAGAGATGGATTACTTCTTTTTGTTGCTAGCTTTTGTGATTCTCACTGTCTCCTGCAGTAATAATGATGGTAATGATGGTGACAAACCCCTAAGCTTTGAAAAGAGGCAGCTATGCTTCTGTATACAACATGGTGACAGCTTTGAAGTAAAACATTTTCCTCATGTTCAGATGCTACATTACGGACAATCTCTTTCTTGACACTTCTCTTGCCTGGTCATTAATGGGGTTTTGATGCTTGTTTTTTTCATAAGTGAGGAAATATCTAAACATAACTGAGGATATCCGCTTTAGTGCAGAAACTTGGGAGTTCTGCCTTTACAACAGAGGGGTTTTGACTGTTTCTAGCTTGTTCAGATTTATTTTAGCATGGTAATAACAATGCTAGTAGAGGTTGTTGAGAATCAGTATTTCTGGCTTCCAAATACTTACTTCCACCCCCCCCAATATTTTTGTTATGTCCAAATTGGAGTGAGGGATATGCATATATATGCATCCATACATAAAGTCAAAATTTCCTCCAAATAATAAATAAGGAGGAAACTTGTGTTAGACCCTGCAGCTCCCAAGTGGGCCCACTAAGAGCCAAATTACTCCAGCACTTTTCAGATTTTGCAGCAAACAGCCCGAAAGCTGGCTCTGGGCACGGGTAACCACAGACACCAGGATTCCATCTTCCTTGGCCCTATGGCAGTCCAGCTGAGCTATTACCTGTGGCTTTTGAGGTCCTGAAGCACCAAAATTTAGTCCCTCTTGTCATCTCTGATGGTCTGCGGTGACTTCATTGTGAGTCCCGTGGAAAATGACACACAATTATGCTGAACCTGAAACATTTCAGCTGAATGGTTTCGGCTCAACAAAGTAACATTTTTTGATCAGGTTTTAAGCTGATCTGAGTCTTAGCATTTAAGCACTACGTTTCCTGAAGACTGACTTTTGTGAAAATAATTTAACAGTATCTTCAAGAAACCTGCTGCGTACCCTTTGAAAGTTTATGTTCACTGTGTTATGTGCAGTGTAAAATTGAGAATAAAACTTTAAATAGTTGTGGGCCCTCTAGTGGTGCTCCTGGAGTTGCAGGTTCAGAAAATTGCAAGACTGAAATATATCACCTAGTTTATGTATTCCAAAATTTGCTGGTCATACCCAGCAACATGTAATTGTTTGGAATCCATTGTGTCCTCTGATTATTTATATTATGGAAAAAGAACATTATTAGTATTATCTGTGCACTATGCACATACATTCTTCTACAAATTTAGTTTATTTTTAATTTTATTTTTATTACCGTTATTAAGCTCATGAATCTGAACTTGATTG
Organism: Aptenodytes forsteri; assembly: GCF_000699145.1. Lineage (NCBI taxonomy): Eukaryota > Metazoa > Chordata > Aves > Sphenisciformes > Spheniscidae > Aptenodytes > Aptenodytes forsteri. The sequence continues at coordinate 4,289,227 of NW_008795127.1, read as the reverse complement.
TGCTGATGTTCCCTAAGTATAAAACCAACAAAGAAACTCTACACCAAAGATCTTGTAGTCTAGATGTAAGACAAATGTTGGTCAGTTGTTTTAGTCCATCAACAGTCAGCAGCCATTGTTTAACGATTTTTCACAGCCAGCAATAAACTAGCACTGCTGCTGAAAGAAAAAGTCTCGCCTTCCCATTGTCCATGATCAGTGTTTTTATTGCTCTGCCATCATCTCTCTTGTACAGGCACAGTGGACTGGACAAGGAATCGACGCAGCAGAAAAAAAAGGCATACTCTTACTATAATCTTCTATAATACATCTGCATAAAGAAAGTACATTGACTGATTAACACATTAACAGTTTAAAAACTACTCGAAAAGGTCAACAAGAGTGCTAACTGGACCTGAGTCACAGTTAACTTCCATTTATAGTACTTTCTTATGAGATGTATGCTTGCAACCATCCTTTTATGTAGAGATAACAGACTGCTCTTCTGGCAAAGAATGATGATGTGATTAACCCTGCAGTAGGACTTTTCCATTTGATCACCTACACGAAGAATACTTTTCTTCCTACAGTCCCATTTTTTTTCTGATTCTGTTTGCTTTCTCTCTCCTCAAAGAGTTGCTGCTGGAGGAGAGTGCAAGAATGCCAGCTGTAGTAGAAAATTTGATTATACAAATGTAGTTCCGAGTTTGTACATAGTTACAGAAGATTAACAGTGTGTGGTGTGAGAAATGAATGCAGCTTCTTTTTCAGGATGAATAACTGCAAGCTAATGCAGATCTGTGGATGAAACGTTCAGATAAAATCAGCAGTTATAGTGTTCTTCTGTCTCCCTCCCTCCAGTTTGCTTGCTTGTTTGTTACTGAATACTCTACAAAACGCCCATTTTCCAAGATTCTGGAGAAGATGGTAGAAGTGTATAAAATCACAAGTGGCATAGATATTTGAACAGGGAACAGGGTTCATTGTCTTTTTTATACAGGACCTGGAGGGGATGAAATTGTAACTGTAAGTGGCAGATTCAAAGCAAGCAAAAAGTGATACTTCACACAGTACATTGTAAAGCTGTAAAAGCTTATTGTCCCAGGATTTTGGGGATACTAAAGGGTTCAAAAATTGGCTAGATATGTTTATGAAAAGAAAATCTATGAAGGCTGTTGCCTGTGGCTCAGAAAGTCTGGAAGACACAAATCATATGAATCAGAGAAAAATATTCTAGAGAACTATTTTTGTATGCTGCTTCTGTCCTTACCTTCCTGTCTACATCTGCTACCGGCCACTGTCAGAGACAGAGTGCTGGGCTAGATGGACTTGGCACGATGTTCTTACATCCTCAGAGAAAATCAGGTTTTGTCCGTTATATTTCAGTTTTGTATTTCTTTCAGATCCCTGCTTCCAGACAAGACTCAAACCACAAGCACTAGGTTATCCACTAAGGATTTCTTAATAACATTTCCATCATAGCTGAAACCAGAAGGAAGTATAAATTTTGAGGAAGAGTCTTGCTGCATTCTTTCAGACCAAATTAAAACAACCAGCTTCCTCCCCAGCTCCCTTGCCTTCTGGAAATAACAAACCACTGGACGAAGACAAGCACCTTCTCATTGGTCCTTAAAGATTTAAGCTTTTCCCTGAATGAAGATAATGGATCTTCCTTAGACAGGATATCTTTAGGTTTGGGTATTCTGTCAGGCTGCAGGCTTTCTTTGGGTACGTGCAGATTGAACTATCTGTGTCCTTCTTGCCGTCATTGAAAATGTTTTGTGCTAAGCACGGTTCTCCACTTCAGTGTCCTTGTGAGGTATTATCTTTATACTTTTGTAAAGAATCAGTATTGTTTTAGGTGCCATAGTCCTATTATATTGTGCCATTCTTTTTTCTTCAGATCATAGAATCATTGAGGTTGGAAAAGACCTCTAAGATCATCGAGTCCAACCGCCAACCCAACACCACCATGTCCACTACACCATGTCCCTAAGCGCCTCGTCTACACGTCTTTTAAATACCTCCAGGGATGGGGACTCAACCACTTCCCTGGGCAGCCTCTTCCAATGTTTAACCACTCTTTCAGTAAAGACATTTTTCCTCACATCCAATCTAAACCTCCCCTGGCGCAACTTGAGGCCATTTCCTCTCGTCCTATCGCTAGTTACTTGGGAGATCTCGTAGGCTTTTACCTTCTCCCTCTCCCTTTAAAAAAAGACAGGCCTTGGTTTTGTTATCTGATTTTATAAGAAAATCAGGAATATTAGGTCCTGTTATGGCAGGAATGCTATTCATGTGAAAGCTGCTGAATCTTCATAAAACAAGGTTATGGTCCTTCATGATAACATTTTTCTCAGAACTTGTCAAAGAGTTGAGTAATACGAGTTGTAATAAAAACAAATGCATGATATTCAAGAAGTCTGACTAAACCCCCTTGCTTTGATAGCTGCTGAGGTTTCATGTTTTGGTGTTTGAGATGCACAAACCTCTGTATTTGTGTGAAGAAGAGATCATTCAAAACTATAATTCTTTTTTTAGAGTATAAAGTGTATTTGTGTTTGGCTTAAATTCCTGCATAAAGGAGTTGCATGATTCAAGGAAGACTGTCAGTGTAGCATGCTGACCATGTGAACTTAGGTTTCAACCAGGTTGGAAGGAACCTTTTTGATTCCCGGTTCTTCACAGCTTTATGGCATAGTCTTGAGGAAATGCTTTAGTCTCTCTGTGCCTCAGTTCCCATCTGGATAGTAAAGTTTTTGATTATAAACTCCTTAATGATTGGAGATGCCATGCATGCTGTGCATTCAGGCACAGAAACACAGTGTTTGTTTTCACCTCTTGTTGCAGGTTGCGGTTTTTAGTATCTGAATTCCTCTCTCCATAAGTTCTATGAACACATTTTTCTACAGCCGGGAGAAGTACCTGATAGCAATATGAATACCTGATGACAAGTGGGTCTCTTCATTAGGGAGTCATTATTCTTGAATGTATTTGTCTTCATTTTTGAAAATTCCTTGTAGACTAAGTAGTTATTTTTTCTGAAGGATTTCTCAAATGTGACATTAACTAAATCAGCCCTTCTGTGAGTTTTTCCTGTGTGGTAACAAAAATTGTTAGTACTGATATGGATCAGGCCCAGTATCTCCTGGATTTTACAGGCTTTTTTGACATTGTTGTCAAAATGTCATTGTTGACATTAACCTGGCAGGCAGCTAAACACCGCACAGCTGTTCGCTCACTCCCCCTGCCAGTGGGATGAGGGAGAGAATCGGGGAAAAAAAAGTAAGATTTGTGGGTTGAGATAAAGACAGTTTAATAGGACAGAAAAGGAAGGGAAAATAATAATAATAATAATTATAATGATAAAAGAATATACAAAACCAGTGATGCACAATGCAATTGCTCACCACCTGCCAACCGATGCCCAGCCAGTCCCCGAG
>NW_008795127.1:4244937-4285673 GCF_000699145.1 Aptenodytes forsteri | reverse complement strand
GTGTAAGCACTGCTCAGCAACAACTAAAACATTGGTGTGTTATCAACATTATTCTCATCCTAAATCCAAAACACAGCACTGTACCAGCTACTAGGAAGAACATTAACTCTATCTCAGTTGAAACCAGGACAGACATTCTTATCTAGTTGGAGAGATAACCATGATGGTACCCCCCGCCTGGCATACCCTTGAGAAAAAAATGGCATGACTTTCGTTATCTTGAAAGTCATGCTGTCATTTGAGCTTACTGAGAGAGTACGTAGAGTTTCAGATAGGCAGATTTGCAAACATAGGCATATATAAAAGCTGTATGCATTTACACGTGGCCTTATGTAAATATGGAGACTAGTACATTCCATATTCATTGTACTTAGAGTGTATCTGCACATGCACTCTAAGTTTGTTCATAAAACAGGTAGATCTTCTCCTACAGTGTTTGGGAAACAGGTTACTGCTAGGATGGCAGTGTGCTGTCCAAACTGATAGGGTGTGTAGGACTCCACATGTCCGTACGCTGTTATCGGTTGGTCAGTCTGTAGCTCAGATTCTATGCAGTGTTCAGTGGAACTGTACTACTTGATCGCAGGTGACAAATGGCAGTAGTGTGCAGAGTAGTCACAGCACAAACTGGTAGGGGAGGAGTCCCAAAATATCACGTTTCTAGGTCTTAATTCCATGACTATTCCTGAAACCATACAGGCATTTTGCCTCCCAGCTAAACCATGAAAACAGCCCCGTGCAGCTAATTTCTAACCGTGGTTGTTATTTTGTTTCTCTGGGAAGATTGGGCCGTATCTTTGGTGCTCACAATTTAAAAATAATATGAAAAGAAGAACTGTGATAAGGAAACTTAGTGATGGGTTTGTTTTTGAAAATGTTTTAAAAACACTAATGAAAGTAAAATCTTTACATTAATTTAGCACAGAGGGGAGGGTGAAAAGCCAGCAACATCAAAAGCTAAGGAACAGCTGAATGAGAATAGAAAACACTTGGAGAACTAAGGATTAGACAACTAGCTTTTTATTGTCTGTGAAAATATTTCATTTGGTATTTATGAGAACAGTTTAAATGGTCCCTTCACCATATGGAGGGTTTATATTTATAAGGACAAAGGAAGAGGAAAAAAGGAAGGAGCAAGAGTTTTAGAAAAAGTAGCCAGTAAAGTACAGTATTATGTTCCTCCTGCTGAGACAAGTAGTTGTTAGATTAAGGGGGTGTTAGTGAAATCATAAGAACACCTCCTTTACTGTACATGACCATGAGCACTATTTTATTGTTAGCATGCTTTCCAACAGCTTACACAAACCATGAATAAAGGGCTAAACACTCTAGAGGACTGTACTTGTACCTCATGGCTATCTTGATGATAGGGGGAGCTGTGATCTGCCTGCCTTGAATAGTAAGATCTGATTCTTGCTTTCTTGAACTTAGTCCCTTTACCTATTATGACAGCTAAATGAGACACTTACATTAATTCATCTGAACTCCTAAGTGCCTGCTCCACTGGGGAGCTGGGGCCATGATAAGATCGGGTCTTGGGTCTTCTTATGGTAAGGCATCTAGTTATAGTGAAAAGAATTTCCTGATAATTGCACATTAGGGTTCTCAGCTCTCCATTTTTGAATCTGTGGCAAAACCCATTTTTGCTTCGAGTAGTAATTTTTAAGGAGCCCTCAAATTGACAAGCATCCCAAATGATAGATAGTTGATTAGGAATTAAAGCTGATGTTTTGAAAGCTAAAATATTTTGCACTGTAATATGTTTCTTAATGCATACAAAAGTCAGAAAGTGTTGCCTGCGTTCTCCAACTTTTTATGTACTGTGATTTTAACTATTTAAGTAGTTAAAAATTCAAATACGAAATACTTTGTTTCTCTTTGTGGATTTTGAATGGTGAGAGAATTTACAGGACTACAATGTTCTCGGTAGAATTTTTAAATAATCAGTGAATTAATTGATCAAGGAATCAATGATCGTTGATCAATGACTTGATGAATTTACATTTAACTATGTGGTTGCAAATTTTGGATTACTGTCTTTTTGGTTTTACCAACATTTGTTTAGATATGAGGTGATGACCAAACACTGTCATTTCAGATTTGGAGAATTTTATACCCATTTTTCACTCATTGTTTCATCCACCTTCCAATTAAAAAAAGTCTACCTGTTCAGGGTTTGCAGTTTAGATATGAGGTGATGACCAAACACTGTCATTTCAGATTTGGAGAATTTTATACCCATTTTTCACTCATTGTTTCATCCACCTTCCAATTAAAAAAAGTCTACCTGTTCAATGGGTTTGCAGTAGTAAAAGCAGAGAATTTTTTCATCAAATGTGGTGAAATTTGTATGACTGTCTTTGGAGAAGCCCAAGAGTTACAAGCAAAGAAACTAGTATGATTTTGCAAAACAAAGCTTTGAAGAAGGTGAAGAGGGATGCCATTTATCCTGGCAAGTTAACCTAGCAACATAATAGACCTGAAGCACTTATTATTCTCCTGCAGCCATTATTTGCTGTTCAAATTGCCCATAACATTGAATTCTTAAATGTGGAGTTAGGTGCAACAAAAACTCTCTTACTATTCTAGAATATTGCATAGTAGATTTGAGTCCTGCATCAGTGAAATCCAAAGAAACATAATTAGGCCAGAATTCTAAGGTATATTGGATGTTGTTGCAAAATTGCTATAACAAATTCCTGCACTTCAGTTTTTTGCTCCTTGTCTTTTGGGCTAAAACTGTTTGTGGGACCACACAGAAAGTCCTGTACAGTAGGCCACCATATATAACATTGGAGTCAATCTTTACCTGTGCTGTAATACGTCAGACTTACTGCATACATGCTAGTCATCTGTGCAGGATATGGGAAGTCGTATCGATGGCTTAGACTCGCCATGCCTATGCTGATGCAATCAACATTGGTCCTTTAATGAGAAAAACAAAGAAAGGTGCGGAATTTGCTTGCTATTGCCTATACATGGCATTGTCCTAATAGTCTTTCATTCAAATAGTCTTAGCAGTAATGAGACAGTATCTACTTCAGAGACTTTTCCAGTGATTGATCTAAGTTAAATTCATTCTGCATATTATCAATGCTACATTGTCTGTGGAAGTTGCCACTTAAAACAGTCTTCTCATGTCAGTGTATGTAACCAGTTTACCTCCAAACATAAGATTACTCTGTATCTGGACCTCAATTTTATCCCATCTTACTGGACCACACTAGCGATTTCTAGATAATGGATGATCATGTTGTATATAGCATTGGACTGCAGCGTGTAGCAAAACCAAAATAAACTATGAATTGTTTGATTACTTGGATTTTTCCCTTTAGTCTCATCAGTTCATTCTGGAAGCAATGATATTTTAACACAGATTTTGTGGTTTCATAAATCATTGAATTTGATATATAGTTTTTCATTATCAATTGTGTTTACAAGTTCTGGTCTTAATTTTCTCATAGTTAACTGTAGATAATGACACGTAGCTCAGAGAGGATTCAGTTGACGTGAAAGTTACTTTAACGTGTTGTGAGCTATTCAAGGAGATACAACATACGTAAGTGTGGCTCTTTCCTGAAAGAAGATGCAGTCAAACTGGAAATGAAAACTGGCAAAATGACAGTGAAGATAAAACCTGTGTTAACATTCATATTCTGAAAACACAGAACATGCATTTTTGTAGCTGTAAATTTCATGGAGATGGTGACTGTTTAACTACAGGAATTCTACACTAATGAAATAGAAATCTGATCTTATAAGGATAAAAAATCAGTTGTATTTTAGAGACAATACATGTATAAAGCTCTCTTGCAGCTAATCTGAAGAGAAATTTACTGACAAATTCACATATAGAGATCCATTGGATACACAAAACATAGCAAAGTACCTTTGTTAAACAAAAAATGATTTTCGATTAGCCTACCATGCTGGGACTTAGTTTAATTCTTATTGTCACATAAAACACAGGATTAACTTGGTGAATGTGTAACTTCTTTTCAGCTGAGTCATTCTTCACATTGGATGTGTGATTAGTAACCTTTCTGAAGATATCCTGGTTAGTAATTGGCATCTGATTATATACTTTCACCAAAGCCTTCATCGCACCCTGTAATGATGCCTGAAAAACAGGTTAGGTATTTCTGCTAATATAGGTAACTGATTTTGGATAGACATGACAAAGATATTTCCCTTGGTTAAGTTTAAGTTGGATGAACTTTCTTCATTGCAGTGAAGATTTTTTGTGATAGTCTCCAAGGTTTTGTTTTGCCTGGGGTATTCTTTATTTTCTGCCCTGTGCCTAGATGTATCTAAAATATTAATTTGGTTATTATTATGCAATGGTACCTAATAATTCTATACAATTCTTTATAGGTTTGGAAATGATAAATAATACCAGTTGTCAACAGTCCTTATTCAGGATGGATATAGTTATGAATACTGTTGTATACTTTACGTCTCCGGAAGCTTTGTTTTTCTGTAAGGGTTGTTAGGTTTCAGTTGAAGAACCTTTGCTTGGCATCTAGGTTCTGGTTAATGGTAAGAGCTTACTTCATTAATGAATACCTAAAAGTACAGTGAGTCAGCTGAGCATTCGTGAGGTTCCTAGCATCTGAACATTATCTGGATGTGGTGGGTTGACCTTGGCTGGCTGCCAGACACCTACCCTACTGCTCTATAACTCCCCCTCCTCAACAGGGCAGAGGAGAAAATAAGATGGAAAAACTCATGGGCTGAAATAAAGACAGGGAGATCACTTTCCAATTACCGTCACAGGCAAAACAGGCTGACTTGGGGAAAAGTTAATTTAATTTATTGCCAATTAAAAATAGAGTAGGATGGTGAGAAACAAAGACAAAACTAAAAACACCTTCCCCCCACGCGCTCCTTCCCAGGCTCAACTTCACTCCTTCATTCCTGACTCAACTACCTCCTATAACCCCTCCCTCAGTGGCACAGGAGGATGGGGAGTGGGGGTTGGGGTCAGTCTGTAATAGTTTCTCTGCTGCTTCTTCCTCCTCATGCTTTTCCTCTGCTCCAGCATGGGTCCTGTTCATGGGCTACAGTCCTTCAAGAAAAAACAGTTCCAGCGTGGGCCCTCCATGGGCTGCAGCTTCCTTCAGAGCATATCCACTTGCTCCAGCATGTGGTCCTCCATGGGCTGCAGTGTAGGTATCTGCTCCGGTGTGGTGCTCTCCACAGGCTTCAGGGACAACCTGCTTCATCATGGTCTTCTCCAGGGGCTGCTGGGCAATCTCTGCTCCGATGCCTGGACCACCTTCTCCCCCTCCTTCTTCACTGACCTTGGTGTCTGCAGGGTTATTTCTCTCACCTTTATTCTCACTCCTGTCTGTCACAGCTGCTGCCCAGCATTTTTTTACCCTTTCTTAAATATGTTATCACAGAGGCATCACCAGCTTCACCGATCGACTCAGCTTTGGCCAGTGGCGGGTCCATTTTGGAAGTGTTTGGAACTGTCTCTGTCCGACATGGGGGCAATCCTTGGTCTTTTTTCACAGAGGCCACACCTGCAGTAACCCTGCTGCCAACAGCAACATAAACCATACAGCCACGTAAACCCAATACACTGGAAGAATAAAATTACACTAGCAGTGTACACTAGTAAACCCAATACACTAGTGAACAAAATTAATCTTAACGTCTGGTAAAGAGCATGCTAAGGAATAGTCCTAAGATGAAGGAAAAGCTGTTATATCTGATTTGTTGGAGGTGGAATGTAGAGTAGAGCTGGAGTAACAGTCAGGAAGGTTTAGAAAGCGGAAAAGAAATAGCTGGTAGCAACAGCAGGAGCAGCAACAGGAAGACTTTGAAGGGAGAATGAGATCAGGAGTAGCTGTAGTTGAAAGAAGCTGTAGGGCTCATGATTCACTGAAGAAGTGCGCGGCTAGGAAGTCTAGCTGAAGGGACACAGTGTTCTGGAAGAAGACTACCTTAAACCCTAAAAAAAAAAAAATCTGCAGAAAATAACATAGAAATGGTTTATCATTTTGTCCATACAAGTATATGGCATGTGCTGCCTGAAGAATGATAGGCCTGAGACTTTTTGCAGAACAGGTGTACTTCAGGGATGCTTCTCTGAAAAAGTGAAATATGAAAGCTTCTGTCCACTAGCCTAAAACTCTGGAAAAAGCTGTGCTTTGGTAACAATACAATGTAAATTTTTATGAATTTCTGAACTTGAACTTGGAAGGACCTATTGAAATCCATTAGAAAGAGTTATTGACTTTTTGTTAGCTTGTGACCTAATTAATTTTTTTAAATAAATTTTTCTTTTTCTTTCTCTGTCTCCAGGAATATGAAAAAAGTGCCAAATAACCCTTTGGCATATGGATTGAGCTGCACTTTTAAAGGCTGACTTGTACTTGCTCTCATATTTTTGGCCTTCAGTCACTCAAATATAACATCTGTCATTTTTGTGGATCAAAAGCTTTCTATACCCTGAACTTTGTCTCTGTTGATTTTAATTGTTTTGTGCTGCATTTTACAGTTCGTGTCTAGAACACAGATGGTAGATATTTACCATATATATAAAATTATTACTATGCTGCTCACATCACATGCCAGGCACCACTGATATAGTAAAGAAGGAATGCCTTGATCTACATAAATTTGTTGCATACATTTTCAGCATCTCTTAATATATTTATTCTCACACTTTCTACTGCTCTAGTTTTGTATTGTATTTTATAATAACTCACCCTGGATATTCACTTTTCCAGCTGTATATTAGTCCTTGATTAAATATGTGTTGCTTTGACTGGATGCTTCCGTTGCCAAAGCTGCTCCATTTCAAGCAAACTGGGATAGCTCAAGTCTACATTCCAGTATGTTTGGAGCAGACATACCCTGACAGAGGTCATCTTGCAAGTACGAGTACTTTCAAAACTAAAAATTCAGGCTTTGTATAGTTTCAGAAAAAAGCTGTTGTAGTGTATGCACTAACCCAATGGCTCATAGGCCCTGTGTATACATTTAGAAATCCTAGTAAGAAAGCTGTGTTGAAGCCTGTATTCAATATGTCTTAGGTTTCCATGTATGTTATATGATACACTGCTATTGGGTACAGGTCTGTTCTACCTTTCGTATTCTAGGGTGCATTGTATTGCTCCAGTGCCTTCCAGCTATGGTCCATAATACACCTTTCACCTTGAGTGCATGTTAACAAACATTCTCTCTCAGGGTAGTAAGTTTTTAGGATACACACATCTGTCCAACCAGACGTGGAGAGAGACCAAACTACTGTAAATGCAGTCAGTGAAATACCTTATTGTTAGTAGTTTACAGTAACTAAATGTATTAAGATGCAAAAGGAAAACAATAACAAAATGAAGTTCAGCCTATGGGTCCTTGTTCATGGAGGTCATTTCATTTGAAGATAGTATTTCCAAACAACTCTGGTTATAGCTGTCTGCCAACCAGTGAGTCCTTTTGAATTCCACTTCTCCAAATGTTCCATATCTACTGGTGCTGTAACATAATAGTATCACCAGAGGTACTAAAGTTCTGCTCGCAACCACAATATAAGCCTTTGAAAAGCCACCAGGCACATAAAGCGTGCATTTTTGCAGTTATTTTATTTGTAGGATTTCTTTTTCAATGTGCAACTTTACAGATATTAAAAAGTATATTTAATCTGTTCAGTTGGTCATCTCTCGAGTTGCTATTCCTATTTAGTGTTGCTACTTGGTTGAGTTTTAAAGCATTCGTTGTTCATGAAGCAGGACCAAAGCATTATGGAGCTAATATCATGTTATGAGCAATAGAGACTCTTAATATGTGGTCACATTTTGGAAGGTTGTAACTTGGATAGATTCTCATGGCCTAATTTTAAACTGGTTTATGTCACATGCTGTTCCATTGACTTGGCAGAATTCAGTTCAGTTACACATTATGCATGTGTAACTGAAATAGATTTTTTCCCTTTTTGTCCTGTTTCTGTTCTCAGTTACTTGTGCATCCCTCGTACAGCCACACAAACATAGAATTAATATTACCATGAACAATTTTATTATGTTTTAAGGATGGCTACTGAATGTTACAAACACAACTTGGTAGCTACATAAAACACATATAGAAATACTTAATGTGTAACTTTATATGTTGGTACATTGGTTTCCTGGACATCTGTGGCTCTGTACCAGTTCCCATGGTAGAGGGAATTTTGCCTGTTAGTTCCACTGCCATGCCACTACCTTAGCACTTTTCCACTAAATTGTTCTTTATGCTCTCATGTCAGCTCCTACAATATTGTAAAGGGGTTTAATGAGTGGGTGAATTATACGCAGGGTGACTAACATTTGTCTTTGAGGTAAGACCCACATATATACATACCTATATATGCATATGGTAGTAAACTTTTTTTGCTTTAATGAAAACATACTTTCCAGGAAGAAAATGATAATTTCGTAAAATTTTTGATTTTGTTTGAAAAAAATGGACTGACAGAAAATGGAGTATTTCTAGAGTTCAGTGCAATTGTGCTTGGTTAAAGTTTTGGCATTCAAATCTGAGCACTTTTAGGAAAAAAACTATCTTAGATAAAAATGAGTTTTTGAAAAGTGAATTTCTTAGGTTTTGTGGGGTTTTGTCAAAATAATTCAGCAACAAATATGGGAAATGTCTCAATTACTCCCTCCTCCTATATTTTCCCGTAACTTACTTTTCATTACATCTACCTGCAGCTGAAGCAACTGATCTAGGAAGATGACTGTTTTATTGCTAACAATTGTCTGTTGCACGCATCCTATTGTTTAGAAGGTGCCTGTACAGAAACCTAATGTGTCTGGAGCCTACAACCATGACAGCTATTCAAATACTAAAAAGTGGGTTGAAAATTTTTACTCCCATCACGTGCTGAGAGTGATTCCTATGTTCTAAGTAATATGGATGTGTCTACAAGTAATATATTGCTTGAAATTGTAAGCAGATCCGAAGTAAATGGACTAGCCTGGATGGTAATAGTTTGTATAGTTATGGCCTCAGCGGAACTTGAAATATGTAACAAAACCCATCAAGAGAATAGGTACTAACTATTTGGCACCTGGCCATGATTACTGCTATGACTGCTGTGACAGTACTGCCTGTTTGGATCTGTCTGCAGATCTGCGCCACTTTGCATCTGCCTGCATAAGTTGTGGCCATATACCTTCAGTGTAGTTAACTGTGCATGATAGTTGTAGTTTATCATGAGTATATAGCTGTCCTTTATGCTTTTCTCATCGTAAAGTCTTCCACTCTGCCAGATTACATCATGAAATAATACACAATACTTACAAAAGATTCAGTAAGAGTTTACTTTTATTTTCACACGAGTACTGTTGATGGGTAGTCCTGTTCTGAAGTGGAAACCTGTCTCTTACTTGAGTAAACATCTATCTTGATGTACCTTAGATTATCAAAAGAAAACCTTTATACAGTACGTGCTGTTCAGGCAACATAGAATCTTATCACCTTATTTAAGTACTTTGGCAGAGCTATTTAGTCAACGCCATTGCATAGAAGAACAGATTCTTAATAATTATGAACTTTCTCTGATGCTGGCATAAAATAATTTTATCAGGTAAGTGGCAGATAATAAGAAATGGCCAAAAATAAACATAGAAGAGAAAGTGGTGCTAACCAAAAATACAAAGACAATGCTCATTATTTAATGTTCCTTCAATGATCACTGTTTTGACAACTCTACAGTGCTGCTACACATTGCAAAAATCAGAGCAAGTAGTTAATGAAACTTATTTGAAACAAGTAGTTAATGAAACTTATTTTAAAATAATCCAACATGTAGCCTATACAGCTTCAATTTCATATGGTACGTGCTGATGCACATATCTAACAATTAATTAGAGGCTTTAAGTGATTGCAACATTGTATATTTTGTATAGGGAAATTTAATCAATTTATGAAAGTGTTCATTTCGTATGGCTATCTTTACAGTCTATTTTAATCTAATTCATAATAGAAAACCCAGTTTCATACATATATATAAAAAGTAACTCAATAATAATTTATTTAAGCATGGTTATTAGGAAATAAATTTTATATGTTAAATTATGTAAGAAAATCGTGGAAAAAATGGAAATAAAATAGTATTTCTAGAGAGAAACACTTCATGTATCAGCATGGCAACAGGAGTTTCATTATGTATGAATGTAATTTCTTTCAAGCCTTTAGAAATTTTCCATCTATGATTTATCAGGTATTAATTGTCAGATTCTGCAAGTTGCAGCAGTGGGTATGATAATTGTTGGTTCATTTTTCCAGAGTAGAGTCCTTTGTGGAGATTATCTTACATTTAAATTGCAATGATTGAACTATTAAGCAGATTTTATTTAAGGAAACTCCTTTTTCTTCTGCTTTGTCACCTCGTCTTGCTTTTTGTTTTAGAGCAATATTATCAACAATTATTATTGTATTATCAACAGCTTTTATAGACTGATATTGCTTTTATGAATAAATAGTTGTCATGGTATTTTTCTGTGAAAGAGATCAAGCAGATTCAGAAGTACATTTAGGTTCTTTCTTTTCTTGTTTAGATATGATTCACCATGTAACAACTCAGTGATTGAAATAAATCCAAAGAATATAATATCTGATTCTGCAGTCATTACTCATAAGATAGTCCATGTGTCAAGTCATTTATGTATAACTCTGCTAATTTGAATGAATTTGTCCATAAGAGACTACAGTGACCATTAATAGTTTGTTAATTGATCAGTTGCATTGCTTTATCATATTTTATATAGACTCTTATTTGCCCTCTTTCTCCCATTAGTACCTTCCAGTAATTTGTCGAGATGTGTATTTTCTACTGCTGTCATCCTCTCCATTCTGCTAAACATCCTGTTTTGATAAGGCTTTTCATTTTGTTTATTTATTTATTTATTTATTTTTGTTCACAATGCATATTGCCGTATCAAAGAACTACAACTGGCATTTGCAGCAGAATCCTCCACCAGCTAGATAAAATCTGTTGGGTGCAATAGTCCTGTTTGCAGTAACTATGAAAGTCATGGCAGCTGTGAGCACTTTGCACCCTGAAAAATGAAGCCTCAAAGATATAGCAGGGAACAGTTAAAAAGATAGTTGACCAATATCTGCATGAGAGCATTCGTTTTAGTATCCTGTAAATAAGTGAGGGAACACATGAACTTCTGCAGCAAATGTGCAAGAAATAGACTGGCAGCTTGAGTATTACCTCTAGCTTTTTAGCTGTTACAGTAAAATGCACGTTTTTTTCATTGTACGTTTTACTTAATGATCCTTTGCAGAAATGTCTGTGTAGGGTCTCTGCAAATGCAAACTCAGAACAAATTACCTGACAAAAAAAGGCATAGCTTCCTCTATCTTCGGGAAGTCTTTTCTTTCTGGGATTTACATTATGTGATGAAGGAAGTTAGGTATATATTCCTACATCCCAACATCTGTAAGTAGCTGTCTTTCACCTAGCTGTTCCAAAAAAGAAAAAAAAAAACCACCAAACCAATGTGTACTCAGAAATATCTTTTGTAGTAATGATACAATACTTAGTTTAGTACTTCACTAAGGACAAGATTTTGCCTGAATCACACTCCAAATAACGTCAAAAACTATTAATGATCAAACGATCATGATGTGCACTTTAGATCTGGAATGAATGCCCTAAGAGAAGACATTTCTCCTTTAAGAAATAGTTAATCAGGTGTGTCATCCTTCTCGCCTCTTCATCACAATTTATTTGTTTGATATGATGTGACATATGGATGGACGCTGTTTCGAATCATAAACATGATTATGATAAAATATTATATTTTATATCTTTCGCTATTGGAAAGATCCCTCCTCCTTTATTGCAGCCTGTCATCTACTCACCATCTAAAAAAGGTGGTTTCTTATTTTTTAGGGACATGCAAGTAATTTTGATATGATTAAAATAGAGAACATCGGGGTCAGGTACTCATGAAACCATTCAAATTCTGATCGGAAGAAGCATTTTTTTGTGTGCACTTCATATTATAGTGGTAAAACAGACTAAAAATGTATGTATTTTTCTGAGTCATGGGGATCAGAAAAAGGAATGCAGATTTTGAATTTGGAAGGTGAATGAAAAACCATGCATGTCTCATTTCTTTTCCACTTTGCCCAAAGATATAACAAAAGTAAAGTAGTGTTCTCACAAAATGGTTTAATGAACAAAAGGGTTTGAATTCCTATCTCATAACCATTTACAGATGGATGTACAAAGGCAATACTTCAAAATGTAAAAGATAATCAATGCGAATAAAAATTGGGCTTTGAATACTTTACTGCAATGTTATTACTTCCCCTATGTGGTGTGTTTCCAATTTGGAAAAATAAAAACCCAACTGCGAGCAGGAAAAAAATATATCCTTCAATAGTGACTGCATTTGTTGAGAAGATCTAATGGTTTTATTTTCATGCTTAATGCCTGTGAAGTTCCACAGACCATAATTTCTAAATCCATCAGGAATACCACTGTAGTACTGTTGCCCTCAAAACTATCTGTAATGGATTGCTTGCTTTTGATTTGTAGAGTGACATGGCAACCAGGATTAACTTTCACCCCTCCCCCTTCAAACATGTATATATTTTAGACCCCATTAAAAAAATTAAAAGGGGAAGTCATAACTGTTAGATTAGATCATGTTTTTGAATCCTGGACTCTTAAGATCCCTGCACCCAGGCTGTTAAAACTAGAAGATTGATACTTAATGATGTTTCTTGCCCTTTGTTCCCCCTGTCTAAGCTATAAAGCAGATTTGACAAGCTCTTTTAAAAAGTGCTTGAAGAAAAGGAGAAGACAAATGAGAGAAAGGAGAGAGAAAATAGATTCTTAAGAGAGGCTTTGGCATCTGAAGAGTTGGGGAATGACTTCTGAATTTGGCAAGTCCACAAAAATATCTTGCAGTACATATATTTTACACAAAAAAGGTATTCTTTTGATTAAAAGATTGGAGTTAGATGCAGCCTACGTTTCATACCTAACTATACACACATTTGCTTCTATCAAAACGTATTTTCTTTAGGTGGTATCTTCAAAATTAGTAAATACAGAACAGAAGACATCATTTTAGGCATGAGAAATCTTAGTGAAATGAGGAGCTCGTTAGAAATAATTGTTTCTAAATTTAAAAAGAGAGCAGTACTGAGTAAGATTTGGAGGATTAGCTTGCTTCTGTGTTTGATACAACACCTATTAGCACAATATATTCCATTATGATGTTTAAACCTTATTTTAAAGAATGGTGGTGGTCCAGAGAAGAGTTAGGAAATGGATTAAGGAGTTGTAAACAAATGTTTTGTTGTGTGGGATGTAAAGAAATCACAAATGCAGTGTCTTCAGTTTCATACAAAAGATGTGATGTAGTGGAAGGCTCTTCAGTTTAGCAATGAAAGTTATAGTAATTCATATGGCTAGAATTTGAAATGAGAAAAACTGAGAATAAACTAAAGACAGAGTTTTCATTAGAAATACTTACCATGAACCACTATGCATTCTCTGCCAATGAAAATTCCAAAATCAAGGGGGTTTTTTAGATTTTTTTTTTTTCTGAGATTGAATTCAAACACAGTTGCTGGACTTGAAATGGATATTAATTTAGGGAAGGTTGTGGTTTGCTTTATGCAGGTTAAAATGAATGATTGCACGAGTTCCTTCTTGCCTTAGAATGTGTGATTTGGAGTTGCTTCTTTATATATAAATAAATTATTATAAATTAAATATATAAATATAAAAATTTATATAGTAAAAGAAATAAAAGGCAAAGAGGAGAGCAGAAAGTGTAGGTGAATAAATTAATCTATTGAAATGACCTTTTCTTTTGAGTGTGGCCAGGTGGAAGAATAGACTAAGTGAAGACTTTTCAAATGGAAAAACTTAGCTATCTGAGCAATCTCTCTCCCTATGCTGAAAAGCCTGTTACCTAAAAATGTTTAAACGCATTAATAGATTTTTTTCTGCCTTTCCATGTGTGAGACAGCACAAGCTCACGTTTACTGTCAGCAGCACCTTATTCAGAGAACTTTGGATTTGCCCAATTGTTTCCAGGGTCTTAAATCTGAAAATCCCAGACTTTGTTCATCTCCATCTTGTTTAGTTTCTTCTTTTTCTCTTTTCAGGTCAGAAAGTAGTTCTAAATTGCTCAGTTAGATTTTGTATTAATTCTAGACTCCTTAATCTTTTCACATGTCCCATAGCTACTTAATATAGTATTTCTAGGCAATATTCCAAATCTTTGAAATGTCAAGATACAATTTTTCTCTGGGTTATCTGTCAGGCATGAAAATATAACTTGATTATCATCCAGTATCAAAAGCTAATCCAGCTGAAATAATCAAAGTAATGGACTAAGTGCAACATAATTGATTTGCATATATGTTTTTGTTTAAATCAAAAGTGAATGTATATTTGGCCTAGATGAATTTATGTCCCATGGACTGCAGACTTGAAAAAATGAGATAACCTTTTCTATACCATTAGTGAATCATTATAATACATCAGATAATTAAAAGTTGCTTTAATAGTTTTCAAGGGAATTTAGTAATGATCTTCTAAAAGGAGAAAAATCTCCATCCCTTTTATAGCTTTCACCTGGGCTACTTGAGTGGCATTTCAGTTTAGCAAAGAACAGTAAAACTGAAAACAATGTAGGCATGGAAATTAAAAGAATTTTCCATGTTCCTGGCTGTCTGGTCATCGGTTCCCCTTCTGGCTGAAGGATAATTAATATGTTAATACAAGAACGAGAAGGATGAAAAAGATACTAGTAGTATCCCTACAGAGAAAAAAACTGCTGTGTGAGCTCCGTCCTTATTAGATGACAGAAACTTCACACATGACAGTGACTTCTGAATAGCTCAGCTATTGGAAAAATTACCATCAGAGTTCATCCCTTAGCAGGCACTAGAAATTCACTCCTTGGTTGAGTGTTCTCCTCCTTGCAGTTTTTCAGACGTGAAATCAGATGGGAAATTCCCTTGCAGCTATGGCATTCTTAACAGTACCTTCGATGTGATTTTCTGATGTCTAGAGGAGGATGAGCTCATTCTGCATATTTAGTATAAATCAATTAAAACATCATGGAACAATTAAGCATAAATCTACCGGAGATGTGGCATCATTACTTCTGCTGTTTTTGTAACAAATATACCTAATTTAGGAACCAGAAACAACAGCATTTCCTCAGTACCCAAAATCTGTTCCATGAACACTTGACAACTTTCTAATGATGCCCAGTCCATGTGGGGCCTCCTTTAATGGCAGTACTGTAAATTAGCCAGCAGGTTTGGCTTTTTTTTTTCAGGTTCGTGTGAAAACGATGTACAATTCGACAAGGACAAATTAGAATATGCAGAGAAAGAAGTCTAGGAAGGGGAGACTAGAAGGAAGCCATGCACCCCATACACTGATTTATTCCTTCTGGAAACATTCTCAGTGATAGTTTGCAAGCAGTTTTTACTGAAAAGGTTAAAGGGTTCGCCAACGTTGGAGTTTTAAACTCCTATGTGAAAGAATTGCAGAAATATGTTGAGGGTTGAACCCTAGCAAGTGAATCATACCTTTCAATGCCTTTCCTTTAGAGACAAAAAAAATGCAAAAAGCTCACAAGGTCTGTTTATTTTATATTTACAAATAGGATTGTTTTTATTCTGTTTTCTCAGAGATGGCCCCAAATTGAGAAGCTCTTTTGATGTATGTTTTAGGAATTCCAGAGCTCATCTCTGCTTGTTTCAAATTTATTTTCGTGCTTCTACCGGTCTTTTTATTGGGAAAAAAAAGAAAGTTTTTCCCCTCTGTTCCTTAATGTAGACAAAGCCCTTTTATTAAATTTTTAAAATTTAAACCAGCTGCAGTATTAATGTTCTAAATGACAACTGCTGCAGCAGTGGCTTTATCATGCAGGTTGTTACAATATGTTTAAATGGTATTATGTGTGTTAAGATCCAAAGGAGCAACAATGGCTTGTTGGATCACAGAGTACTTCTTACCCCCCCCCCGCCGAACCCCGCAAAAACCAAACACCCCTCCCCACCCCAGACCCTCAACTCCATACAGATTTATGGGACTGTCCCAGAGGTCCTGAATTAATAACATGTAGCATGTGCACAAGAATGATAGATGGAACAGGAATGGCTTATGTCTCTCTTAAATACTGTGTTGTAAAAGTTGTACCAATATATGTTTGTGAGACAGGTCCTATTTCTCTTGCTTTCCTGAAGGTGGCTAATCTCTTGGGCAGATAAAGAAGGTGGTAGCTTCTGAGGTTTTGGATTTAAGAACCCTGTAGTGTACTGCATACTTTGAAGGGAAGCACTAAAGCACCATTAAATTTTAAAATGCAGTTCAGAAGCATTATGGTTTTTTATACTCTGCAGTTCTCAGTCCAAATGACTGAATTTCAGATTAAGGAAAACAAAAAACCAGAGAACAAAACAAGTGCAAAGCACCCAGGAGTTTGAGTGGGAGATAGGGATCATAGTGAGTCATTCTGTAATATTCTGTAGCTGAAAAAAAAAAGTGACAGCTGCCTTGTCACAAAGGCTGTTTTGCATTTAAAAGTGAAGATTAGACAACACAGGAACAGTCTCCTTTCCACTCCATATTCAGCTCACAGAGAGAGTCCTGTAAATGGGGAAAAGCAATTTTGGGAAGGACTTCAAGTTTTTTACATTCCTCTTCATTGCAGGTAGGATAAAAAATTGTAAAATTTTGAATGGTGAAATGAGTACAGAACAAATAATTTCAGGTTGACTTAATTTCAATTTCGCCTTTTCAAAACTGTAATTGTATATATTCTACAAAGTCACTTCAAATGGAAAGGCACTATGAAATGGGACATTTGCAATGTTTATTCCTAAAATGTCAAGATAGGATGTTTTAACATTGTTACAATAGCATTTATTTATTATTAAATGCTACTTACACCTCATTCTGCAGTAAGGAGAATCAACAAAGATCACTTGGGGAACCAGGCAACCTGAAGAGTGTCTTTACCAGGAAAGTATGAAAGACTAGACTACCTGACTATTTAATGTCTTGAAGGTCATTCCTAAATCAGTCTTCAGTCTCTGACTTAATTTGAATAGGGATTTTCAAGGTGCTGTTTCATCAAAACCTTCATGTGTGGCAGAAATGGTTCAGCAGAATGGACTTGTGTTTGACCAGAAGTTGCATTGTTAATCAGCTACTGAAAACAGTAGGTTTTCATAGCCTATTTTGGAGAAGTTGAGCTATTCTAAGACAGGAGAACCTTGGGCTCTCAGTTAAGCTATCATATAGCTAGGAACCTGAAAACACAGGGAGCAGAAGGCTTTTGGCACTGTAGAGTGGGACACAGAGGCATAAAAACCCCCTCTGCTTAAACAGGCTTGTAGAGCCCCATTCTAAAAACTGTCCAGAGCAGTTGAGTGAGTCTTCCTGGAGTCAAACAGTACAGGGGTCTGAGTCACAGCAGCCATTTGCTGGGTTTCCTTGCAGAAAGGTGGATGAATTGAAAGAATAATTTTTCTTTCCTGGAGAATGTGAAGGAATGCACCAAAACATTGTGTATTTTGAGACAAAAGCAATTTCTTTTCTGTATGTAGAAGTGAAAATTCTGTTTTTCTTTCTTCTGATACTAGAACTGATTTTTTTTCAGAATGTCAGAGCTTTCTGGTGATGTGGCAGCTTGATCAGTTCTGTCATTTGGTATCAGTCCACTAATGAATATCTTGATTCTGTGTTTGAGACCAGCCTTCAGGAAAAGATGTTTCTGATGGCATAGGTAACAAGCCGAGATGTACAGAAGCTAGACATGTGCAACAGAGAGATGTCTGTAACAGCAGTTTGTCATTTGTACATAAGAAATATAGAAAGTGGTAAGTGTTTTACTCTAGTTCCTCACAGTCCATATTGAATGGCACTTTGTGCTGAGCAAGAGCTCCTGGAAATTGGCTAGTAGATTTTTCTTGCTCAGTATGGCCAGATCTATTTTTGCTGAAGATCAATATGGGAAAGCAATGCCAGCAGGCATTAAAGTGTAGTAGATGGCAAGAGTGAACCATCCTTCAGACTTGCAGACAATGAAATAATGCATACAGATATAAGCCACGTAGTTCTGAGCTCATCTACAAGCTGAGACTGTGTAGCTTCTACAACAGGTTGTGTCTTTCTAATTACATTTTTATAGTCTCATACTCTGTATCAGTTTAGCTTGAAATTCAGTATGCCTTTTGTTTTCCCTTTTCCACCATATAAACTGTTATCTCTCACACTACTGAAGTACTGGGCTTCCTAGGAGAACTCAATTACCTGCAGAGGCAGATGTGCTAAATGGCAATGCAAGGATGATATGTCGAAGCAGATTTGAAAGCTGACATCTGATACTACCTGTGGCACTGTCAAGAGAGGAGCATTGTCAACAAGCTGTTAAAAATGACTTCTAATAGCCGAACAAAGTAGATGAAACATCAAGAAAATCTCCTTGTTCTTACTGATTGCCTAATTTAATTGCACAGTTTTATTGAATTTTTTAATAGAACAAAATGAGATTTTAATGTAATCTCACTGAGGTTGGTTCTAATTAGATATATTAATTTATTATGACTTTCTTGGTTAGAAGAATTCAACTCATTAATTTCTTCTGTACGAAGTTATTTTAGACAAAGTCCCAGAACCTTCCAGCTATATGTAAATTCTTGGTCATATTGGTGGATATGGAGTTGTGAACCTATAGAGGACTGTGGAAAGACCAAATATAACTTGTTTTACTTATTCTGTTGAAATTCAAACGCTAAAATCAAGTAAAAGTATTGAAAACTTCTGATATTTTGTAGATACTATTCTGTAAGCTTCTCAGCCATTGATAAATCCATGGTATCAACCTCTTTGATTGTTGCAATAAGAGTGAGACAGGGCTAACTAGATTTCTTTGGTTACATAGCTGTTTAAAGGCCTAATCAGCTTCCAGTTTCATGTTGATTCTTGGTGACTTAAAAACCCAGGTAGGAACAGAAGATATTGGTTTAATTTTGTTGGATGAGATGTTGAGGGACTTGCAATACAGTGCATTTTTGCTTTCAAGCAAGCGGCTTGAAATATGGTTTTGTACACTTAATTTCATTACTATAAGGCATTTTGGATCAGGAGTAATCTTGAAGTTCTCTCCTATCATCTAAGTTTGATCATTTCCTTCCAGGGTTTACGCATTGACCATGAGGGCTTTATGGGACCATGAGGAGTGGGGTGGAAAGTTCATATAGATTCAAAGGGCCTGTTCTATACTGAGTCTAGAGAGGACTTTGCTGCCTGCTATTTAGTGTCAATTGTGGTATGGTACGTACTGGTGAGGAAATGCAAAGCTTTGGTAACACTGGACATTTTTGGATTCCCAGTTTAAAGTTAGAAATATCGCAGTGGTTTGTTATGTATTCATTCACCCTTTCAACTTTACGCAGTGGCTAACCACCTCAAATTACAGTTGCTAGACAACTCTTAATTCTTTCTTTGAACCTTGTTTTATTTCTCAGGCTCATATTAATAAGAAAACTATGCCCTTATGGTCTTCATTTCTCAAGTCAGATTTCATCCATTTTTGCTTGCAGAACATGTCCATAGACATGTAAGACACGTAGAAAAATGGTAAGATTTAGAATTTTAGAAAGTAAGGTTGTCCATTAACTCTTCAACTTTTTGTAGCCCTCCAAACAAAACTCAGAAAACAACAAAATACAGCTAAATATGAAGACTCTAGCTGGCAGTAGCATTTGTAAGTGGTCGTTGGTAACATACCAGGAGTGCGTCTAGATTTCTGGTTTGGTAATGTTTTGCTGTATTGCACAAGCCCCAGTTGGTGTTTGCTTTTCCTCCTGCTCATCACTCTCTGGCTTTATTGAAACCTGCCTCTCTGTCTTTAATAGATACTATTGGACATTGATCTTATAGGGCATTGTTCTTGCTGCTTCCTTCTTGCAGTGTTTGGAACACAATTTAGCCCTTTTTTCCCCCTTGTATTCTACTAGTGAAATGAGCCATATAGGAAGATGGCATGAGAGAGTTTGATAGGTAGAATTAGGAAAAAAAATGGTTAGCTTATGGTTAGCTTGAGCTCTTCTTGCATGACACAGAGACACCTTTCTGCTAAATCAGACTTGACTGAACACTTGCAACAGGCTGTGAATGCCCTCATGTTTGACAGCTCCTGTTTCAGGTTTCCTACATGAGAGCCTGATTCACTATCAACTGATCCACCCCTGAAATTGAACCTTAAAGCTTTCTGCAAGTACTATGCTACACTCTCGTCATGCGGGAGGGAATTAGTCTGTTGCTCATTCTGACTGTGAAATGAGCCAGTGCTATATGATTACCCTTCAGTTTGACTCTGGGAAGTAACTTGAACCTCATCAGGTTATGAGTTGTTTGGTTTCCCTGTGTAGGTGCGCACTCTTTTCACAGGCTTTCTGAAGTGTTGCTGTAATTGCTGATTTGTGTTGATTTTTCTTTTCACATAACACCATATGCTGCAGTTGAGAGATGTGTTCATAACTTGTTTTCACACAGACTAAGTCCTGAATCACACACACATTGTGTTGCTGCAATTTCCTTTGACAGTCAAGAAAGTCTGTTACAGTTGTGGACTCGTTAAAAGGCAGACTTCTTGTGAAAACCAGTAGACAGAGTCTATGTAGCCTAAACAAAGGTGGAACGATATAACAAATGTGTAAAATGAACTTGTGATAGTTTCACATTTGTATCAGTTCACACAATGAAATAATAAAGGCTCTCCCAAAAAAGGAATTAAAAAAATGCTTTAGGTGAAATGTTTCCATTTTCTTGGGGAAAGAAATGATATAGTAGTGGTGGTGGGAGAAAACTATTGCTTCTATGAAGAAAAAAAACCAAACTCCTAAACCAAAAAAAGTTCTCAAATTTGCAGGAGGATGAGTGTTTATGGATAAGAATACCCAAAATGATAGGTAATTCTTAGAAAAGCAGTGTTTGGAAATTATTCCAGTTCAAAGGTTTAAGTCAGTTTCAATCTGTAGGGTGAGATTTCTGTGTGTGACAGCTCACCACGTGTCTGTCTCTGGTGGAGCTTTAGAGAAAAATAAAGGACATATCCAAGGCTAGCCACTGTCAGAGATGGGACCTGGGGCTAGAGTTATATCCATTCATATGGATATATCCAGACAATACCTACATTCCTATAGCTCTCCTGCCTTCTACCATTCTCTCCATCATTGTGCAGACACAAGCTATTTTCTTTAAGTCAAGTCAATACCTTGGCCATTATCAAAACAGCTTGATGAGCCAGAAAGTCATTTTACAATGCTTTTTCAAACTTGGAGAAATAAATTCAATAAAAGTGCCTCAAATCTTTTGGGAGAAGTGACAGTCTAGTAATTTAAGCAACATGTTCATTATGAAACCCCAGAACGTGTCTCACTGGGGGGCAGGAGGAGATATATTTGGTTATTGAGCTTTCTTTTCTTCATGAATTTAGTCGATATCTGTATAGGCAGAATGAAAGTATCCATTATTGTGAGACTTACTATGTAACCAGGGTATGTATGATAAGGATAAGAGTACACTTACTAGTGGAAATGATGTTGATATGATTGCCATATATGCAGTGGTAATTTTCCCTGCTTGGTGTTTTATCTTCCTTAAATTCACAGAAAGCTCAATTAATTCTTCCTGATGTACGAATAAAAAAAATCATTAAGCGCAATTGGCTGTGTTCTTTTCAGTTATTTAATATAATTATCATGCTTCTTCCTTTTGAGTATGTCACAGTGATGCAGGTAGAGATGGTGACAAGAAATTCTGTTCCACTTGGGTACAACATTGCTGACCATTGGGAATGACGTATGGATGTGTAAAAGTGAACATAGTGCTTGTACTGTTTACTTGTTAGGGTTGCTAAGCCATTGTATTTTCCACTGAAAGGAACTTTTTAGGCAGTTTAAAGCTTGGACTTCACTTCCCCAAATTCTTGTTATCTGCTGGTCTGATTCATCTTGTAGGAATGGGTGGTCTTTTAATCTCTGAACCTCCAGCTCACTCCAGTGTCCTCACTTCTGGAACTGCTGAAAAAGTCAGTGCCAGTCTGAGTCTCTACAGCGTGTGGCTGTAGAGCATAGGACTGATCCCTTCTTCTTGCTCCTTCTCTGCAGAGAGCTTTTTCTTGCATCTCAAGTGCAGTAAGGGAGAGAAAGGGCGTTCCGTTTTGTGGAGAATTTTGCTACTTCAAATCTTTTTTCATTCTGATACAGAGTTAAAGCTCCAGCTTCTGAAATTCTCTGTGAAAAATGAAACTGCTGTCTGTGGCTTGGAATAGATCACAAGGCTGACTGGTAGGGAGATGCGGGTCCTGCAGTGTCGGGGAGCTGAGGAGCTGGGTGAGCAATGGAGATGGCAGGCACCGAAGAGCGCCAGAAGTGCCCCTCTGCAGCAGTCTGCCACCGGGAGGGAGGTGCATTTTTGGCATTTCCCATTACTTCCTTAGAAGGATGGTGGGTGCTCGGTGTATGAAGGTTGGAGCAAAGGTGACTAAGGACATTCTCTGTCCCCTCCTCCTCCTCCACTCCCCTCAGTCCCATAGGGAGGGTACTGAGATGTCTCATCTGAAAAGGAGTTGTGGTGCAAGATTCCCAGTCACAATGGGAGAGGAGGCCAGAGGCCTGGGGTTAGCTACAGCATGTACTGGCCCCACAACTTTGAGGTAGCCTCAGATTAGTAGCAGTCGTCTTGCATGCAGGTGGTACTACATGGGTGTATTTTTATTTCTGCAAAGTGAAACTGTGTTCCCAAACTGCCGTTTTCTTATCATGGTAGGTATTATTTATAGAGTAGTACTTTGCTCTTTATTACTTTCTTGTGATACTGTCCTGTGATACGTTAAGGCCACCGCCTTCATGAGTAAACCAGTTCATTTTTTACTTCCAAAAGGTGCAGGTACAGAATGCCTACAGTCTTCCATTGCCTTGTCCTTTTAGTGAATTTCGTGAAGTTACTAATTTAGCAGTAGCAATATAGCTAGTCATGATGGCGTTGTTTCTGACATGTTTCTGGTGGTTTCTGGCATAAGATAAAAGTTAAGGCCAGGTATGACTTGTCTCCTAAAATAAGAAAAGCCTTTTTAGGCATAACGTCTGGTTAGCTGTTTACTTCCTAGGAATGTATATGATGAAATATCTGTAGATACTGTAGCATACATACCAGCTAGCCTACCTCTGTTATAATATCTGATAAATTCAAGGGCATCTAATCCAAAATCATATTCAGTCTGAAAGTTTATTCAAGATATTTTTCAGAGGAAATGTAATCTTACCGCAAGATTTAAACAACTGACTTTTAGCTCCTAGGGAAGAATGTTGTTGTGCTTTTGAGAATCTCATATAATGAAAAGCAGAACTTAATTGCATACTAATGTCACATTAAGAAGTTCTGATTAAAAATCATAGAAGTTTAGGTGTAGGAAGTGTGGACAAAAGTTCAACTTTTTGCTCATTAGGACTTCTGATTTTTAATGCCATTGTACTTCTTATAGCAAATTTATCATCTGCTAGATAATATTGCATTCAGGGCTTTTCTAGTGCCAGATTTATCAAGGAGACTGGCACTGAATTATTTTGTATTTTATCCCAAGTACCACGAGGGTAAAAGAGACAAGGTTTCTGTCATGGACTGATTACTGCCAAATCATAATTCATGACTCTGCTCATTGTTTTTTTTTTTTTCTGGAATTTTTGTGTTCTCTCTCTCAGCTCATATATTTTTTAACATTTAAGCAGCTCCTTCAGAGGAAAGCCACCATATTTTCTTCTTGGCTTTCTGAATGACCTCTGGCAGTCACTTAGATCTTCTGTTCCTTGGTTTAATTACATGTAGAAATTGGAGATAATTACCCCCATTAAGAAGTATTTTAAGAATTATTCCTTTACAAATAAAAAAGCTTCAAGGGGTTAGTGAGGTGAGTCAGAAGGGGGCCAGCCTGCTGATTAATGAAAAAACAAAAAGCGACCCTGCCGGATTGCCAGCTGTGCAACTTCACTTGTGGTTTACTGAACTTTCCAGTTTGAGCAGAAGGTCATGAACATATGGAACTGTGAATGGATTTCAAATTGTGTCTCAAATATTCTTTCTGCTGAGACTGGATATGAAGGATCTAGTCACTAGTTCCATCTATAGTATTTTTTAAGTTTGTTATGAAAAGGGGATGCTTCTGCTTTCTGTTTATTCACTTTACATGAACCAATCAGGAACCATAGTGAAACAGCCTGAGCTTATAATTTCCCCTTACATTATGTTTAAGTCAAAGAGTGATTCAGTTGGATTAATTTAACTTACATTTAATTAGTAGTTACGACTGTATTTGAGGCTTGTAAGATAGGCTTGTGTCACCTTTGCCCCCTGAGTTACTGGCAGTATAAGAGTAGAAGAGAAATTGAAAGCAGTGATGAGTCTGTAATTTGCTATGCAGTAGCCTTTTACCATTTGTGTACCTGGGCAAAAACAAGACACAATTTATGGCTCTGAAATATTCCTGAGAAAGCAGAGAGCTGTTGACTCTGCAGAAATAAGAGGCTTTTTTTAACATTTAGTTAGTACAGCCGTTAACAGATTGGCGAAACGTAAATGTAAATGATTGTTTTAATGCTACTAAACATTTTCTTTGGCTGATCTCATGTATTTCATGCTAAAATTGATTTTAAACATGAATATAAGCAGTCAGCTCCTTCCAGATCACTGCAACCAGTACCTTGTGCAGGCAAAGACATATACAGCAAGGGCTAGAAGAAACTGGGCTAGATACTGATTTTTGACTCTGCCTTCTTTCCTAATAATGCATCAGGAAGAAATGTGTGAAAAATTCTACTTCTAAGTTGTTATTATGAAGTATTTCTCAGGACAGCACAAGAAGAAAATACCAAATTTTGTTTAAGAAAGGGTTTATTTATATCTTTATTTTTAAAAATAATACAGAACAGCTGCTTTCAGGTAGCAACCCAACCTTATAGACTCTTTCTGAGAATAAAACGTGTGGGGTAAGGGGAATATTTTTGGTGACGTTTCCAAAATGGGCACCTACCTTTTGAAACCCAAGGTTCAAGGAGCAGCTATAGTGTTCAAACTTTCTGAAAGCACTATATGACTAATATGCTTAAAGGGTCCAGACATAAGAACTTAAATTACCTCTCTTGCCCTTGCAAAGTAGATACTGCCAGTATTTGATTGAATGTTCTTCCATTCTTCTTCCTAGACTTTTCAGTGATGGTATTTATTTAAGCTACTCAATGATTCCCCAAAGCCATGAGAGATGAGATAGCTTTGCTGTGGTTCTAGGACTTTATTTCAGAGGACTTCTGCTGGAGGTCCTAGTGACTATGCTTACTGCTTCAGTTGTACCTCTGCAAAATTGATTTGGAAAGTGGAGACACCTGTGGCTAGTGATCTGAGAGGTGAGGATAGACTTCAAACTCTCTCCATGTTTCCTGATACGTAATGAACCTTGTCCAGGAGAAGTCTAGCTAGAACAATTGACAGTCAACTGAATACTCATGGTGCATGGAGTTTGGTAATCTTCTGGAGTTCTTTGCAAAAATGTGAGTAGTAAGAGGAAAGCCTGCCCCAAGGTAACAGTTAGTGTTCAGTGAGGTGAAAGTGATGTACTGGTGTTTTCTATTCTGCTTTCCAGAAAATTGAGAGTGACTTGTGGTTTGAAACATGGCCAGAAATGAACAACTTCTTCCTGTGCTTCTGAGTGCATCTGTCATTTTTTGGGAGAATGTGCAGAAAGGTCTATGCTGTATCTCAGATGTCCAAGGTTGTGTACCTGGCTACGGGGAGAGCTGGTGAGAATTTCCACTGTACTACGCTGTAGAGAAATCAGGAGGAAGTGTAGCTGGCAGTGAAAGACTGCAGCCTTCAGGATAACTGCATGTGCTGGCTGGGCTGAGGGAAGAGAGCTGCCTTCCATAATGACTTGACCACTGGTCATCGACTAAAACGGGAAGTTGGGTGCATTGTGCGGGCAGGAAGGCTGACCTGCTGGCTGGTTGTTTTGATGGGTAGTATAATGCAGTAGCCACTTAGTTTCATCAAGGCTTATCTAGGTCAGGCTCTGCACTCTATATCTGGCCAAATACCTTTAGAGTTGTATCAGTTTGTATTAAAAGAGTATAGCCTTTTTTTCAGCCGCTAATTGTGCTTTTGAAAGAATTCCCTTGTAACCACCTCCCTGTGGTATAAGTTAATCCTTTTGAATCCTGAGCAGCAGTTATGACACCTTGCCTCTTACTGTGACACAGATTGCTTTCACACACAAATTAAGCAAGTTACACAGAGTGATGAATAGCATGTTTTACTGCGAGTCTCCTGCTGTATTGTCAGACAACAGAGCAAAATAGTAATTTACAAACTTCAAAAGGATTCTCCGAAGCTAAGTAAGGTAACACTAAGTGTAGCTTTCCCACAGTAGTTTTGGTTGAAATGTTGTTGATAATCCACCCGCCGTGGGTGGATTTGAACTTGTAATAAGATGTGATTGTTCCGTACTGATACGGAAACTACCACTTCACAGAAAAACAAGAAAATGTTTGTCACTATTTTTGTTTATCTAAATAGAAAAATCTGTTTGTCTTGTGTTAGGATGTTGATTTGGTATTAACTTTTAAATAAGATGTGTTTGCTGATACCTGATACGGAAACTACCACTTCACAGAAAAACAAGAAAATGTTTGTCACTTTTATCTAAATAGAAAAATCTGTTTGTCTTGTGTTAGGATGTTGATTTGGTATTTAACATATTGGAATATTTAAATATCTGATGTTCATTCCTTTACATTTTATTAATACTATTATAATACGATATATTTTCTGAAACATATTTATTTTGACTTATTTTTAACCTGCACAAACATTTACAGGATTCTGGTTATACATTTTACCAAAACAACCTGAACTTCAGCAGTACCCCTGAAACATGCAGTGGGTAATTGGTAAATTTAAATTACTTTACCAGTGTGTATTTTATAATGTATCTACACTGATTTCATTTAAAGTTAATTTCATGAGGATTTAGATTTATAAGCCTCTGGCAGCTGCTGTATTACCATGATTCATTTTTTCTCCTTTATTAGTATAGTTACTATTTTAACATTTTAAGTTCATTAAAATGCGAGTTTAAATTGCCTGTTGGTCACTGTGGTTGCTGTGCAAATAAACAACCAGGTCTTTTCCCCATCCCCTCCATCCCACTCTCTAAGTCCAACTATGTGGACTCCAAGTATCTGTTGTTTCATTCTACTTTCCTGCTTAACATAGAGGATATTTTCCATGCCTAAGTCGACTGAAAAGTTTATGAGTATGATTGGGAGACTGTACTGCGGTTTTGTCTGCCTGTCTGAGTTACACTTAATGATTTCTTTGGTGGAAGAGGATGTAGGAATCTAAATGCTTTCAATTTTTGGGCTAGATTTACAAAACAAAGAATCGCTTTCCTTTCTTTAGTAATCTGATGATTTAGGGAGTAGAAAACCAATGGAGTGTCCTAGCCGGTGGTCTGTGGCACCCTTGATTTGGGAAGGCTCTTTCAAGGACTAAAAAGAGAGCTGACAAAAGTTTTTTAAAATGTTTATTTATTTATTTTGGTTCACACACCAGGTCCCCAGATCTACAACTCTCCTTGTGAGTGTTGGATTTCGGGCCTCTAGGAGATGAAAAAGCTGATATTTTTAAAGCATTGCAATGGTCGTCTTTGTGAATGGAAGCTTTCCCTTTGCCGCAGCCGTGCTTGGCTTTTAATGCTCATTTAATGAGCAACTTAATGCTGACAGAGTCATATTTGATGTGAGCCGCCTGTTTTGCTCTGGTTTAGGGAGTACACGTGTGCCCTGTGTGCTTTCTTCCTTGGAAAGGGCGACGTGGCCTTGAGAACTGAAGCATGCCAAGAAACTTGCCAAGGAGTGAAGCAGGGCAGACATGCCATTCAGGTATCCTGCTGGAGACAGCCACACTTGGGCTGTGTTAGAATCATTACAAAGGCTTAGCTGGGAAGTCTGTGGCTTTTAATGCCATTTCATGGTAGTAAAACTTGTTGTCCTACCAGCTAAAAGAGTTGGTGTTTTAATAGAATAAGCATTTGATTAATGAAACAACGTGTACTGTACAGAAGAAATGATCATAAAAAGCTGCTTTTTAACTGCCTAAAGTACCTTTTGCAGCTTGGAACCTTTTATCACCTTGTAAATCGCCCCTTGAGATGAATAGTTGAAGTTAGACAAGGCACACTTCCATTACCAGCATATCCTCCTTCGGATATTATTACAGAGCTTGGGCTGCAGCTGCTTCAAAGCTGCCCTTCTCACCAACACATTTTTACATCTTGCTTTCATTATGCCAAGGGCGCATTCTGTTATTGCAGTGGCTTTGCTTTTAATAATCTTCTCGATGCAAACATTCAGACCTGAGGGAGGTCCACTATTTATCCTTATGGTCACATTCCTTCTCTTAGAAGGTGGTGACCATTTTTTGCCACTTTTGTTCTATTTTATAGATAATGTTCAAAGGTGCTAGTTAACAAAGACTTAAACTTACTCAGGAGGAGAGGAAGATGCATAATAAAGCCTACTGTAACCTGAATGTAGGAGAGAAAATGAAGTTATGTCATTTTCATTACGGAGGACTGAAAACTTCTCATTGCTTTCAGTGGGAGTGTAAGTAGGAAAATAAAAGACATGACCCTAACAACAAACAGATGGCATTCCCTTTTCTGTGATTTTGTACACTTTTGAAGTTGTAGAGGAACCGCATAAGCAGTCATGCTTTCAATTATTTTCCCCACTAACAGAGGCAGACACAAAATTTATTTGTTCTTTCTGACTGATTACTCTTCCATTCCAGTCAGTGTGTCTGAGCTCTAAATTCTCTTCTGTGAAAGAAAGAGAAATAAACTTCAGAAATTTCTTGGCCTCAAAACCAAAGGAGATATTTGGCTGAGTTTAAATTCTCATTTTGCTAACCTCTCTCTTATTTTGCCCTTCTTAGGAATTAAAATGGAGGCTGCAATGATATGGCTTCAATTCAGTAGAGATGAGCACCCAGAAACTCTGCTTTTCCATAAGAGGCATCTCTCCACAGAAAGTACGGAAGAGCCTTGCAATTTCTTTTTCTTCGCTTTCTCCATCCTTGCTGAGATATAAAACGAGCAGTCAGATTTAATCCTTTCCCTTCTCCACAATAATTGTAAGAAGTCTGTTATCTCATGTCGCTACTAACCTGAAAGCATAGCCTTATAAATAGAGAATATGGTAAATCCCATAAAGACTCTAGAATGGAAACACAGCACAATGTCAAAGCAGTCAAAATTAAAATAACACATTCCCAGTATGGCTTCGAAATAGCTATTTTGTTTCATAGTAATGATAAGCTTAGAAACAAGAGTACTTTATGTTTCCCTATACTTTCATGCAAGGGTCTCAAAGCACTTTACAGCTGTAAATTAAGCAGTGTTATAGATGGTGGGGGAAGGAAGTCACCATCTTGCAGATGGAGAAACAAAAATATGGAGGGGGGAATATAACGTAACCCATAGTTAGAGGCAGAAGTAGGAAGACAAGCACAATTTTTTGATTCATGTATCTAGATTCTATGAGCTTGACAGTCATCCCTCACAACACATATTTTGATGTAGTTTCAGAAACTATTCTGCAACTACCTATGCTGTTATAAATTGGTGGTCATGGGAAAGGAAATAAGATATTTCTCTTGAGTTAGATTTCTGACCGTGCTATTGATTTGCTAGGTACCTATGTCTTAACATAGCTCTGTAGTTTACTTGTCCTTTGTAAACTCATGCACTGATATCCTTGGAAGAACTAGATAAATGCAAACAGGTTTCTTTCTCTACTGAGGATGCTAGCTGATAGCTGCTACATCTCTCTGTGCAGGTTCTTCTCTTTCATCATGCTCCAGAACTGATGATTAAGAGCTGCATCCTGTTATTTCAGAAACCAATGGGAGTTTTTCAGCAACTTTCGTTGGCTTTTTTTCAGACCCTCAGGGTACAATGAGATAAGAAACAGCTATGGATATACTGTACAGGGCTCTTTGTAAAAAATATTACAGGAAGCCTCTTTGCAGCATGCAGAGTGATCTGATTTGTTTTTTGTGGACACCAGGAATGGTGGTAATCTGCATATATTGATGAATACTTTTACATTTTAGCTAGCTACTATGGGCCTTGGCATGGCACACATCTCATCCTTGTCCTAGGATGTCTAGGTTAGGTCTGATGAATTGTGCCTCTTCATGTCATAGAAAGGAAGACTTGAATGACTGCCTCAGATGTAGTCATCTACACTGTATGCCTCCAAAGTTAGATTACTCCAGCCAGCTCCACTCCTGGATGGCATAGCTTACTTTTGGAGAACTGTTTTATCTATAGGTCTTGGCTAGAGGAGTTAGAATCCCTTTTCCCTCCTTCCAGTGAGTTTACCTTAGCTGAAGTCCTAGGGCAAAACCTTCAATAAAACATATTAACAGTCTGTATCAAGCATTGTTTCCCACAGAATGCAAAGAAAATTAGTTAAATCTGAACTGAATGACCACATTCCCTGTGCTTTATAGCATTTATAATACTGCACTTTCACCAAGCAATGATTTAATAACCCAAGCAGGCCTGTTTTTTTATTGTCAGCCTTTTGTGTGAAGAGCCACTGAAACCTCCCCTTTCTTTCCTCTTTTCCTGTTCTATTAATTTCCAGGGTATTGCATCCTTGATCTTAGAAATATTTCCAAGAAAAGCAATGTAACAGAATTCCCTGTAGTGAATCTTCAGTGAAACCTTCCTGTTCTAGTCAGCCACGGCTCCTAATTAGAAATAAAACAATCTGTTTCACTTTCATTAATTTTTCAGTGCAGTGTTCTTGCTCTGCTCTTTATACATAGTACACTCTCTGAAGTTTCATGTTTTGATGATGACAAATAGTATTTCAGTGAAATGCTTGCAATTTTTTTCTGAAATGTAGCCCTATTCTTTAAGCTTCAAAAATAACTCCCCACATGCTTTTAGACATTCTAGTAATCAGTTTGCGGTGTTAATGATGTTGGATTTAGAAATGGTCCAAAGAGACAAATACCACGTATGGATGTAATGAGACTGGAATTTTGAAAGAGAATTTTAGTTATTTGATTATCTTCTAAGAGAACTGAGGGACAATTTCTGTGTTAAAAACGTTCTGCTGGAAAAAGCAGAATCAGAGGTAAGGATGACTAATGCTGTTCGCAAATTCAGTGTGTTCCATTGTTTGACACTCTGGATGTGTCACAGAGAGTTAAGATCTAAGCAATGAATTTCCATTATGGTGTTGCAAGTGATGTCTTAGGCATAGTTTCTTTTCAAAGGAATGAGAATAACTTGGCTATATCAAGAGGTAAGGTACCTCTAATAAACTTTTTTTTGTTGCTTTAAAATCCCTTTCATCAAGCACTGGGCATGCTAAGGACATTTGGATTTCTGTATTTGAGCAACTCTGGGAAGAATGAAAAGAGGTAAAGAAATGGTATATATCTGTTATGAGACTGTTCAGGTTTTCCCTGTTGCAGCTGGTAAGGTTGATATGAAAACACATGATAGTTGTAATCTAAAAAGTCACTTATCTGTCTAAACATGACAAAATTCATCTTGCATATCTGAAGTAGGAAGCCACTTTGGACCTCAAATGGAAGTCTTCCTATTGACTTAAGTGGTCAATGGATCAGGTGTTTTGTACATTTTCCCCAGCTTCTTTGAATACCAGCAGAAAAAAATAATTTTTTGTCTCTCCACAGCATGAATAATCTTTGTTGCTTGGACCCGATGAGGAAAATATTGATCTTATAATTTCAGGAATAACAAGAATGGAGAGAAACTTCCACAGTCACTGAGAGATCGATGGCCTTGGCCTCTGCTGGATTCTCTGTATCCTCTTTGGGGCTAGCTCACTCTTTTTGAAGCAGGTCCTGCTTTCTGATTATTCTTATATGGTTCATTCTTTTTTGTCTTTCTGTCTCTTTCTTTTTGGCCCTTGTCTTTTCACATGACCTTCCCCAGCATTGTTGGCTGAGAATTTTAAGGGAGTTGGGTGTTAAATTCAGAGGGGTTTGAACACCAGGCTGCTGTGAACATCTCACTTCGTGATGTGTACTATAGTTCTGCATTTTTTCACACTTCTCTTAGCTCATTGGAATTATTGGTATATTTCCCCTTGTATTCAGCAGACACTTTACATATATTGAAGATGCATAAAAATGTTAGAATTCAAATACCTCTTTTTACTACCTCAGGAAATTTGAATGATGTTTAATATAAATGTTCATAATTGTTGTGTAAAGCAAAAATAACACATATTTCATGTTTTTGCTAGCATATTTAAAAGCAGATTGCAGTAAACAGCTAGCAGCCGGTGAATTAAGTGCTGTGATTTCTTTGGCTTCTCTGAGAACACGTATTTTCTTAGTAGCTGTCAAATGTTCATTTCATGCCCTTCTCTAGATTCTATAAAGAAAAATGGTGGAACCAATTTAAATTAAATTTTTTTGGGAGGAAAAATATATATTGCATTTGAGTTGACAGCTTGTAGAATAAGTTTCAAGCTTATGGGATTCCAAATACTTGAGTTTTAATGCCTGTAAAATAGGGAATTTGTAGTGGAAACAGCCATGGCACCAGAAATACTGCAGTGATGTTGCTGGTAGGACTGTAACTAACTGAAAGATGTGAGATAATGCACTGATACATTATCGTAAAAGTACTGTGAACTTGTGACTAGTTTGTGTTTGAAATTCTGTTGTTGAAATCTGACTCTGTTCAAGAAAATCATGGACTGTTTATCAAGACATCTTTTTTTCTCTTGATCTCCTAGTATTTTGTGATGTTCTTTTGAGCTAGAAATGATTGCCCTAGCTCCCTGAATGTCTACAGAAAACCAGACAAATGAGTATCCAGTAGCTTTGGAGTGGTAGCTTTCTCATAAAAAAAAAAAAAAAGTCATCTCTGATAGATACAGCCCTACCAAGGTTGACTGCAGCAGATTTAATTTGATCTTTCAAGCACAGATTAAAAATATTGTTCTTGTTCCAGTTAGAACATTACCACTTAAGTTTCAATACAAAAGGGGCTTTTTCATCATCCCGAAGCATGCACTCTCAAACGTTTTAACTGACAGCGTTTTAGTATTTGCATTATCTTTTCCTGCTTGTGCATTTTTCACTAGTGACAGATGATAAGAGTTTATGTGAGGAAAGATCTGCAGTAACATCAAGAAAAGGCTTCATATTCCATATTACTGGGGACTGCAGAAGAAATTGGCGATGGCTAGAAATTGCATTAAAAATTATTGCATTTTCCATAAGTGAGCATTTTTGTGTATTTGGCTGATGCTGCTGTTTTGCAAGGAGGCATGCAGCATCAATCTTGTTTTAACATTAAAGCCAAAGTTGCAAAGAGTTGTAAAAGATTCTCCAAGTATTCATGGACCTTAGGGGATGATTTTGCATGAATTAAATGTAGATTTAAAAATTCATCCTGTCTCTGTAAGTAGAAGTAAGTACACAGATGTAAGATCAATTATTTGAAAGGAAATAAGGTGACTAAGGCCAGACCCTAAATTTATTTGCACCTCAGATAGCTCTGCTGACATCCACGATGGTGCAGAATTCTAGCAGCAGTATCCAAAGAACACAGAAGCATTCTGCAGTGGGCATGGCTTCGTGCTTGAGGAGCTCACATAATGATTCTTGCTTTGATAGTGGGTTCATACTGTACTGGCTGCTTGAGGGAGCCACTGCGTTCTGTTGTCATGTGCCATGTAAGGCAGACTGATCGAGTTGCGAAGGTATTCTGAGTATTCGGCAGTCTGTTGTAAGACTTGAAGTGTCTTCAGTTATCTGGCTTGGTTGGTATTCCACTCCTGTTTCTGTGCGATCAGCCGGATGGGTGGGAAACACGTGGAAGTGGCCAGCCAGTCTAAATACATCGGCTGTCTAAAGCTTGCGTATTGCAGAGCACTGCTATATTTCACAGAATTTATTAGGCATTAAAATTCCAATGTCTCATGCCTGTGGAAAAGATTGTTCTGAGAGCTAAAAAAGCACTGTATGAAGATGGCTTTCAGAATATGAAATGCTAATAATTTACCCCAGCCTAATTGTAATAGATCCCTTTGTCTGTGGGCTGTAATGTCTAGTCCCACTAATCAAAAACAGTTTATGGTAGAAGCATCAAATCTGTCAGAGAAGTCATCAGTGTGATTGTATGGCTAAATTGTTAGGCCCGCAGAGAACTTTGTATGCGCAAACAGATGCTTATGTGCTCTTAGCTTTTAAAGCCTCGATCCAAAATCCATTGTAGTCAATGAAAGAGCCCTTGCAGCCTTCTGTGAGTGGTTGAAGAGAACGCTCAATGTGTTTCTCATAAACTCTGTTCCTGGCAGAGGTGCCTATGACAATGGATCACTGGAAAGATTTGTTTCCTGCCTAGACAGAATGTTTTCTATACACAAATTAAGGTCAACTGTCTGAAGTTGTTTGCCCGTAGTTCTGTCCAGAGTATTACTCTATGTAATTGGGACAGTCTACAACAACAAGTAGAGCAATGCAATAGGAGGAGGTCTATAGAGCAGAAGAATTGATCTTGAGGATCTGACATTTATGCTATACACATTTCAGCAGTCTTAGATCAAATTAACTCAAGCCTGTTCCATGGGTGAGAGTGCACTAGGTGTGCTCCTAGACTTCTGTCTCCTCATTGAGTTCAACTGGAAAGGATCCAAGTGCTCTCTGAGACCACTGTTATACATACCAAGGTATGATACATGAGGAAAGTGGGAGATAGATACAAATGAAAAGCACATTCCTGATACCTGAAACACTTCTTTGGTACATTCAGTGTTGGCTTGGTTTGAATTGTTACTTGACTGAACAAGTAAAGCCTCAAGATCAAAATAATTGATAAAAAATGGCAGATAAAAAAATAGCCATTTGATTTACAGATTATGAAATTTTATTCAGAATTCTCAGAAAATTATTTCTGTAGTAGTTTCAGATTCTCTCAGTTAGTGGAGAGTATTCATCTTACTACAGGTGCTGCAACATGTGTTGTAGGTGTACGTATTCCCATTTAAATGAGAAATCTGAGGATGATGCCAGATGGGAACGCTCTTTAAGGCACATGAGCAACGAAAACTGATAACAAAGGAACTGAGTTTATCTGGATATTGAGAAGAAGTACTTGGGAGAAATTTAGTGTGTTTTTAATGTGAACAAGTGGGCTAAGAAATGTTCAGTACAAAGCTCTCATATGGAAGTATCAGTCATACTGTTTATTTGTCTTTCTTCCTGACCTAAAAAATTATGATCCCATTTCTTAGCTTCAATCTAATATGACAGTAGTGGAGGTGTTTCTAAGATACTAAGTCCCTACAAGTTCTGTGAAAATGTGGTCTTGGGTAGAAGAAAAAGATGCTGTCTGAGCTGGGGGAAGGCTGCAACTGAGCCCTCGTTAAACAACAGAGAATCCACACCGGAGGAAAACAGGAGCTGTTTTGACCTAGGACCTTATTAGGCACAGGAAAATCCAACCCAATATAACAAAATCGTCATCAGTTGTTTTGTTAAACATGAAAATGTAATTTACATTAAGGTTTTCGTGTTCATCTTTTACTGTGAAAAACTAAAATTAAGAAGCTGGAATTGAGGCTTTGTATTACCAAGTACCACTAGGCTATCTGTTCTCATTGATTTAAATGAAAGCAAGATCGTTGCATTTTACTGTTCTATAATTTCTAGCCTATTTGTTTTTTTGGTTCACTGAAGCAAATATACAAGAGAGACAACTTAGTTACTGAAGCCACATGTAAAGCACGCTACCAGTAATCAGGAGCTGCAGTGACGCTGTAACTGAAATTTGCTATTTCTGAGATGCTGGGTGATGCTATTGCAGGCTTGCTGTTCCTTTCATCTACCCATAGCAGCAATGTTCTTTTGAAAAGAATTGTTTAATGTCATCAGTGGTCACTTGACAACTGTGCTCTGCATGAATCTTGGAGTCAGTTTTAGGAACAGCAGGTTAAATGTTCACATTTGCACAAGTTGTTGGATAGTGCCAGCTTTCCAGAACTCCTGCAGTCTGAAGAGGTTTACTTTCTACTTCAACACGAGGATCTCCAGCCACCAGAACAGTTTCCTACATTGATTTCATTGGGAAATGTCTCATTCAGGCATCCTTATTTCATTTCCCTAACAATTGTTGGCTGCTTTCCCTAACTAATGAAAATACATATTCACCAAAAAATTTTAGTATGGAAATAATCATAAGAATGACTTCTGGCTGGAATGACATTGCGTTTACAGCTCGATTTATTAAATGCTCTGAAATGTCAACTTAGCTGAAAAGAACATCTTCTGTAATAATACATGTTCTTACAAGATAGCGTTAAAAGTGTCTGCCCAGCTGGGGAAAATGATACATTTGTGACAATGCAAGGCTGCCTTCCCAAACACATACCTGTGTATTTCCTATCACAGTACAGGAACAGATGAAGGGGATTTATCTCATTTTGCTTTTAGGCATAGATGCTTAAGATCTCAACTTTCCCACTCATTTATTGGAAGAAGTTACCATCTGTAAAGGAATAAATTTTTCTTGTAAGTATTGTGATTTATAATTTCTCAACAAGCAGGTGGCTAACACTTTACATTAGCTTGCTTTATTTGCTTTATTTCACTAAAATATGGTTCCTCACTTGGGTACTCATCTGAAAATTATACCCAGGTCTGAATAGAACTATAAATATGAAAAAGTTATAGCACTGCCCAATACTTAGAATTGGTAATAGTTTAGACTAGTTTGGACTGTGTGTCATAAGCCTCTCGATGATAATAAACATCTGGTGGTCCTGATTCTGATCTAACTTATTCTGGTTTTGCACCAGCTCCCTGACTTGAGTAGAATAACTTCTGATTTATACCATTATGATATCAGATTTAGGGCTTCTGTGGATTATCTTAGTTTAGTGAAATTAAAATGAAATTAATTGAAAGCAGTTCTGGCATGTTTTATCAGAATACTACATGCACGGTACTATTCAGTATTGCAGAGTAAATTTCATACCAAAATGAAAGAATGCAGTTTCATTGGTTCTAGCAGAGAAATTTTGCTTAGCCTAGACTTCAGTTTGGTTAATGTGGAAAGCAGTGTAAAATTTCAGACACTTTGTGGACATTAGAAATTCCTTCTGATACAGTGTGTGTGCATGCAAGGACACGCAGCGCAGCTTAGTCTTATGTAAGTCGTGGTGAACAAAATTTATCCTGTTGCTACCAGTTTTCAAGGTTTTATGCGTTCAGGTAGTTCTACAGAAGCTAGTGGTGCCATTTTTTATTACGGGCTTCAGAAGTATCCCATTATACTCACAGTAGCTGCAGGCAAGAATCATCATCTTCATTTTACAGGAGGAAACTGAGAAATTACAATTTTCTGAAGAGCAGAGAAGTCTCTCCTTTATTAAAAAAGAAGTCCCTTCTTGATTAAGTAATGAGATGTTGCTAAACGTTCTCATTCATAGGCTAAGAATGTTTAAAAGTTAAATATTCTTTAAGCGTTGTCCACTGTTTGCAAACATCAAGCCCATCCGTACATAGGAAAAAACCTAAGGGCTGGGTTGTACAGCGTGCCATAAAGAAGACGACTTTCCAAAACTCTGCATTGCGTGGTAGGATGATATCTGCACTGGATGTAATGGGGTTTGCCTAGCAAACAGCAGAAACTTACGGTTTATATATAGGATATCACAGCAACAGAAGGATAAACTAGGCATGCTGACTCATTTTTGCTCTCCAATGACAGTCATGGGGTAGAGTGCTAAATGTTGTACTCAGGAAAATATGAGTGTCTAAAATCCAAGTGCTACATTCTGTAAAATCTTCACTGAAACAGTTGAGTTATTCTTTAGTTGAAGAGGGAGAAAGATAGGAAGAGATTAGATTTAGAATAGTTAAAACTTGATAGACTTGATAGACTTCTGTTTATCTTTAATCTACAGGACAATTGTTAGCTGAGAAATATAAAGTATTTTCTTCTTCCAGTTTTAAAAATCCTGGTAGTGCCTATGTAAAGATAATTATGTTCACTTCATGTTTTATTCCATTTCATGGGTTGGAATATACTGGCGGTGGTGGGCCTTGGTCAAGATACATGTCTACAGGATGGATATTCCCAGATCTGATGTTGATTCAGCGTCTCAGATCTTTCTGTGCTTATTTCTCCCTGCATCTATGAAACGGGGATAATGGAATAAAGATTTTTTTAAGAGTTCTGAGAATGCTAAAAAAATGGTGCATAGTATATGTGGTAAATCTGCGGTCTTCTGCCAGATGCTGCTGCCCTTACACCTATTGAATATTCTCCAAGGTTTGGAACAGTTGTATTCAGATCTTGAGCAATGTAACAAGACTTTTTTTCACTGTAAAACATGTTTTAGACTAACAAAGTCCCAGAGTGCTCAACAGTTGGCCAATTATTTTATTTAGTTTAAATCAAGGGTTTAAACTAGCAAGACTATTTTGATTGTAAGTTTTATTTAATTTAAATGTGTTTTTCTAAGTCTATAGAGGTTATTCATTTTGTATGGGTGAATAAAAGCTTCCAGTCAGCAAAGTATGAGTGATTAAAATCCAAATGCTACACGCTAAAATCTTCAGTGAAACCATGAGTTATTGATTAGTTGAAGAGGGAGAATGATAGATAGAGGTAAAATTTAAAATAGTTAAACTTGATAGACAGACTTCCGTGATGTGAAATCTCTTGATATGAATTCAGATACAAATTTGTTTTTTTACCTGCAAGTGTAAACGAAAGATAAGCATGTTTTTATCAGTTAATTTTGCTTAATTGCTTTCTGATGTCATCAAATACTACTGCTTAAACAAATCTATTCCTATTAAAAGATAGATTGTAACCAC
This sequence comes from Aptenodytes forsteri, assembly GCF_000699145.1. Classification (NCBI taxonomy): domain Eukaryota; kingdom Metazoa; phylum Chordata; class Aves; order Sphenisciformes; family Spheniscidae; genus Aptenodytes; species Aptenodytes forsteri. The sequence goes on along the minus strand of NW_008795127.1, from coordinate 4,246,675 downwards.
AGCATCTCCTCTACTGCCAACTTCCAAAAAAAGACATTAGAGATTCTTTCATTTTTGTCTTTGAAATTTGTATTGGAGTAAATAAAGTCCACAGTCATACAGGGGTTCTATTTTGAAGTTAATTTTTATTGAATTGAAGGTGAAAGATAGCTATAATCCCTGCTGCTATGTATTTATTTAAGAATTTAAATTTTTCTTTTCAAATATGTTTACAAGTGCTAATTACCACTATGGCAAACACAAGGAGCACAGATATATTACCCGAGGTTCCGATATGAGTTGAGAGAACTGGGAAAATATTCCAAGTGTACTATATTCTGGGTGTTGAATTACATCACATAATCACCATCACACGTGTAATTGAATATTAAATCAATTAAATCAGACCTGGAATAATTGCAACATTCTGATGGAAGTATAAAAATCACAGTTTTCCAAATTTATTTTATAATATCTACCTGCAGTTTTGTGACTTAAAGAGAACCCAGTTCTAACCAGATGTTTATGTCAGTAGTGGTTTCCATCCAGGATGGGAGAGCTGGTCAAAGATAAAGCTGTTGTTGGCACGAATGGAAGAGTCTTGCCATGGGTATGATAATCCAAGAATAAAAAAGTATGACCAAATGTGCTAGATAGAAGTTGTCCAGAATTTGATGCATCTCTAATAAGAGTTCATTTAAACAGTCTTTGGATATGTTAATGAACACTGTTTTTCCCATATTTTGCTTGAACGTATCAGCTCATGTAAAATGCATTTTTGCATGAAGGCAGTGGCTTCTCTTAGCAAGCAGAGGTAAGCTTTTGCTGGTACACAGGTGGGAATTCTGTTGTGATTGATGAAATGGCTTCTGGTTGAAAATTTCTTACTATTATGCAAGATCATACAATTTTTGAATAAACTTGTCTTAGAAGCAATTCTGAGGTTTATTGCAGATTTTCTATTAAAAAAAAAAAAGAGCACTAACTATTGCTCTGTCCAGTATTCCAATGGGCAGGATGCTTGCATAAAGCCTGAGAAAAGCAAGTTTGAGTCCTCACCTTGTCTATGCTAGATCAGCGATGAACCTTGTTCTCTGTGTTTTGGGTGAATGTCCTGGCTGTCATGTTCGCATCTATGATGTGGTCACTGATGATCTCTAGTGAAAATGCAGATTGCCTGAGTTTCATGCAAAAAGAGAATGGGAAAATCTCTGAGGTCTCAGAAAGCTCCCAGAAGGCTTCCAGGCCTCCTGAGTATGCAGGGAAGTTCATGGGGTGGTGAATACCACCCTAATGAGTGATCAGCCATCGAGCCTGCTCCTTCCCCATCTTTGCCGCAGTTAGAAGTAAAAAGACCAGGACAGCAAGAAAGCCCGTGACACTGGAGAATGTTGAAATTCAAAGGGGTGGTGAAATCTTTGCTTTTCTCCTTCTTTCCTTTCTTCTAAAGCAGAAAGACAGGAAAACCCCTCTGCATTTGTGAAGGCAGCTTGTCCCAGTCATTTATTAATCAACCAATGGGGAGATCTGTCGTGATTTAATCCCACTGAGATAAGAACAGTTTAATACTTAAAATAAAATTATTATTATGATTATTATTAATAATAATAAATTGTAATGAAAAGTAAAACAACGAGAGGGAGAGAGAGAGAGAGGAACAAACCTCCCCAAAAAACCCCAAGTGATGCAATTGTTCACCGCCTGGTGACTGACCCAGCCAGTGTCCCCAGGCAGCCATCGCTGCCCCCCCCCCCCGGCA
>NW_008795127.1:4158815-4244785 GCF_000699145.1 Aptenodytes forsteri | reverse complement strand
ACTTAGTATAAACACTGCTTAGCAACAACTAAAACATCGGTTTGTTATCAACATTATTCTCATCCTAAATCCAAAACACAGCACTGTACCAGCTACTAGGAAGAAAATTAACTCTATCCCAGCTGAAACCAGGACATGATCTTTCCTGCTCCTTTGTATTTTCCAGGGTTGAAACATGCCCTGTATATCTAGCAGACATCAGAATAGTGGGTTTTAATTAAAGGATTCTGGAACTTTATAGGTAAAGTTAGACCCATTTCTTCATAGTGCTATGATTCAGTTAAAAAAGCTAGGACTGGAAATGATGAGCAAGTAGTAAAAGTTTCCACTAACTGCCCAATAAAAAGAAAGATCTGTATCTTTTTTAAATTAGTGCATTTTAGGTTATCATAAAGAAAAAATAATTGCATTAAAATCTCAGCTATTACATTTAGGAAATAATCTTGCAACAGAAGAGGAGGAAACAGTAAAGATTTTGTGAAGCAGGTACAATTTACTCTACAGTTCCTGGAAAATAGATTAGGGGTTTTTTTAAATACATATTAAGGCACTTTTTTCCAACCCCAGCATATAATGTAGCAAGAGTATAATGCTAACTAACATCCTGGGTATTATAAAATTTGGAATCTGCTTGCCACTGCATAATTTCAGGGAAATCAGGAGAGATTAGTTCAGTCCCTTTAACTTAGACTTGAAAGGTTGTTACTAAGGTCCCCTATCAGCCAGCCTCTCCTTATTCTTTACCTATGGGAGATAACTGCAAGCAAAAAACACCTGGCTACCTTCCTTTCACAAACCTGTAGACTTTTTGATGTGGCGTCAATGTGTCCACATAAAATGGCATGCGGTAAGCAAACAAAGTCTAATGTATCAGGAGCTGCTATTCTTTGTTTTAGGTTATTCATGAGAAACCAGGTAAAAAAAAAAACCCTATACAACCAACCCTTCCATTCATTGAAAGTTTGCTGGTAGCAAACCAGCAAATCTAATCTCAACCAGCAGTCTCACACTTATTGTTATTTCATCTACTTAAAAACAGATTTAGGTTTTTTTTAAAGAAGACTCATCTAAAATTATATACCTGTAAGTATTCATAGTATCTGTCACCCTTTAGACTTTCATGTCATCATAGTGATAAGAAATGGGCAATCAAGAACTCCAGGGTGAGGTGTAGACGTAAGAGTTTTTCCTACTTGTATATTGTCAGGGATGTCTGCTCTATTTTATAAGGAGACAAGTGTGGAGGTGAAGAGAATTTCTTCCTTCAGGAGAATAGCCCACAGACTATTATCCGTTCCATGTATAGTTAAAGAAGTGCCCAGAGTGGTAGAAACCTATTTACTCCCTGGTTGATTTACTTCTCAGTTAGGCAGAATCCTGAGTCACAGAGTGACCTGAAAACACTTTTCACTGAAACAGCACATATTTTGCTAAAACAAAAGGTCTATAGGCCCTGGTAGCATTAGTTTTGCTGCTTGGCTGTGAGATCTACACAAGTACTCTTATAAATCTGTGGTTTTGTTTTGCTTTTGGAAATAAGCAATTCTTTAGCTGGTTGTCCTATCAAATAGCCACTACAAACCTACACGAGAGTAGGCAAATGAACTCATTTTATATGCATATAATATTCAGGGGGTCTAGTTTTACCAAATAGCTTCATGTAAAGTCCCTTTTTTCCCAATATCCATGACAAAGGCAGTAAAATAATGAAGTCTGTTCTTCATCAATTTTACAGTACACTCATCGCCATACTATTGACTACACACTCAGCTAGCTAATCAGTGTATTGGAAAATTAATTCAGGCAGAGCACCGATTCAACAGACCTTGCTTCTTACATATGCATGTGGTCTGATTACTGAATTTGCAGAGGCAACTGGATTACTGTCTTCATGTGGACAGCAGGAGTTCGTAGAACATGAATATTGCTGTATATTTGCAATCTGTGTGGCACTGCAATTCTACTTTAAAAATGATGGCATGGTATCAGACAACTTAAGCTGTTATGCAGAAAATCGAATTAATAAAGGAGACTGTTCTGCCTTATAGCTGCTATTTCAGTTCTCCTCTGTGAGAGCCTATTTAATTCTGAAACTTCACACGTCTTTTGCACTTGATTATTATATTACTGTAGTACAAAGACATTCCAAGCTAAGATCTGGCCTGGCTGCCGTGTGCATAGCGAACATGCTAATAGATGTTTTCACCTACAGAGAACAAGGTGTAGGTGAGTATTATCCTCATCTTACTGATGAGAGCCTGAGGTGTAGGGATATGTCTGATAATTGTTCATGGTTTCACTGGAAATCTGTTAAGCAACTAGAAAGGGAATCTGGATTTTCTGGGTCATTGTCCTGTTCTGTATTGACAGGGCGTGCTTTTTTTGCACATCATTCGGCAGTGATGCTGTTCCAGCTTCTGCAGTTCCCATCAGTGTCTCTGGAAATCTCTAGCCTTGCTCTCTCTCTTTTATAGCACTGGACCAGATTGGCTGTTTAAAGTCTGTGGTGGCAGACTGGGAAGTTGGAGAAAGGCTCACTCTGAAGGTGAGATGCGTATCTTGGGCCATGAGGGAACATATGTGAATGAGTGTCCATTGGTTCTTGGTTCTTGTGAGTCTTTTATGAACAAGATGGAAGCATTGGCCTTCTGTTTCGTTGCTTGTTTTTCCAGTGAACTTATCAGAATCTGTCCATCCTTCTTTGGTCTTCAGCTTTCAAAGGAGGACTTGTTCTTCTTAGTGGCAAGAAAAAGTCAAAAGTTTCTCTAAGACTCCTGAAATAGTACATAATTATTTCCGCTGAAAGTAATATTTTACATTTCACATCAGACATTTTAATGCATAGTCTGTTGTATGAATACCATATGTTCTCCAGCATTTCTGATTCTGTTCTTGTTTGCCTGGATGATGGGACCCCCAAAAATGTATATCAATAACATTTCATCTTTGAGGACAACCTCAGGCAAATAAGTTAATTGCAAGGGTATATAAAGAAATATAACCTGGGGAAAGGATTATGCATTTATTAATAAAATGGTCACTGATAATTTTACTACGGTTTTCCCTTAACTTGAACTGATACAGAGCTTGACTAAAAGTAGTGTAGTACCAAAAGGAGCTCAAAATGACTCCTCCAGGAAAATAGTTTCTTTGATTGTACTTACACATACTTCAACTGCTAATAGTGTTGATTCATTTGATTTATTTTATGCAGTTGCCGGTTAAACAACTTTAGAGGCTCCAAGCTTCAATTTGCTGCAGATAGGCAAGTGGCCTAGAGACCATCTTCAGTGTGATGAAAAATGCGTTTTAATTCCTAAAGCAATTGGGTAGAAAGAATTGTAAAATAGTAAAAATTTTTGTTAGCAGGTGGTGGACACAGGCTTATTGAAAACGTATTTTTTAAGGGTAGTGGAGTTGCGTTTTCTTTTCTGTTCGTTCATTCCCTAGTGTGGACTGCACATAAAAATAGTTCTCTTGCACGATTTCAGAGAACCCATATTCCATAGAGTAGCTTTGTTTTGGCTGTGCATTGTGGCAGTTCTTTTCCATTGTTTCCTATTATGCCCTCAAGCATTGTCACTTGGTTCTTATAATGTTAATTATCTCTACAAGATCCCTCTAGCCCTTCTTAAGAATATGAGTAATTTTAAATGCATTAAAATGACTTCCATCTTGTGTGCATATATTAAAAATAAATACACTTGACCCAGGAATTAATCAACACAGAAGTATGGAACAATGAAGTTAAATAGCCTTTTTTTTTCAAAGGTGCATTGTGGATGTTTCAGTCGCAATGAAACATTTTTTACAGCGACAGTAGTGCAATATATATGGCACAAAGGATGTTCTCTCTTGGTGGAAATGTAGCAGTTTAGAATGAAGGGTTTTTTTTTCCCCTAAACGTTATGCTTTGCTTCACACAGGAATTCAGGTTAGCCCTATGACTGTATAATACAGGAGCTCAGAACAGATCATCACAGAGGTCCTGCCTGATCCCCTAAACTGTATGTCTGTGTAACTGACAGATTTTAAGTATAAAGGATGTTATTATGAACTTACTGAAATCAGTGAGTCTACATGAGAAGTCAGTACTTCTCAGTGAGATGACAAATGGTCCATGGAGGTTAGATCCTCACTCTTGGACATAAAAATTAGAAAGACCCTTCAGGCTTTCCTGAACTCCGAGTCTTTCAAGGCACTCTAGACCATTTCTTCGTACGTGATATAGGACCCCCCTTTCTGCACATGGCTAAGCCATCCACTGCTGCTCCCGTGGACTCTTCCATAAACATTTTTCTTTAATGATGTGAGTTACTGAGAAAAACCCCTTGCTCCTTTCTTTCTGCAGGGTCTCCCTTATGTGGTTCTCCCCACTTGGCTGGTGGCTCAAGTCTCCTTCCTGGCTCTCCCCTGCCTCTGCCCCCATTACGTGCGATTTCCTTGCCACCTTGGCAGTAACTGATTGGCACTCTCTCTTCTTTCCTTTGAGGAAATCCTGCCCTCAGGAGAGATTTAAGGATATAAAATAACCACCTATTGCATAATAATTTAGCTTGTAGTTGTTAATATTGCTTGTATCAGGACTTCTCCCAGAGCAGAAATTCATTCCTGCTCAGGACACAATATGCTACATAAAGGATGGACATAGTATTCACAAGTACCAAGTTTGTTTTGCCATGCTTAGTTTCAATATTTGATTAGTGTTTGGCAAAAGAAATATATGTAAATGAAACAACTGACTTTTAATTTAAAAATCGTAGTACCCCTGACTGTAGACTTCAACGAAATGTCCAAGTGGGATTAGAGTAGGGTGATACTCCTAGTGTAAAAGCCAGGTCTGCAGAATTGAACAGTTCTGGAAAATATTTTAAGGAGCCAGGATTTCTCTCCATATCTGTAAGGGGACAGAAAGAAAGAAACTTTCATTAATCCTGGGAGTAGGGGAAGGGAAAGGGGGAGGAAGCATAAACCTATTCTTCCAATATTCTTTACTTAATATTTATATTGTAGAAGCGTTTTGAGGTCCACCAGGCCAGGTTTCTGCTATGCACAAATTCTTCCCATTTATTTAGACAAAGAAAGTCGGTACCCAAATACTTACTATCTACAGTGCCTTGATACATTGACTTTGACTTGTGGGAATGCATCTGTAATATCTTTGTATAAAGAAATAGAAGTCAGGTATTGTTGTTGTATCTTTACACATGGTGAAGTGAGATGATGACTAGTGTACTCTTCTTCTTCCATAATGAATTTAGAAGTTCAAGTAACACTCCTTTAATTGGTTTACTGGTGAGGTGTACTAGGTCCCTGAGAAATTTTCCTGCGTAATATGGCACTGAGAAGGCTGGCAAAAGGATTACACACTGGTCTTGTTTCCAGGCTCCGATATAAGCGGTGCCTGTTCAAGTATGTTATGGCATGGAAATGTTCTGCTTGATAGGGAATTACAGGAAGCAAAAATTAAATAATTTCTTGAAGCTGCTATAAATTACACTGGGGACAGAGGAGATGGTATATAGGGAGCACACAGCTATTTGAAGTTAAATTTCCCTTGCACTGAACCCCATCCCCTACGTGCTTCCAATAACTGATTGAAGTGAGAGAGATGTGCGTAAATTATGGTTTCCAAAAGACATGTAAGATTTGGGCCAACTTTGGGCCAATTTTTGCCCCTTTTAATGTGTCTCATTTTAAGCATTCGACAGCTTCAAACATTCTTGTCATGGAAGATTGCATGCAGAGTAACTGAGAATCATCCCATTTATTTCCATTTTCAGGTCTCAGCAACAACATTTCCCTTGATTCTCTCCTGCCCACAAGATACTGCTTTCTGGAATAATAATTTTGTGGCTTCCACCAGCAGACACATACGCTATTGCTTCCAATCTCTCATCTAAAATCACTGACTGACAGATCTGACAGAAACAAATAGCAGGTGGGTTGATAGATATTGTGTTTGGATTTGCTTTAAAGTACTTTATCTCCCCTTCTCCTCCTTTTTTTTTCTGGTTCAGCACCTTTTTCTATATAATCATTAGGATCAGAACTTCCAGTTTGCTGGGTATGTAGTCATGGGTCACTATACTAATATTATCACAGCTGGGGATATAATTTCATGTTACTTCCTTTGGAATATCATGTGCTCTTGCTTTTTTTTTTTATGCCTCTATCATATTCCTTTAATTCCTTTACAAAGGAATGTTTTTTAGTTTTCTTTCCTTTACAGTATTGCAGGATAGACCAGCAGCATGCCAAATGGCTTCTAGATCTCTTGCTATTTTAATTCTCTTCTCAATAGGTGCACTTTTGTAGATGCCAATAGATCCCATCTGTGCCCCAGTTGAAATATTACGAATGACGCAGATTAAGACTACATGTTAGCAGAAATACCTGGGGAAACTTGGGCAGATCTGCTTTTATAGTCCGCTGGGTTCTTGTTCCGCCCCAAGAGATGGGGCAGCTGGGCAAACCACAAAGATACTTGGCTTCAGAATTTGCCCCCTCTGTGCATTGGTGTAGAGTTCTGATTTGGGAAGGGAGTTCACAGTTGTTAATATTTGTACATTTTTTACAGCTTCTTTGTTCCTGATCATAGGAAAGCTTGCTAGAAACATGATAGCCTTATCTCTAAAATGAACATTTTTTTCCATGTATTTGCTGATATCCTTTATTAATGGTGGAAATACAATTGTATCAGAGATATTGTTGAAATTGTTGAAATTAAACTCTAGAGGTAGGTGTGAGGCATAAGTGAGTTACTCTGAGGCTGAACAAGGTCAAGGACACTGTGCACAGTTGCCAAAATCTGTCTAAAATTATAAAAAGACACAATATAAAAGAATTAGTAAGACCTAGTAGTAATGTCAGCTAATTACATAGCACTTTTTTTGCAACAGCTGGTGAAAGACCTTACCTGGAATTAAGGATTAGTATCTCCATTTTGCAGGAGGGACTGAGGCAGAGAGCATTTAACTGGTTTCTTCCAGATGACAGAATAAATCAATGACAAGAATTGAATGCAGGTGTCATCCGACACAGAGGTCTGGCTCTGTGTCACCAGGATTTCTGACAGCGGAAATCTGCCATAGAATGAAAATGAAATCTTGTAATTTTGTGATGCTTGGAGGTAATCATGGGCTTAGTGCCTCCGTGAGAGAAAGAAGAAAGGAAATGGAATATGCACCTTGAGCCAGTACAAGAAGATTCTTTTTACTTTAAGTTTACTATGTTTTCATGGAGAAATTGCAGTTTTCTGAAATGAGTGTCCATGTGGGAGTCTGTCTGTATGTTGTGTCACATCTTGTTCCTTCTTGTCACTCCTTCAGCAAAAGCCAGGAGATGCATGAGGGTCATGCTTGTGAGTTGTTTCAGTTCAAATTGCCAGCAATGAGGAAATTATACTCATGTAGTTTTCATTGCTGTTACACTGATGGATTACCTTCTGCTCTAAATGTGTGAAAAGGTTATTTCAGAAAGAGACAAGTTTTTTCTAGATGTTTAACAGTGCCAGGCATACTATATGTAACAAAATAAGTATTCTTCATCATCAGGATGAATCTGTGGATTTTAGCTTTGTGAGAGAAATAAGCTTGAATTGTGATTCGAAATAGTGCAGTCCTTTCCCTATGGCAGAGGGGAGGCTGCAGAGGAAGCTCTTGGGGAGACTTGGTGGTTTGTTTTTCTTTCCTTCCTGCTTTGCTTCTCTTCTGATTGGAAGGCCTGGTATGTCTTTGCTTTTTCAATTTTAAGGATCATTTAGTGCTCAAAGTGTTAGAAGATCAGTTCTAAAACCTAGAGGTGAGACGCTAGGGAGATGTAGTGGTGGGTTTATGCTGTCCTGTCAAAATCAGATGGAGGGGGGATGAAATGGAAGACTAACCCACCGAAACACTTTCCTTGAGGATGGAAAACCTGCTGAAGTGGGGAAGTCTGGCTGCCCCATAGGAGCTTCCTTGTCAGCCTTCTCCCTTTAAGGTGGCAGATCCAGGAGGGAGTTAGACAGGTCAGCGTGTGGTAAGGTAACGGAATTGTAACTGTGAAGAAAGGAAGACTGAAAGTTTGTTGATGGGGTAAGGAAGAAAGAAGCACAAAGTCTAGATAAGGATCAAAGTTAATATACTTATCCAAATCTCTGAATCTGCTGAGAGTTCACTGGCAGTTCATCTGTCAGCATCTGCCTAAATCCCTTTCTAGGAGCTTTCATTGGTATAGATAGAAGTTATGTTAACAAACATGGCAACGCTTAGCCCTATGAGTATTCATGAGAAAGAAAATTCACTCTGGGAAGAAGCTGTGGGAAACTGTTTGAGGTAATTGGCTCTGTTGGAGAGTCAAAGGGAACAGGGTGTTTCACTTCCCTCAGTTGCTTTGAGACTCCCCAGAGGAACTGCTACATTATTAGTAATGCACTCGCAAAAATCTGACATTAGAAGGGTTTTTTTAAAATAGCAGTGCTATTTAAAAATAGCTCTATATAATAGCATCCTCCCTGAAATAGCAGGGAGGATGTGGAATCAGCAATTGCAGAAAGTGAGACCCTTACGCAATCAAATGTTACTAAGGAGATAATGGGCATTTGTTTCTTCATTCTTTACAATGACATCTTACTTTATGTCGTTTAGAAAACTATCTATTATAAACTAACTATGTATGGATTTGTGAATGGAGCTGGCATAGTCTGAATACAGCTATTATTCCAAAAAACAGTTGTTGTCATTAACTCATCACATCTATTGGTGGATTCAACAGAAGGGTGAAGCATAAGATGGACATAATGAGGGAGACCTACTAAATATTCTGTCCCTTGTAACCGATTCCCACAACCTGCTTTGAAAAGCACATTGGATACTCCCTCAGCTGTGCTTTCTAAGACAACAGGGTTAAATAGTCAACCATTTCTGTCTTGGTCAAGCAAAGCACTTAAGCTCAGTGTTTAATGTTATGGAGAGAATTAGCTGGATTCACACCAGGATGTGCAGTACCTTGCTGGCCAGAGGATTTCTGCTGTCTGCATGATATTCTAGACTTTTCCATGGTGAGTGACATTAAAACAGCACTGTAGAAAGAACTTTTGAGTATTCTATTTACTTATTTAAAAAAAAAAATATTTCTTAGGCTACAGAGAGATTCTGGGAGTCTTGTTTGAATGACTGTTTCCATGATCATTAATCTCAGGATCTGGGGAGATCAATAATAGTGAAAAAATATATTAAATCTGCTGCATAGTCATTAGACTGTGGTTGTGTGTATATATATATGTGTGTACATGCATGTTTGTGAGTTTAGCTGAGGATATCCTCAGCTAACAATTACTAGACCTTTTAAAAAATGTTAGTGATCAGAGTCTCCCATTTTAGTGTCCTATTTTGGCACAGAAAATAAAAGCTGATGCTGACAGGTTCAGAGGATAACAAGGACTCTAGATCATAAACCATCAGATTCAAAGCTGAAATAAAACTTCAAACCAGAAACTGCAACATAAAATAGTTAATTATTTTTAAAGTACTTTAGACTCCCGTAAAACTGGACAGAAGTTCTCCGGAACAATATAGAAGTTTTTCTTCCTTTGCTAACAAAGATAAACATTTATATTTAGTTGCTTTGGCATTTTTGCAGGGCAGTTTGGGGCCATCTTATTAACTAAGATTGCAGTCAATTATCTGCTTTATTGAGTATTTGTTTGCATTTGAGTGATCTTTGTACTGCTTGCCGGATAATTTTTATGTGGTGAGGAAACTTACTAGAGCTCTTACTATACCTGCTTGCTACAGTCTTACTCGTCTGAAACTGAAAAATCCAACTAATGTGATCTGAATTTGATTGGAGCTGTAAACCAGTGCAGCTACCTTTGCTTCATTAAAATGTGGAAAAGCATGTGCTTGTTTTCATTATAATTTATAATTACTTCTGTTTTTTTGCTGCTTGATGCAAATTGGAACTGGCCTTTATTCTGACATGGAAGATACAGCATCAAATCAACAACTTTATTTTATCGCATGAAACAGATGGTGAAGATCACAGAGATTTCCAAGAAAAGACAATGTAATTTCAGTGCTAAATTACCCTTGCTGAAGGGCCTTACCTCCAGGAGTTGATAGGGAATACAACTTCATGGTGTATTTCTTGTTCAAGTCTAGGCTTAGTTCACCAGAGGCTAGGAAAGATTGAATCTTTCATTTGTTTATCACCAGAGGCTAGGAAAGATTGAATCTTTGCTTCATATTGTTTGAAGTGTCAAAATCAGACCATGGTGTAATCATTGGGAGTTTCACAGCTGATTTTAGTGGGTCTTCATTCACTCAGTGGTTTGTGCAATTTAGTACCGTGTATAAAGTAAGTGAAGAAATAAAGTGATCAGATGGAAAATTCCTGAGCTATTGAAGCCAGTGACAAAGCTTTCCCTGATACACTAAGGATGATTCAGCCCTCTTCCGTGCTGTAGTGCAACAATCATTCTGGGTCTTCAAAAGTATTTCTCATTTTAGGAGATAAACAATAGGTGCTTTTCCTCGGGGACAAACAGGAAAGCAGAATGTGCACAGCCAAGCTTTAATGACAACAGAATGTAAGTCTTTTGTGCAGTGAAGTGCCTAGAATCCCGATCTCAGAGTAAATGGAGTTTGTATTTAAGCATGTATTCTTGAACTGCTAGGAAGGACACACTCTAATGCAATCTGGGTATAGGTTGGTTCCTTTGTTCCTTTGTTCCCCAAGTCACCTGAAAAAGTTAAAAAAAGGATAAACATCCTGGGAAAGTGAGAATTGCAAACTGTACAGCAGTTGATAGTAGAAGCGTATTCTAGAGCCTCACAGAAAACCAATCTGGTCCTGGGAAAAAAATAGAGTTGCTTTTTAAGGAGAGGACCTAAATATTGCAAGTTCTCAACTGCTGCAGAGGACATGCAGACGAAGACCATAAACCAGAAACTAAACATGCACTTTGTTAGATTTGTGCTCAGACAAGGGACTACTGTGTGCTACAGAAGAATCAGTTTAGAGTCAGGTGGGCACCTGGTCACAAGATGTTTTCTCTTAGGTGCCCACCAGTCAGGCATGTTTGTCAGTAACTGGTAAGAAACTGTCAAAAACTGTGAAGAAACTTGGAGATACCAGTGCATCCAGTGAAGTCAGCCTGTATGCACCCGGTTAGAATACTATTTGCAGCTGAGTGTGTCTGCAAATAATTATCCTGAGGAGAGGCCAGGTTGATTTAAAAACTCCTCTGATGGATTACTACTTGTGTTTGTGGTGCATCCTGTCTAACTGAAGTAGCATGCCATTTTCAGTAAGCCAGAAGCAATATTGGGTCATGTAAATATAAAAATAAGAACGCACCAAAGAACTTCCCAGCAGTCGTTTGTGTGTTGGTGGCTCAGTTTTTGACGCTGTTCCAGCTGAACTTTTTAATCAGAAACCTGCTGGGGCTCCTGCCAGTTCTCCTGCTCGACCTCCTCAGCAGGCTGCCTGTCACCACTTCGGAGCGGAGGATTCCAGGTTTCCAGGTCAATGGTTCTCAGTGGTTTATCCATCACTTTTATACTGAGAGGTTGTAATAAATTGCCACAAATTTATAGACTGACTTAATTGGGATTTTCTGCTTTATACATAATTTTTTGAAACAGAGTGAAAGTTACATTTTTTTGTTGCATCTAATTATAATTAAGATTGGCTTTTAGAAGTCTGCTGGGGATCTTTCTACATTTGCATAAGTGCAACACCTTTAAGTGAATTTATTTTTCTAGTTTAGAGAGTGAGTCCAAGACTTTCCAAATTTAGTTTGAATTTATCCAACTTAACTGTACGCAGTTAATTGAGACACCTAATTTAGGAGCGTCTACCTATCTCATTAAGTTCCCTTTCTGGTTAGTATAGACAGAGTCCGAATAACATCTGAATTGCCTTCTGTATCTGGATCCCTTTCCTTATAGCAGAGGAGAAGCCTGGAATGAGATTAAGTGACAGAAGTTAGGAGGCATGGGTCTGTGCCTAAAATCAAGTTCTTGTGTTTAGATTTAGGTACCTGATTTGTTAGTTTGATTTTCCACTCTGCTGAGCGCTCAGTGGTTTGTAGAGGTCTTAGTTTTCTTTTCTGACTAAATCGGACAAACATTTTCATCTAGTTGCTTTGATATTTCTGCAGCAAAGCTGTGAAGAATGGATGGCAGAATCACCGCTTTTGAAAATCAGGCCACTGACCTCTTTTTAAATGGTTTTAGAACCTTAGCTTTAGTCATGTAGCTTGGAAAATCTCTTATAAAGTTGCAGTTAGTATGTGTAAAGAGGATCAGATTACATACAGGTGTGTACACGATCGCATCGAGTTGAGCGATAGTTTCTTTAACCATTTCTTTCAGTGGTAGGATTACATTAAATGAAGTGTGAAGTTGTTCTTAGAAATTATTTCTACCTTTTGCTTGACTTTACGTGATGGAAATAAAAAGATGGCTTGTAGACATTTCTAATACGAGTGTTTTCTCTAGTCTTTGTTCACCTGTGAAGGTGACGGTTGCCAGTTACCTTACAAGTACCTGGTCAAGTTTCTGTATCTGTTAATTTGGAAATGGAACAAAGTCAACAACAGGACTGCTATTGGGACTGCAGGCAAAGATGCTGTTTAATGCTGTATACGCTCCTGCAATGTCCTTAAATAACATGTAGTTTTAGGGAATATAGGATTGATTTGAGACTCCTGAAGTTGATGGGAGTTTTTCTATTGACTTAACTGCAGACAATTTCAGTGGCTGAATGATAGTGAATCTGATGTAATGAAAGAGTATGAACAAGTCTGTCTTAAAACCAGTCTGAAGTACACGTGCAGTCATTATTCCACTCCCATTCGTCATGGGCAGTTTGCAGTGAGTAACTTTTTTTGTCTCAGTGGGACTTCTTGTGGAATGGGATGTTTAAATTGTAGAAGGATGGCAGCAGTTCTCTGCAAGTTGCTACCAGATAACATGGTTGCATAGTTTCAAGACTGCTATTTGAAGAAGATTGAACCTTTGCAGAAACTAAAGGGAAGTTTAGTGTTAACTTCAGCGGGGTCAGAAGTTTCTATTCCATTCTTTAACTTTTATAACAGCTATTCAGTTTATCAGTGATTTTGATGAAACTAATGACAGACCAGAATTCTAAGAACTGTGTAAGCTATTTACATTAATATTGCTCTTTTCTTTCCTCCTTATGAGGGAAAATGATTAATTCAATCATTTTTAAATTACTGTAGCTATGGATTCACCACAGTTAACTCCAAGGTTGCATGATATAGACTTAAAATGGCTTGTTAGAAAAAAAGGAAAAACAACCACACCAATCTCTTAAAAGAGTCTAATGCATTGCACTGTAACCAAGTCCAAATACGTGTACTTTTATGGGATAATTTCAACAATAGGTACCATCTGCTTAATGTGTTCATAAAACCAAATATTAATTTCCTGGTACATCAGTTGTAAACCAGAAAGTATTATTATTGTTGCAATAATTTTTGCATAAGAGAGTCTAAGAGTCTAACCAAATACGCGTACTTTTATGGGATAATTTCAACAATAGGTACCATCTGCTTAATGTGTTCATAAAACCAAATATTAATTTCCTGGTACATCAGTTGTAAACCAGAAAGTATTATTATTGTTGCAATAATTTTTGCATAAGATAAACGTCTCAGTGGCTCAGAAGGTTAAAGTTTAGAATAAGAGCTGGCATTTACTTTTCTCTGCAATTTGGCTAAAATTAAATTGCCTGATCATGAATCCAAGTCATATTTTATCTTTCATTAAAATAGAAAAGACCTGGAAACAATCTGTAGACCACCAGGATGTCTGAAAGTTATTTTCCAGTTATAAAAGAAAACTAGCCTTGAATTTATTCACCATCTGTCAGTCTTCTCTTCCTACCAAGGAGCTGAATTTTCAGACAGGTTACTTGCAGTGGTAAGGCACAGCTGTAGGAAGCCAGGATACCAAGATTGCTCTAATTATGTTAAGACACAGAGCGGCTTTTGGAAATTTGCAAGAGTTCAGTTACAGTGTCTGGGGAGGGATTTAACGTTTTCAGGATTCTCAAGAATGCACACATTTCCTACCATGTCTGGATCTCATTCGAAGGGGATGGAAATTAGCAGAGTGACCTTCCCTTGCTTAATTGTCCTCTGCATCAGAATCTGTGTGCAGGGGTGGGACCATTACAGGTGAAGCAAGAGACACAGTGTTAATCTTATTAAGGTAATGCTTGGTGGCAGGAAGAATGTTACTTTGCCATCATAACCTTTGGGGACCGACTGACTTTGACTCTCTTATTAGTGGTATTCTATTCTGTCTGAGAAAGAGAAGCAGAAGGTGATTTTTAGTACATGAATGAAGTGATGTTCACTGTTTGCAGGTGGGTGTGCCATGTCACACGGGTGTAGGAAGAGGCTCAGATTTACCAGCAAGTTCTCTCTCACTCCCTTCAGGACACATGCACAGCAAGATTAAGGTCACCTCTACTGCAGAGAGGGACGTAATCAACCTGTTTGTATTCTGAGGTTCTTTTTCTCTTATAATTATTGTAAAGATATGTCAGTGTTAATGCACTCAATAAACATTGGGGTAACTGCATTTGAAAAAGCCCAAATCTTATTTTGACTGACTGGGATTCTTATTGACGCAGAGAGCTGGTTCAAAAGTGGCTTCTCCTCTCAAGAGCTAAACAAGCAAAGAGAGAGCTGAAAGGCACAACAGAAGAAGTGTCTCTACCTGTATCCTATAATGGATTTGACTTCAACATAATAACAAATTAACGAGCCAAAAGACTTTGAGACCAAAACTATCTGACCTTGAGCTGTGAGAATGGCGGGTCAGATCTCCTTGGAAACCATTAGAAGCGTAAATGGAAAGCCTATTCCCGTATTGCACACTTACATAACAAACTGAAGAAAATTGCTTTACAGAATGAATGAAGTGCAAGAATAGTTAAGGAATTATTTGAACGGTATTTTCAGCTTGAAGATAAATGATTTTTATATATGTCTTTCATCTTAGTTCTTTTATTTGAACAAAAGCAGCTTAAAATTACCATGACATATTCAGGAAACTACATGACAGACTTCAGGACTTGCTGCACCGGAATATGGAAGGAAAAAAGGAGACATGAAGTATGAAGCCATGATGTCTGTCAGACTTACAGAAAGACCGGGCCATGCACCAGATTTGTGAAACAATGCAAATAAATTATTTACAATAAAATTGGAAGGATATGTCAGATTTTTCCTAAACTTCGTAAGTATTCTTTTTTCCAAAACCTTGCAGCATAAGGCTGTCAGTTCCACAGCTTCAAGTACTGTGCAGTTGAAAATATGTGTGAGGAAAGGCTAAATAGCTGGCAAATAACTTTCATAGAGTTCATTTGTGCTACTGTTACTCATGGTTCTGTTATACAAGTTGTCCTGCTCACAGCAGAGGACTCCTGTGAGTATGCGGGCACAAAGGCTGAAGAACTGGATGCCTGACATTTTATAAAAATCTAAGGAGACAAGTCATTATTTGTACATTAGAGCTACATCTCTGTTCTTCAGTCCCCTTGGTATCACTACTTGGCATGGAAATTCTGACCCTATTAACACTGGATGAGTCTTAGGTTTATTTTTGGAAGCTTTTAAAAAACAACTGGGGAGTATCTTTCACTTTTAGTCATATACTGTGGCTTCTTTTTCAAGTCTTAAAGTTGAAAAAAATCCCAGGGCTCTCCTTGGCCTTATGTGACTTCCATATTAAAACATCTGTGTTCCTAATCTTATCTACTTTTTGTGGGAGATAAAAATGGCCAAGTGGTACCTCTATTTGATAAATTTCAAAAAGTTTGGTTCATATCCCAATTCCTCTTAAACTTGCCTTTTTCAATTCGCAATTTTGC
Organism: Aptenodytes forsteri; assembly: GCF_000699145.1. Taxonomy (NCBI): domain Eukaryota; kingdom Metazoa; phylum Chordata; class Aves; order Sphenisciformes; family Spheniscidae; genus Aptenodytes; species Aptenodytes forsteri. The sequence goes on along the minus strand of NW_008795127.1, from coordinate 4,228,894 downwards.
AGGCTTCTCTGGAAAATTAAAAATGTATCCTCAGCCTTCATACTGTGTGCAGTATTTCATCACAAATATGATGCTATGTCTGGCTTATCGCTGAGTCTTCATTTGTTTTTATTGTGTAAGGCTTTGGGGCAAGGCTATCTGAATTTCTGAGTATTGTACTACAGATGTTCACATTAACATGCAGGTATTCTGTGCTAATCCAACAGATCTTTGCTGCTTCCCCTTAGAATTTCCTTCAGGAAAGAAATAAATCACTATGTTACAACAGGACCTTTCTTCCTGGAGTGTTATACTCACAATTCAGGTTCATCTTTTCAGCTGCTCTCAAACCTCATCCATACTTGTGTCTCCTGTATTTTTTTTTTTATTTTTTACGTTTCTAGAAAAACAAGTTAGATCAGTTCACATCTTGTGGTAGGCATGGCTATTAGGTTTCTGTTACCTTCTCAGTTCCCATTTTAGTTCCCTGCTTTCTGGAGTGCTGCTTCTAAACTGTTATGCATGGCCAGACTACTTCACGTACAGGTCTTTCTTGAAGTATTAGAAAAATACGTTTTTCTCTTTTTAATAAAAGTGCAAAAATCTTGCTGCAGGAGAGACTAATCTCAAAGTATTATCAGCTGGCTTGTGCTAATCCTAGCAATTTGAATAACCCTTAAATTTACATCTGATTGTATGACGCTTGCCTATTAATAATTCAGAAATTTTCTTGGATATACTTTTAGCAACACCACTAAGTGGGAATTTTTCTTGCTAAAAAGAAATAAATAGAACACCATGGAGCTATAGAACAAAGGAGCAAAGAGTTCCTGGAACCAGCTTGCGGGGATGTAGCTGAGCAGTAGCCAAAATTAATTTGTTCTTTAGATCTTACTACTCTGAAATTCCCTACCACTCAAGATTGCTTTGATGATATTTGTTATCTTTTAACACACCTATGACAACTTCAGATGACATTTTCAGAGGTGATAAAAGAAATGAACTGCTCAAACACTAAATTAATTTGTTCTTTAGATCTTACTACTCTGAAATTCCCTACCACTCAAGATTGCTTTGATGATATTTGTTATCTTTTATATGACATATGACAACTTCAGATGACATTTTCAGAGGTGATAAAAGATGCTCAAACACTGGCAGAGGTTGCCCAGAGGTGGGAGATGCCCCATCCCTGGACCTGATATAGTTGAAGATGTCCCTGCCCACGACAGGGGGGTTGGACTAGATGACCTTTAGAGGTCCCTTCCCACCCAAACTATTCTATGATTCTATGATTCTATAAACCCCCCTAATTTGGAATAGGAGTTATGGGAATCCAAGTGAATTTTTTCAGGAAACAAGCTTTTCTTTACGAAAACTGCCCAGATTGACTTCAGCCTCTTGAATTGTTCATTTTTTGGCCAGTAAAAGAATGGGGAAAACCTATGTATTTCAGTTCAACTTTGCAAAATGAGGCACATCTACTTTGGTTTCAGAATCCACCTTCATTTGAAATAATCTAGATTTATTTTTTGAAGCAGAACAGAACCCGATAGTATAATCCAATATCTCCTCTTTAATTTTAACAAATGTTTCAAAGGGTTTTGTTTTATTTTATGGGATCAAGCAGAAACCTCCCCAAAATAGTTATTCACACAGCTCAAGAAATGTGTGTCCAAGTCATTTAGACTGACTGCAAATGTCCCTGGCTGACAATAGCTGCCATTTTTGGAAACAAAGTTATTGCGTAAGGAATATTGTTGATTTACCTTAATTTGGTTTTTGGCCTCACTTTACAGAAGGACATGGAGAGGAGTCAGTGAGTATACAAAAATATCTATGACATAGCTGGCAAGATCAAAGACCAGAGATTTGAAGCCTTTCCTTAGATAACAAACACATGGATGACAGTGAAAAACAGTATATTAACGTTATCTGCATTACAACGTATAATAGAACTTTTGGCAAAGAAGTAGTAGAGTTTATGGGTCTGAAAGTGAATCAAGATCAGGCAATGGATCAATAGCTTAAGACTTGATTACCTACGATTAGATAGTTAAGTCCAGATTTTGGACTTTTGTCACTCTCAGATAGGTAACTTGATTTTCTGGAATGCAGAAGACCATTTAAACCATGCTTTGTAAACTTAGGTTGATACTGTAATTGCAGTAGCTTGTTATTACTAATGCTTTACTTGGATACATCATTTGTATATGCTCCATGTGCACTTGTTTGAAAACAACTGTAGTGTGCATAGTTACTGAAAAAGAGTAAAGAAAGAGAATTTTGGTAGAACTGGCAAGATACTGACCATCTTAATATAAAACAGTAGCAGGATATCTGTAATGAGAATCCATAGAGAGCCTGAATTTTCAGTTGGAAACATCCAGACTGAAATGGTAAGTCTATGATCTATCAATCTAGAAATTATAAAAATGAATAAGCCTGTCGAAAAAAAAAAAAGAGAAAAGGGAAGAGACCATGAACAGAGTTTTAAAATATTGGCTTGGTGTCTTTTATTTTTCTTTGTATGATTTTCATCCAATTAAAGCAGCTCAAATCATTACTAGTTAGATTTAATAACCATACAGTTAAATAAGATGAGAAATCACAGTATAAAGAGATTTGAAAAAAGTCTACATCTCAAATTTCAAGGGCACAAGTCTGTAACATTCTACTGTTTGCATTTGGTATTTGCACATTTCATCATTTTTCTCTTGCAAAGATTTTTGTGATGCCACTATTATGCAATAATCTTTAAAACTCAGATTAATTTTCAACTCATATGGTTTAATCATTATTTTAGAGATCTGTGCCATTCTCTAACATAGTGCTCTAATAATAGGTAATAGCAGTTGATCTAGAAGTGATTGTTTAGTGACCATTTCTGACTTGCTCTTCTACTTTGTTCCTCAAAATTTGAATCATTCTAGAGGAATCATTTTTACCTGTCCTCTGGGGGACGTATTTCCTTGGGAGTCTAGAGGATTTGAGGCTGTGGCTACCTCTTGGTTAATTATAGATACCAAGAAGTGAATTAGTGAATAGACTGTTCTTGAACAATTATTCATGTACTCTCTGCTGTGGTACAGAACCTAGGTTTTCAGAATCTTTCAAAATAAAACCTGACTGCCAGGAAAACAGGAAGAATAAAAGCACAGGGAGCAGCGGTATCCACATGAATCTTTTGAGTATTTTAATCCTCACATTAAACCCATGGAATGAGGATAAAGTTCCCAAATCCAGGCCATAGAGAGACACAAATTCTTCTAAAGGACCAATCCTGTGGACAACTGACACACATATGGTATAAATTCTAGAGTGCTCCTTCTGTTTTCTAGTTCAGATACCAAGCTCCTAGCCAATTGGCAATGAAGAAGAATTGTCTATAAAATCAGTGCTCAGTCAGATGAAAGCAAGGAGGATTTCCTTAATGTTCTGAATGGATAACTTGTTAGATCATGTTGGCCGGCCCTAATTTATTGCAACTTTTGATCTGGCAGAATTTATTGCAGATTCTTTTCTCTACCAGCTCCTTCAAAAAAATGTTTCTATTGACTGCACCTTTCTTCCACTTAGGTTACACAGGCCCCCAGCCACCCTCCAGGTGAAGTACAATTGGATGATGTTATAATTTACAGTTGGATTTGACCCCAGCAGCCTTTCTGATTTGATACTGATAGTCCTAAATCTTACAAGTAGTCATTTTAATGGAAAATACCATGAAGTGGAAGATGAAGAAAAAGGCAAGAGCTTGACCACAGTCCCAGATTTATTCTGAGCTGAGCCAGATAGGGTACTGTGACTAGTTTGTGCCAAATATAATTTTATATACTTTGTCAAAAAGTGCTTCCATCAGCAAATAGTGTAGTAAACTCCATATAACCAGGTATTTTGGAAGATTCAGCTCTGTGGCAAGCCTATAATAATGTTTATTTATTTTGTGGTGAAGTCTGATTTCATGGTTCACATTGAACTGTGGGTAAAATTCTTTCTGTAGAGTACATTATTACTCACTCAATGCTGAGGTCTTTGATGAGTGTGTTGAGAAGCCTAGTCAGGATGGGAAAACACGTGAAAGGGTATCCTGCTGCTGCAGAAGACAAATTTGTTCAGTCCGAAAAGATTGGCCAGCTAAGCCATTAAAATGATTGCACTCCCAGAACTGCCTGGGAAAGGTCTGCTGTTGGTTCATGGCTTTAAGTGTTGTAGGACAGTGGTCTAAATCAAAGGCATCATGAAGTTTTTACTAAACTTGTTTTAATGAGACATTGTTAGAAGTGAAGTACTTGTTTTGTTGCTCTATTTATACTTTATTGGATCCTGTACTACTACAAGTAACAAATTGACAGTTGCTTTTTCAGAGGAAGAAATAGTTAATTTTCTTGTTTGTTTCTTCTCACCATTGTTTTTTCTTTGGCCTCCCTGCTCAGTCATTTGGCCTAAGATCAAGAAATGTATGTGGAAGACATTGTTCAAACTGGGCCTTTCATAAGAATGGCTTAAGGAGGAAATACGGTCCTGGCTTACAACTTACACACTGAACATGATAGTTACAGTCCAAAGGAGAGATTCACTGATGCCACTAGTTGATTGCAATCTCCATATATCTTTTTTTTGCTCTGAGACACTTTCAAATTTGTCAAAATCAGTATCCCTTGTTTGTCTTTCTCTTGACACTGTACTGCTCCCTGTTAAACTTCCGTGAGGAACTGAGATTTTCCTGTCTTTCTTTATTTTTCTTTTTAATATTGCCAAGGTGGGGCAGAAAGACTTCCATGCTTTTGGAAGTTGTGATTCAGTTGTGCAATTTGAAAAAAGAAATCAACCAACTGATTTGGACAGGAAGACAATGAGAAATTATTGAGACACTGCAGGTAATTTAATTAAAAATAGGATTTTTATGAGCAGTGTTAATGTGTGCTACCTCAGCTAACCTGACAATAAAGGTTTTGCAAGCTACAAAGACATCTGGCACAGAATCACATGTAGGAATTATGCAGAGGCAATAAAAGGCACTTAATAAGCATTGCAAATAGTATTCCAACATTTATGAGATGTCTGCAAATTTGCATACAGATACGTAATTACATAATTTGCAGCTGTTGTGTTTGTTCCATAAGACCTTGCCACTTTATTAGTAGAATATGTAAATCAGGAATTAATCCCTTTTATTATCTACTTTCTTAGTCCATAAATATGTGGCAAATCATGGGAACTTGCTACAGCTCTTTTATGTGGACTTTCTCATCTTGCCTCAGAATAGTGTGGAAACAAAACTGTATCCCCTGGCTTAGCTCTAACAGTCTTTTAAGGGGTTTGTAAATGCATCTCATTTATTATCAGGTTTTTACTCCCCATTCATCTCTGAAACCTTAGTTTGCAGGGTCATGCTGCAAATCTCTTTTGATTTATTCTCTTCCAGTTTTAAAGAGATTTAAGCTAATATTTGTTCTCATTAGTACCTTTCTGATAAGGGTAGTTATCTTGTGTTACAAGTAAACAGTGAAGGCTGGGAGGGAAGGATATCTGACCAAACAAGAGTGCTATATAGGTAGCTTAATAAATTCAAGGTGAAGCTGGGCAACTCAGATGCCTAAAAGCAAAACTGGACCAAATGATTAGCTAGAAAAAATACTGCTCAATATAACTTCTTATAAATCCCTAGTGTATAAGGTTTCTTTGCCTGGATAAGCTTGGACAATTTTCACTTAGGTACCAACCATTTTTACCGTGAAAAATGTTTATCCAAACCAGCTTTCTTAAAATATATTTGAATATTGACTTTTATTGTTCTGGCTATATTAATACTTTTGTAGCACTTCTCTCGTATTTAGCTCAGGGGAGGTTTGCAGGCATACAGTCAATTAACAAAAGGTAGTTCTGGCTACAGATTTTGAACATACTGTTAAGCCAACTGAAGTAAGGAAGAGAGAAGAAGTTGTTCTTTGTTTTTATTTTTTAACATGTTTTTCCGTGCATGTTTGGAAAGTGCTTTCACTATAATCATGCCATTGTCCCTTCTATGTAATGGAAACTTCCCCTTATGCTTGAGTCCTTTAAAGAAAAAAGTTCAAAGCAACAAGGGAGTTCAGAGCAGGAGGGAGGAAAAGCGGCTTAGAAAACGGTGATTGTGTTCTCCCCCAGGAGAACTTTGCTGTATCTAAGTTTAATTTGTCTTTGGAAGTTGACTGGATTGTGGACTGCCAGTTCCTTTAATGCTCTTCCAATAGATGAAAGTCGTTTATGGTAATGTAGCCTAAAGTATATTTTTGTTTATTGACTATGTACTGCTTTCTCATTATTTTTTCTTGTAATCTAAATGACATGTGCTAAATGACAATCTGTTTATAGAATAAGTATAATTAACAATGAATATATCTTTAAGACTTTTGTTGTTGTTTTGTCTGAGTATGATAATGGGAATTGCAAATGAAATCTTTCTGCCCAGAATGACTGATCTGCCTTACAGGCATTGCCAGCAATGGTTTTTATGGAGGGAACGAAGTTGTAGTGACTGCAAGAATAAAATAATGAACCTGCATAAATGCACAAGGCAAAGAAAGGAACAACAGATGTTTCTTTTCCTTTAAACTGAGTGGGTGAGCACAAGGACGAATGTTGTTCTCTCCGCTGACTGCTCCAGCAGAGTGTTGCTGCTGGTAGTCGCTCTACTGAAAACGGAAAGAATGAAAACAAGATCTTGCTTCATACTGCTCTAGCTAGACCTGGTTTCCTACAGTCGATCTTTACTTTTTAGAGGGGAGTTCATTAAACAGAGGATGAGCTGGCATCGGCAGTGTAGATGGTTCTGAGCTTTCTCTGCACCTCTCACTGCAGAATGGGAAGTTGTGGGGAACTCAAATTCAGAGACAAAAATCCCCATGACTCAAGCCTGGTGCAGCCTAAATAGTCTAGTCTGGCTACTAGCTGGATGTAGATGGAGAAGGTGTCTTAGCTCAGTGTCTGTTTTGCTTCTGAACACAAGCTGCTAAGGCTGCATGGTGTCCCACTGGGCCCTAGAGTTACCTGTTAGGTCTTCAGTAACTTACAGATCTCCAGATGAAGCTGAAACTTGGGCGTTGTCACCTCTTCCATCCTGCTCCATCTGCTGCCCCTTCTTATCTGGCTGGAGCTCTGGTGCACTTTGTGTGTATTCCACATGCTGGGTCTTGAATCTCCTGTAAAATGTCTTTTGCCAGGAGAAAGGTGGGGAGCAATGCTTTGTCATGGAGACAGAGCTGTTGTACACAAGTGGTGGAGTTTGGGAATGCTGCAGACTACCCGGGCAAGGGCTGACTTTGTGTTTGCCTGCTGTGCAGGGCTGAGGACAGAGGCCTTGGTCATGGGCCAGGGCTCCAAGCTGCTGTCTTGACACAAAGAAAAGGCCAGAAACAGTCCTCTATGAATTTGTGTGACTTTGAGTCTTTTCCCTTTTTCATGTGAGGTACAAATCTTCCAGTACCGGATGGATGAAGATTAAGGTTATTTTTTAATCTTCTAATGGTGCTTCCACTTTTGTTTTCTGGTTCTTGTAGCTACAGCTACTAATAGGTACACTCACAGAGGACACTCCCTTGAACTAAAGGTCCATGGCATTTTTTCTCCTAATTAAGCTGTGCGTTTCTGAGAGGTACAGCAGAGCTCTTTCCTTTTAAAAGGCAGGGGAGTTCCTAGTGGTTTGATACAGTTTCTGAACTTTTTTACAGCTTGAAAAGGATTCTTCTGAAGATTATAACTGATTTTTTGTCAGTGCCATGCCACATCCCAAATCTAGGCCAAGCCAATTAGAAACACATGTCTTTTGTCAGCTGAATAAATCTGGTGCAACAGAGTGGAAACCTGGAAACTCAGACTTTTGCAGGCAGCATGCTGCCTGGAGGAATCGGCGATACAACGTCCTCTGCAATGCTGAGGCCAGGCAGGAGTCGGCTCACAACCTGTGACCATGTGCCTACATTTTTTAGGGCTTATTTAGAAATTTCAGCTTGACAGAGGCCTGTCCTGTTCTAGCCATGGCTTTTTTTCTGTCTGGACATTCCTTTGCTATTAATAGTAAGGGAAATAGTATATACAAAGTCACTTTTTACTGAGCTGTTGAAAAGAAACCGTAGTTACGCATGTTTCTGCAGCAGCTGGCACAGTCCTGGTCTTGTCTGTCATCTCTAGGTACTCTTGTTATATGAAACACTGAACTCACGTTATGCTAGCCAAAGAAATAATTTCCTTCCTTTCAGTCAGGAATAGATGGTGGAGAAACTCCACTATCAATTTAATTCATCAGCTTCACTGGCTGTATTTCAAATTTAATAGTTTTCAAATATATTTCTAATTTGCTGCTAAGAAAATTAAAATAAAATTCACAAACGCCTTGCCAAAGGCAGTATTCAATACAAACTAATCTGCACCTCAGGAAGGGATTCAATTTTTTTTTTTCCATAACTGCACATAATTAGTGTGTCTGCAACAAGCATGTAATTTTTATTATCTGTGAAGAGTTTGGCAGGGGGAATACATCATTACCTGCACATCTAATAATGTGCAGTGCTACAATTTATTTTCTGAGATGCCATGCGTACTGAAGAAAAACATTGACTTTATCTCTCTTTCTGTTTTTTATAAGGCATAGCAGAAGCCTAGCAGTCTGAAGCAGATAAAAAATAAGAATGGACAATATGTTGGAAAGACATTTATGTAAACAGTGAACAGTAGTGAACAACAAAATCCAGCCCCAATATCCAATGAATAGCTACATGTTTCAAAAACTCTGGGAATGTCAGGCAACAAAAAAAGTATGTTCTGGTCACCATCCAGCAACCCCGAATATGGATCTGTAAGTGTTTTTATGTATATGCTTTTAAAATACATTAAAAAATGGCAGAAGACTGGGACATGAGTAAACATACCATTGCTCTTTACTGTTGGCCTTTGGGCCAACATCATACAGTATCTTAAAGGTGCAACTTTACTATGAAATGGAGTTAGTTGTCTTACTAAATTATGGATGTAAATGTGGGCAGAATCATTTAGAAGAAATAGCTACGGACATAGACCAGCACTGGGAACTGCTCAGATTCGTGTAGTTACTTGAAAAAAGGAGCTTTTGATAAGGAGGAAGATATCAGGTTGAACAGTATGCTGGAAAAAGGTGTGTGAAGAGGACAAAAACGCCTTGAGGAGATGTTTTCTGAGAGTAACTAGGAGAAGAATTAGCCTTGTCATTAGAGAGTCCCTCTCTCTGTTGGGCACGATTCCTCAAAACACTTTGCTTCGAGGGACCAGCAAGCAAGACCTACCTGGCCTTTCAGAGCACTTCTTGGGACCAGATTTGTTTTTCTTGCAGTCAGTGAAGCCTCAGGTCTGTTCCTGAAAGCCCCCCCAGACTGTGAGGAGCCCCCACATGCAGACTGCTTCTCAGCTGTGAAAAAGCTTCTGTACGAGCTGGAGGGTGGGTGCGCCAGGAAGCACACTATGAATATGGCTGTTCCTGCATTCCCTTGAATATAGCATAGATCCCACTTTGAATTTGAGCCATATATGTAATTTAAGCAGGAAAATGCAGTTCAAATTGTTACATTCCTTTTATCTGAAGGGAAAACAAGCATTTCTGGTGCTGTTCTTAGTTGATTTTAAGTATTTCTTCTTCACAGTTGCTCTGAATATGAAAAAGAGGAGAGGAAAGAAAATGTTCTGAAAATAAAACATGTCAACGGGACACTTCCATGAAAAGGAAGTTCTGTAATTAAACACTTGAGATGAAATACTAAAAACGCTTCAGCTGTTAAATATCCTGTATTAAACTTCAGAGCTAGAAGTCCCTTCTTCAGGTGAGGAAGTTCAGTGGGTCCAACTGCAGCTTCATGAGACCAGTGGTGGAAGCCGATCTTCCTTGCTGAGGGGAGTGTGGATTTCGCCTGTAGACCATGATTGTTTTGCAGAATCTAAGGTAATGTTTTCTGGAGGAACACATATTTTATTTCTTTGGGTTGCTAAGACTGTTTTTAGAATATAAACCAAATTCTGCAGTTACCTTACTATGAATGCAATCAAAAAGTGGGAATTTCCCTTTTCTGTCTTAATGGATGCTAAAATAGTATTTCAATGTTTATAGGAGTACCAGAAAAATCAATTAATAAGCTTAACCAGTCTGGTTAGATGAATTGGCCACTTCCTTCCATGACCTACAATGGGAACAGCTTGTGACGTTCCAGATGTGTAAATGGTCCCATATTCTCTCAGCACTTCAGACAGAGAATGTAGCTATTCCTCTGTGTATGATATATATGATAATGACTGTTAACGTATGTTGGATGTGTATGGTGTAACTTTTTTTGTTTTGGGTAGTTTTTGTAAAATCTGATCACGTAGCAAAAAAGAGAGCATATACAATAATATTGTAAGATAAATATCCCCTTTAGGAACTTACACTGAAAGCTTTAAAATAAAAGCATGCAAAATTTGAGATAGAAGAACCATTTTTTCAGGAAAATATCTTTTATGCTCATAAGAAAATATTACCTGATTGTTCAAAATCCTCTATTGATTTCTACTGCATGTGTACGTTTTTCTTCCCCTATTAGAGCTTTCATTCTTTCTTTATATTTATTTTTTATGATGGGTATCGCTTGGGACTAATAATGCAAAGTAATTTTTTTGCTGCAGTTTTTGGGAATATTGGTTGTGATGCCTAAGCAACCTGATTTTTACAGACAGGGAATTAAAAAAATGCAGGACTCCAATTAATAAAATCATTGCCTTAATTCCCATTTCTCTTTGCTCGTTCAAATGTTGCTTTTCCTTTTCATTGACTACAAATATTTCCCAAGGTTTCTCAGGAACTGAAATTGTGCTTAGGGAATAAAGATATAAAGAATATTAAAGCTATATTTATTAAAACAAACAAAAATATCCTAGAGAGCTCTGCTGTTTCACTTTTTTTTTTTATTTGGTGAGCTGGTGCAGTAACATATGAAGATTAGAAAATTAAACATCTTTAACTAAAAAAACAACTATTTTTTATTTGGTGAGCTGGTGCAGTAACATATGAAGATTAGAAAATTAAACATCTTTAACTAAAGAAAACAACTACGTATTGAAGTTTTACTAAGGGAAGTTCCATAACATTACACATGTTAAAATCTTATATATAACTGTTTTTTTTTCCATAATTAATGGTCATTTATACATAATTAGATACTAGATACATTTCAAGGACTCCAAAAGATACATTTTAATCTGAACTCTCAGTTTCATTACCTGAAAAGGGAGCAGTTATTTTGAGGTTTTGGACCAAACACAGTGCTTGAACTGAACTGTGTTATTGCAGAAACAGTAACTACTGGTAAAACCTTTCAGTCAAAACTGAAATTCAGGGATCTATTTAGTGAGATAAATACCAATAAACTGCAAAATTACAGCCCATTCCTCTGAGATTCTATGCACCAACAGTTAGCCTTAAGTGATTCAATCATGACTAATTACATATTACCACTCCTGATCTTTAACATTTCAATCAACCTTTAGTTGTGCTGTTTATACATAATTTGTCTCTGTTTATGGTTTTATGTGATAATAGTGCCAATCTTCATTTCATTAAAATTGACATGGAGATGGTGGAGGCTTTGCCAGATCATTTTTATTTTTTAAATACATTGATACAGAAGTTAACAGCAGACTTGAATGTTGAGAAGTGCTGAGAGCTTGACTTCAAGGCTGTTCAGGGACAGTCTGTTTGAAGGTCTTCTGTGGCCAATGCAAAGGCTTCCAGTAATCTTACGGTGTCATTAAAAAGTCTATTTTCTTTAATGACAAAGCCTGTTTAAGATATTCCTCTCTCTTTCTTTGCTCCACCTCCTTGTTTTTGCTCTCCAGCCTCTCTTTCTGACTGCCTCTGTGTATTTAACTGTCTTTTGTTAAGCTGCTGGGAAGGAGAAAGGGGAAACCAAATATCTCTGCATTCCAAACATAGCCACTTGTGTTGGGCAACTTGGAGTAGTGTGAAATGCTGAAGTACATGACGTAGCTGTGACCAGCAGTAGGGCAACTGGACACTGTTCAGCTATATCAGCCTCATGCTGCATTTGAGCTTATGATACAAGCCGAGAGGCACAGTTTGTTAGCTTGGATGATATTAACTCAGTGCTATTGTGACTGCTGTTTTTGGGATCTGGGAAAAGATTGCACTGTGCTTCCCTGCTCTCTGAGATATGCCAGTCTCTTTGAAGCCAGATCTGGGATCAGTGAATCATCTTCACTGTGTGGAGCAGGTACGCCCTTGAGCCACCAAATCCGTGGCTGTGAATTAAACATGTGAAGTCCTCATACAGTACACAGGAAGACCTTGATACAGAGTGACACCGATAGGAGCCACTAATAGAAGGGGGGATTTGCAAAAACTGGTAACCCAGTATGTGTTATTCACCTGATTCTCTGAGTAATGAATCAGAGTTGGGCACCTTCTTGCATGTGGGAACCCTCAGGCAGGGTTGCCCCTCTTGGAGTTAACCTTCTAAAGCATGTCTGCTTTTCTTCAGTAGTCCACGGCCTAGAGACCCAAATTTCTATTTCTTCCTCATGAGCAGTATCTCTTTTAGTTCACCATTCATTTCTCTAGCTTCTGGCTGTGGTTTGTGCAGGTGGTATCCTTCGCTTCCTAAACAGTGTCACAATTCCACACTTCTTTTGGTGAGGCTGATAGATATCAAGTCCTAAATGTGTTTGGAGCATGCTGACAAGTTCAGACTTTTTTTTATGAGATAGCTGTTCCCAGTCTAGTTAAACATTGTAGAAGGGCCTCTAGACCATTGGTTTGTGCTATGGCTCTGCATAGCTTTTTTGGGGTGGAAGGGTTGCTTTAAAAACACCAGACAGTAGAAATAGAGTGGTTTAGAAATCTGGGGGTGTGACACTGGCAGGAGACACCCAAACTGCAATTTTCTGTTTGACTTCAAGCACGTTTACATTTGTGGGTGCAAAATTGGCTTTTGTTAATTCTGGATGGAGAAGTGCTGAGTGGCCTGGTGTGGTGACTCTGCTCCTGGCAGCATGCAAAGCTCATAATGCAAATAACTGTTGCTTGAGCTACTTCTGTGCTGTTCTCTCCCCTTCTTCGTGAACTTGTGTCTTGGATCTCTGCTAGTTTAGGGATTGCTGTGCTGCAGTCCATTTCATGATGTAGATGAGCTGCCAGGATTGCCTGTCTGCCTAAATCCAGTCCAAGGTGTCTCTTTAAAATATTGAGTCCACATCTAGAGCCAAACTTTTAGTTTTAGACCCCTTTTAGCATCAACTGAATGTTAACTATAGTCTGAATGAATGGCTCCCAGCTGTGAATGTATCGACTGCAAGACGAACCCTGAAGTAGTTTGCTGCAAGTTTCAGGCAGAATCTGTTTAGTTGTGGGAAAAAAAGAAACAAATAAAAAATGTTTTCAGTTTTCTGACTGCAAAGATAACCTCCCACTAGGGGTCGAAGCCATGCTCCTTAATCCATGTTTATGTACTCGAGTCATGGGCCTTGATTTTCAAATACCTTCTAAAAACACCAGCTCTAATGCGAATGGCTGGGTACTGAGCATTCCAGATACACTCTGCAATATAGATTTCTGATGATAGGTCAGATATCCCTTAAGAAAAAATGGCCTAAATTTTTGCCTTTTTTTGACTGTGAAATTATAAAGCACATATACTATTTGAACAACATAAGTGCAGGCATAAAATACTACCAGATGATTATTGATAGAAACATTTCTGTTAATATTTGGGGCAGGAACACAAAATGCTTACCTGGGAGTAACTCACAGTTTCTGAGGTTGTTCTAAAAACAATTTGTTTTGACCTCATGAGCTGTTTAAGCCCAGTGGCTCTCATTTTTGAGTTAGCAATAGATAGGAAATTATTTCCTTGTGTAAACAAAGATACTGGATCCTGCAAGGGATGCATTTCAAGGTGTTAAAATAACTTCTGAAAAGCAGTCATTTGTGCAGCTCTCTATCTCCCAACTACTACTTTTGTGTGAAGAGAGCTTAGGCCAAGTTTGTTTTCCTTTCAGCATGCTTGGCCAAAGTGCTCTCTGCTGAAGAAATGTGGGAAGCATACTGTGGTTCTCAATTTCACAAGAAACTTCTGGAGCTTTGTACTGGCCTTTCAAATCATAGCAAAATTGCAGCAGGACAGCCATAATTCATTCTTCAGCATTTTACAGTTTTTAATACTAGATTATACATACATATTTTTGGAAATAGTATGCACTTGGCTGCTGAAGTAGCCTGTTTGTTTTTAGAAATACCGGAGGTGAGTACTAAATTCCATGTTATGCCAGTTCTTAGATTTTTTCTTGTGTTTACCTCATGGAGGAAAGAAATAGTTTATAAACTTTGGATCTCAAACTACATTTTTTTCCTTAAAAAGAAAGAGATATTGATACATTGTACGTAAATGTGAAAAGAGGTGCAACACATTGTAAACAGTCTGCATTAAACTTCATCACAGTTAGTCTGTATCAGTTTGTTGGGGTGTAAAGTGATGGAAAAATGAATTTTGTTTGAACTGATTTTAGTTCACTTATGAAATTCCACTTGGGGTAAGCAAGTGAGTGCCTAGAAACTTATGTTTGCAAAGCAAGTGGGAATCTGTTAGAAATTACCTCTAGATAAGGTGTATGAGCTGTGTAATGAAATGCTTTCAATACCACAGAACATTTGTTTTTAATATAGAAGTAGTTGGACACGAGGATTGTCTCCCTAAAGTAGTTCTTGGACAGGTGATTTCCTGCCAGTAAAAATGTTTTCTAAATTTTTATTGAATTGGTTTCCAATTCCTGCAAACTAGTTATTCTGAGGTACGAAAATCAATTCTGACATTTCCATTTTTAACATTTACCTTAACATCTATTTTGTAAAAAGAAAAGTAGCAACTTCTGCACACACATCTGTAAAAACTCTAAAAGCCTAGTATCTTGTCCCTGGATGTCGTGAGTAGTGGATGCTTAGGGGAAAAATATGAGGAGCAAGACAAGTGTGGATTGGCTCTTCCTCTGGCGTAACAATTTCTGGCAAGCAGAGAGAGATGGCAGCCACACCGTTCTTTTGAATAACCACCGGTAGACGTAATATTCGTGAAGTTGTCCTACCTTTTTTAGAATGCATGTCAATATTCATCTTCCACAAAGTTCTGTGGCAATAAGGTTCACTATGAAGTGTGGATGTTGGGTGATAAAGTCATATTTCCATTTATTTGTTTGTCCTTGAGTGCTCTGTAGCTTGTCTTATGCTGAAGAGTGAAAGGTTGTTCCCTGTTCACTTTCTCTACACTATTCATGGAGTTGTAGACTTCCTTCATATTCACTCTTCATTCATTTCCTGTCTAATAAATATAAGAGCATTAATCAGAATGAGAAAAGAAAATGAGAAGACTCAGAGCATGCACTGGAGTGTGTGTGTTTGGAAAAAAAATACAGAGTTTTGTGGCCAGCAGTATAACAAAAAACCCCACAATTGACCCTAAAACCTATTTGTGTTGTGTCTAGTGAAGAAAATGTCTCTTCCAACATGAAATGTGACTGCAATTATGCCGTAATTGTATTACCATGGTTTTCTTAATAATTTTAATCACATAGAAATGGTTTGAGAGACTAGTAAATACAAAATTGAAAAATTGTCTCCCTTCATGTGAGACAGACAGTTTTATCAGTGCTGAGGCTGCCTGTTTAGAGTGAAGGCACTTAAAATCTCCAGTAGTTATGTAGCCTACTAGATTTCACTAGAGAAAAATCCTAGGTCAGATCCAAAAATCCCAGAACTGCCCCCAGAAGGTCAGTGAGTAAAAAAGACCAAACTCGAAAACATTCATTTCTCGGTCCTGCAGGGACTTATCACCAAAAACACCAAAGGTTGGAAAATTAAGCATAGTGAAAAGGGTTGTTCAGATAAGGACAATATTTTTAACAAGTTTGTTCATTACCTAAATTAATCTCCTGATGGAAGTTTTACAAAGCTAAGATAAAGGAAAAAAAACTCCTCAGTCATAAAACTTTAAAATCTAGCATTCAAACTTAAAGCACAGTTTTTCTCCCACCATTCTTTTATGTCCTTTCCTCTTCACCCAGGAGACCTGGGTGACAGAAAGGAGTATCTTTTCTCTTACTAAACTTTAGTATCTTATGCTGGTGACCTAAGTTGAGTTTGTGCTAACATCCTGTTAAGAAAGATGTTAAGAATCCAGCAGGTTTTCTTGACCACCAGCAGTCTTTTTCTGATGGTCAACAGAAAACTCTCTACACAGATACACAGGCTTGCTTTTTGTATTACAGCATGCTCTATTAAGATAGTGTGTCTCAGAATCTGAATTTTAAGTCTTCTGTGTCAACCTGGAGAGCCAGAACTGTGGTCTAGGTCACTGGCCTAATATTCCAAGACTGACAGAGTTTGAACTTTGAAATTAAAGCTTTAGGTGAGATAGAGACCTTTATTTATGAAGGCAAATCAATAAAGGTGGGTTAAGTTGTTCACTTAGACATAGCATGCCCTGTGTTCTTCTGCCATTAGTTCTTCAGCTAGAGTCCTCTGGAGATTCAAACTGGAGTTCCAGGTACTGAGAAACTTTAAGGAAGTTACAGGGATATTCACATTTGTAATCAAACAACAGCGTTTTTTAAATCTGATAAACAATATTTTCCCTCAATTTTGAAACACATAATCTTTTTCAGTTTAGTTGCAAGGCTGACTCTTGCAAAGGATCCATTACCACTATAGACCTGATATACATAAAATCAAGCCCAAATAAGAGAGAAATGTGATTTTTCAGTGTATTTGGCTCCGAAATTCTTGCCAGGAAAGCTGATTCTATCAGACATTCACTGTTTTTCCACCAGCTAACCTAGAGGGTTCAATGCTGGGTGTGTGTTGAAATCACCAGAATATTCAATACTTACTAGAGAGCTGCTGTTTTATTTTGTGTATGAATGGGTGTCAGTGAAATAGTGACTTTGTGTTTTGAATCCTCATGCAGAAGAACATAAGAATAGCATAGCAGATGGGCTTTTCAGGATATAGATTTGACAACCTATCATCAGATAATGAGTAAAATGCAATTCCGTTTATCTCTGCAGATATACAGAAATATAAAACACTATTCTGATATTGCCAGTTCCCTTTCCTCAGCTGAACAGCTTCCCATTTCAATCTAGTCTCCAACCACACAAGTCCATATAGTGGCAAGCTCTGGAATATTTTACTACAGGTCCACACAGCTATTTTGGTAGATTTTTATACTTGAACGTTAACCATAGATAATGCTGTTGCCAAAGTGGTTAGGAACACAGGAATGGTATGCATCTCCAAGTCATTGAATCCAGTCCTCTGCCACTTCAACAATAAAATAATCTAATTGTATCTGAATTGAAAAGATTTTGTTTAATCCTACTTCCTGCATTAGGAAGTTGTGCTGTGAGCTCACTCCTTAGAGGTAAAAAGCCTCTGTCTTCCCCTGATCTTTCTGCTGCCCCTTCCCTGAGCCTGTTTAGTGGTTTGACCATGGATGGTGGAGTGTCATTGATCCTGCCACAGTAATGCAACTCTTAATTTATTCCCCAGTTCTGTCTTGGAAATGGCTCTCTTACACATTCCACATTTGTCTGTTGTCATATGTAAATAACACTGCTGTCTCATGGTCCTCCAATGATTACTTAATATACTCAGGTCTTTTTCCTTCTTATGTAGTTTCAAATATAAGATGTACCAGCTTCTAATGAATAATAATTCTAATTAGCCCTGAGCTGTATAACCTTGCATGTTTTCCTATTGCATTTCATCCCATATTTACGGCTCCAGTGCTCAATATCATTCTGTTCTTCCTTTATGCCATTCTGGTATCTTTTTGCACAGGCGGAGTTTTCCTAACAAGTTGTCACCAGATTTCATTGGCACATTTCTCTCTTTTCCCTTTTTGTACCAAGTTCATCAGTGAAAATATGAAAATAGGAGTGATACTCTGAGAATTCTGTTGGTAATCTTCTAGCCCTACATATCTTATTTCACCACTACTTCTTCAATTTTAATAATTTCTGTTCCCCTGTCTTCCTTAGTTAATTATCTAATCTAATTAATAATCTCATCTCTCTGGACTTGGCAAGCATTTGACTTCCTGCTTAATTATTAATTAGTAATTAATTGATAGATCTGTACAACCTCTGGTGGTATACAAATTAACTTATCAAAGAAAGTCAACTTATCAAACAAAGCTTTCAGATGAGGATGATGTGATCCAATTTCAATAGATACTTGCTACCTTCTGTTCATCTAATATAATTGAAGACAGCTTCTTCGGATCACTTCAATCCGGGGTTTCCAGGTTATGGACAAGCAAGGGGCAATGGAGAAGTGAAAAGACTCATCAAAACTGAAGAGACATAAAACTGAATTCCTCTGTTTTGTGTATTATTTAGGAATTACAAACATGACTTTTCCGTCTTTTTTTTTTAATAGTTATTTCATTGACATTTATAGAGCTACTGTTTTGGTCTTACAGAGTAGAGTCCATTCAAATAGAAATCTTCATATATTTTGCTCATCAAGGTGATACAGTCAGCGTGTTTTTCTCCTCTATAATGTCTTTGATTTTAAGACATATCTGCCCAAGTAGCTGTGAAGCATGCCAGTCCTGAAGACATCAAAGGCATAGGACGTTTTCTCACTAACCTTTTAATAAGGATGGCATTCCTTAGTTTTGGCCTTTCCTTTTCCATCTGGCCTACTTTTGACTTCTGCACCGTTATTATCCTCACATAGGAGAATTGGTTTCAGCTGTACTGATCCCTCCTCATGCACGAAAAATCTTCCTGGCTACTGTAAATCTTCATCACCGAGGCTAATTCCCTTATAAGTATGGAGTTTCTGTTTGGATTAAAGCACTGAACAATGATTAAACCCACTTACATTTATTCATTCTTTTGGCTTCTATATTCCAATCTAGGAGGCAGCTTTGGAAGGCTCTGACTATTTTGATAGCCTGTCATTATATTGTTTCGATCCCTCATATACTTCAGTGCTTAACCTGATTATTATTTATGTCAAAACCAGTAAATGAACAGCTTTGCATTCATGCTTTTAGGGTAGCTTTTACAGTCTGACAGCTCAGTCAGTATTCATGATTTCCCTCTCCAGAACACTTACTCAAGTGCTTATTGAAGGGAAATTCATGGTAAGTTAGCCAAGAAAATAAATGTAATGATAATGGCATAATTTCTTCTGAGGTAAGATTTCTGCATATGTAGGTTTAATACTTTAAGGTGTTGGATCCCTTGACTCCCATAACGTAAGAGAGATTTAAGACTCAGCTCTCCGAAGAAGAGTCCAGCACCTTGCAGAACTGGAACCTCAGTGAGCATTGTTTGATTTGCTGTGTTAGGCCATTTATTCTCTAACTTTTTGTTTTCTTCATTGTCTTCTTGTCTGGATTACCCCACATTGCACTCTCATTTCTCTTTTTATTCTAGGTAAGAGTCTGTGTATCTCAGAATATGTCTCCAGTAAACACGTCTGCTGACATAGCCATGTCAGCTAAGAGTTTGAAATTGTGTAATCTCTGAGGCCAACTGGAACTACTAGTGTAAATGTTGTTACAACAACAGAAGTGAGTTAATTTCACAGATACGTGGGGCCTGTGTTGTGATACAAAGCATAGCTTTCTTGGCATAGCTGCAGTCATGCTGGATGTGCTCTGTTGGTATAGGGTGGTGTTATAATTCCTCACCGATAAAATGCAGTGCAGTGATCGCTCTGATGGTTCTGCCCAAATCAAACAGGCTGCCTCTGTAGTCTGTCAGTAATTACTCCTTCAGTCAAAACAAAAGGTCCAGGGAGTCATACAAACCTGGTCCTGTGAAAAACACCATTCTTTTGGAGTGTGGAGACTTAGCAAAAAGTTTACTCCATTCCCTAGCAGGAATGCTAAGTAGAATCCATAGAACTGTTGATACCGGAGTAGGAGACCACAGTGATTTACCAGCAGGGTCTGTGTCCAGCTCATTAATTAGTGCCAGAAGATACAGGCATGTAAGCTTCTAGGCCCATGATGTGGTTGTGGTTTTGCAAAGGTCCCTGTTTAGTATTGAGCTTCATCACACCTTGCTGATAAGCATCTGTTAAAGAGAAATCTCTGGTAAATGAATATTAATATGTGAATAATAATATTTTGGGAATGATAATGACACTTCCATGTATTCTCTAGCAAAGTGAGGGTATATAGCTCAGCTGCTGAGGAACTAGCTAGACCTCTCTGAGTCTTCAGGCAGTTCTCTTTACCAGTGCAGTAGTGGGCTGGGCCAGCTCTTTTCTTATCTCAGTTTATTTCCCCTTAATGCTTTCTGGCAAGCCAAGCTCCTCTAAGCATGACACACTGTCATGAAATGGATGGTAGAGGTTTTCAGCAGATGATCCTGATACAGGTAGTGAACGGTGATCCCCCAGCAGCAAGGTACCTCACTCTTCCGAACCACCTGAGAACCTGCTGTGTGGGTGTGTTACAACTGAACCCTTCCCGAGTAATTCAGCATCCAGTGCATTTAATATTTTCCTTGTGCTTATTTAGATTCTGTGCATAATATAGGCAATAATATTTAGTTGTTGCTTCTTCTGCCTCCATTTCTAATGCATTCCAGTCCGACCTCTCAGAATGAGCAGCATAAAGTCATGCGTTCCCTAACAAAACCTCACCATGCCCGTTTCTGCTATACCAGCACACCAGGTTTCCTGAAAAACACCTGTCATGTGGAGCTTGAAACGTTAGTGGCTGAGGTTAAAGTATTTGTTAAAGATTATACTGTTGAAAACTGCTGCCAAATACATTTGCTTTAAGAGGTCCTCAGGAGCTGGACAAAGTTCTTTGATTCCAGCTGCATGTTGTGTTTTCATTGACACCTCATGAAGGTGAAATGAAGGGACATAGTTGATACTTTTGCACATTTGGTGTTAAAGGCTCTGTAAAACTGTCTGACTGCTGCAAGGGTATCTTGGCTTATATAAAGAAAGACTCACATAATGCAAGATATACAGGAAATGGGATTACTGGTCTAGTGGCAACTGAGTACTGATGGACATGTGATGGAAAAAATTCTGAGATTATTTCACTGGGCACAATGGAGGGTGTAACAAGGGAGGCAAATAGACCGTGGCAGTATTCCAGAGGCACAAATTTAAGAAGAAACCTGTATATCATAATAGTGAAA
The DNA here is from genome assembly GCF_000699145.1 of Aptenodytes forsteri. Taxonomy (NCBI): domain Eukaryota; kingdom Metazoa; phylum Chordata; class Aves; order Sphenisciformes; family Spheniscidae; genus Aptenodytes; species Aptenodytes forsteri. The sequence continues at coordinate 4,207,693 of NW_008795127.1, read as the reverse complement.
AGAACTGAATGAACCGAATGAACCATTCTTTAAAAGTAATGCTTCCCATAGTGTTATGAAACTATTAAAAGCTGCCAGTGAATAGAAAATGTGATGTTGCCACGATCATCCTTCAAGACAGTATTTACCACTTCTTTTTTTTTTTTTTTTTTTATTATTATTAACCTGAGCTTCACTTATCCTTCTTCATTGCTGAATCCATTGTAGTCTGTGCGGATAAATATGTGGATGATGCCATTGGAGATGTCTGTATGAGTAAATAGAATGGGGCCATGGCTCCAGCTTAAGCACTGGCCTAAGGCCTTGCTTAGTTGTTAACACAACTCCTGGCATGGTTTTGGCCATGCCATTTAGCATTCTCCTACATAATGCGTGAATATAGTGCGGGCCAGTAGAGTTTTTTCAGTAGACAGTTTGGATGCAACCACTCTGTCTTGGAAGAGAAGCATGTGCATATGAGCCAGACCACAGTGCTTAGTCTTAGAGACAGATAATGTTCTTTAGCTGATTTTAGTTGTTTGTAACTATGCAGCCCCTAGTTCCAAATGAAAATTAGAGATCTGGCTATTTTTGCAGTGCCTCTTTCTTCTCAATTGCTCTAATATGTAGATGGAGATCTTGTCTTTTACAGTTAGTGGTAGAAGAGAGAGGAGACCAGGTTTATGGAAGAAGAGGCAAGTGATGTACACTTCTCCTCTCATCTATCTTTGTGGAAAATTCCAGGAAGAAGATATGAAATAACACGTGGTTTATAAAGGATGATAGGATCATAGGCTACTCCAGATTGGAAGAAACTTCAGGTTCCATCCAAGCAGGGCCACATGTGAGATCAGACCAGGTTGCTTAGCGCTTTATCCAATCAGGTCTTGAAAGTCTCCAAGGATGGAGACTGCATAGCCTCTCTGGGCAACCTGCTTCATTGCTTGACTGTCCTCATGGTGAAAAAGATTCTTCTTATATCCAGTCTGAACCTCTCTTGCTTCAATTTATAATTATTGTCTCTCATCTTCCCACCATGCACCACTGTGAAGAACCTGGCTCCATCTTCCTGATAACCTCCCTGTGAGTACTGGGGAGCTGCTGGTGGATCTCCTTCAAAGACATCTCTTCTCCAGGCTGGAAAAGCTCCAGTCCTGCAGCCTCTGCTCCCAGGATGAGTGCTCCAGCCCCTGACCAGCTGAGTGGCCTTGTGCTGAACTCGCCCCAGTTTATCAATGTCTTTCTTGCACAGGAGAATCAGAAACAAGACACAGTACATGATGCCATCTAATGAGTGCTGAGTAGAGTGGAATAAATATTACCCTTGATCTACTGGCTGTGTTCCTGGTAATACAGCCCAGGATGCTGTTGCCCTGTTTTGCTGCCAGGGCACACTGTGGGCTCATGTTAAGCTCACTGTGTGCCAGTATCTCCAGGGCCTTTTCTACAGAGCTGCTCTCCAGTCAGAAACCTTGAAGAGGGTTGCTTCTTTCTAGGTGGAGGAAGAAAATTAACTCTATCCCAGCTGAAACCAGGACAGAACCGTAAATCATATCTAAGACATAATTTTGCAGCCTAAACCTCTCTTTCTTAATGCAAAGTTGTCATGCAGTTTTACATTGCTATTTAAAAAGAATAATCTTCCTTTACAGAACAATAGCTACTTGTCCCATGTGCTTGAACTTCATCCAACTGTGAGATAATGAAAGAATAAAGACAATCAGCATGCTAAGAGGAGAGATGGGGACCAGCTTCTTAGGCTGGGAGGTGTTTGCGGAGCTTGGCATAGCTCAGATTTCCCTAGTCCTAGTTGCATCTTGCCTTCAGAAGAGGTAGTTCTAGGTGGCAAAACTGGGAAAGTAGTGAGAGTACCAAGCACCTCTTTAAAATAGTCATGTTGTAGGCTGTCAAAATTTTTTCTTGTCTTGCAAGTGAGGGAAGAGGAAATGGTCACAGGTATATGTATCAGGAATATCACTGGAGAACAGAAAAGGCATTTTCTAAAAGCTAGGAGGTTTCTTCCTCCCAAACAATGAATGCAAATGGACTTTAAAAAGGTGTACAAGAAATAGAAGAATAACAGGCAACATATATTTTGGAAACGTACTACCAGTCCCATTTCTAATCACAAAAAAATTTAAAGACATAAACTATGTACCACTGAATGACAAATTTTAGATCAGTTTACATTTAAGAATGATAATGGAATATGCCTTATAATTGACGACAAAGATTTTCAAAGCCGCAAAGGTAACCTACACCATTTCCATTTCCTGGAAAGAGAATTGAGTATTCAAATCGCCTAGAGGGAGTAAAAACTTCAGTTTGTTTTAATCTGACCTAAACTGTTACATTTTGGACATTTTGTTTGTACATGTCCTTTTGCAAATTGTTTAATTTTATGCTTTAAAATTGGCACTGTATTGTTGTCCTGTTGCCTTCCTCCTTTTCTGGCTCTTTCTCCCCTTTTGATTCCATACCCTATACTGCTCAGGTAAGCTAGTTTTCTGGGCACTATTTACTGGGGGAGACTATCCACTGTGGACCTTTTTTTAATATGCATTACATTCTCAGTGACATGTCAGCTGATAAGTATTGCTTGGGATCAAAGGTGTCTGATTAAAAAAAAGTCTAGTAAGTGACACAGTGCCCTTGACTGTGGGTTAATGGTACTATCTAATCCTTGTCAGTGAAGGCAGTCATAAGAATTCGTAAGAGATGCAGTAGCTGGCCAAGAATGAAGGCCACAACAAAAATGTATGTGGAAATGCCTGAAAGAGAAATTGTGTTTCTGTCATGGGAAAGGAAACAAGCTCTTTAGGGACAAATTGAATAAATCTTCCTTAGTGTCCTGACAGAGCTTCTAAGATGTTTTATTTACAAAAGTACGATATGTCTGCTTTTTTTGGTTTCCAAGTGTGAAGAAAATGAATAACAGGAAGGACATTCTAATATCTGTAGGAATCTTGATGGGTATATGTTCTAAAATAATGGTGATGTATTCAGCTGTTTTATTTCTTTAATCATTGTAGAATACACAGGGTTCAGCTTGGAACATGTGAATCCTGTGGCATAACATTTCTCTTTGTTCTCCACGCAGAGTAATTGGACATGTCACCCATTGCTGCAAACTATGGCTGTGAGTCACCTAACAACATGGGCCAATTCCTCCCTGTAGTAACTCTACTGAAACTAATACAATTAACTGTCGGGTGAGCTTTTCTATTGTGTGTAGCTCATACAATTACTTCACTAGATGATAAGGACTTAATTAACTGACTTTGAATTTTCAGCATAGTTTCTCTTTCACTTCAAATAGCTTTTCTGCTGATCGGTAACATATGTGAACATTGACCATATATTACTAAACTCTGTCTTTCTCTTTTTCTCTTTCTTGCATGGCATTCCTTTAAATACCTAAAGCAGAAAAGCATATATCACTGGGTCTAATGTGACCTCTTTGTCCTTTTGTTCCCTTCCTCACACAATCATTTTGGTTCATTCTGTCCTCCAGCACAGAAACATGAGGCATAAGCGTCGCCTTTAGCCTTGATGGGAGAACAAGTAATACCCATTAACATTAAAGGGATTTCAACATATGGCTTGAGGTTTCCCCAGAGATACTATAGAAATTTAATTGAGGTCATCATTAATTTTGATCGTTTCCTTCAGCTGAAACCTTGAGCTAAAACAACAGCCCTCTCTTTGAAATGCCTGGTTTCTGCAGATGTATGTATTTCAACTGTCTTTTAATTAATTCATTTTCTCCCTGATGAAAAAAAGTATGAATTAGAGGGAATGGGGCCATTTAATCAGTGGAAATAAATATGTAGCATACTTCTGAGTTTGTGTGAGGATTGTATGGCACCCTGTGTAGTCAGCAGTTAGAATGGTGGATTTAGCTGCAGTGATTTGAAACTTTACTGTTCCCAGTTGTCTGCTCTGCCCTTCTGCCAGACATCGCTACCTTCTTGGCAGAAGTGGGAGAACGGGCCATTTGCTTGCGCTTCGACCAGTCCAGATTACAGTTCAGCACTTCACGTCACTGACAGTAGGTTTGCAGTGTTGGGCTGGGATGTGCCCTGGGGATGCTAACGTGCAGTCACATCTTCTTCTGCCTCTGTCAGAGAAAGTTCAGAGTAGTGTAGTTGGAAGCAAGAATAGCTAAGGACTCTGCCAGAGTCCTTTAAGGTACATTTGCAATAGTAAAGAAAAAGGAGTGTTCTTAATTTGGGTCGGTAAATCTGAGTTAGCCAACTCAAGTAAGAACAGCAGAGTAGATAATGAAGTTAAAAGTAGAAGTGCTAAAATTTATAGGGGTGTTTGGGAAGTAAAAAGTAGGCTGCCAGCTGAAACTAAAGCCAAGTTGACCTAGTTTTCATTGCTCTTTTAGCAATTGCTAGTTTACTCGGGTTAATCAGAGGCTGAGAACTACTTGGGTTAAGACTGAAAATGTTTTGTTTTGTTTTAGTGTACACATGCATTTAAAGAATTGAATTTGCTTAGTTTATGATGAAGAAGGTTTTTGACTTTTTGTATAAAAAAATCTGACTAACGTGTAAGTATTTCTTGGGTTAGAAAATGTGTAATAGGAAAAAGGTCTTTAAAATAGCAGATAAAGAAAAGCTCATAGTAGAAAGCTGAAGCAAAACAATTCAAATTAGGGGTATGATTTTAAAGGAAAGGTGGAACAAAATGCTGTGAGAACTGGTAGATTTTCAGTTTTCATGTCTTCAAATCCGAACTGAATGTTTTCCTGGGAGATAAATTTTAGCCCAACAGAGGTCATGTTTTAGTCAAGTGTGAGTTACAGACAAGCTTTTTCAGTAAAAATTAGCTAATTGGGTAAAATTTAAAGGCTTAGTAGATAGGGAAAGTCACAGCAGATGATCTAATGGGTTATTCTGACATCAGCATCTATATTTGTGTGAAACTAGTTAGAAAATGGAGCAAAGCAATGAGAAATTATAGCATTTACACTTTTATGAATAAACGCCTCTGTTTATGTTATGATAAGCCTCTCTGAAGTATGTGCAGCTGGTCTACTTCTAATCTCATTTACACCCATTAAATGAACGTGATTTACCCTCTGGTGAAACCAGAAGAAACCCTGTTATTCCCTGCTGATTTTAATAAGCAGCTCCCACCCTATTGATGTTGAAGTTATAATATTGCATATCAGATAGGCAGGGGGCATTTGGTATTAGTAGTTTTCAAGTAACACTTCCAGGAAGGTAATTTCAGTAAAAAATTGAGAGTTTGCATGCCATGAAATAGACAGAGCAATCAATACTTACACGTGCTGGCTGGAGCTGTTTTTTGGTTTATGTGTACTTTCCTCTCTCTGTTCAATATGCCGGAATTTTCGTAAGTCTCCGGCTCATCCAGGATTACACTTATCAGTGATGCCACCACCCCAGACAGTGTTTCATTTTCAGCATTCCAGGGTTGTTGGAGTTGAGGTTTTCTATTTGATTTTTACAAAAGGCATATTTCATCTGATTTCATCCACTGTACCGTATAAAGTGCTGCTACTGCCTGGCAAGGCACACAGTTGGCTCCCAGATATGCTCTCTCATCTCCTACAGTGACATTATTGTCATGAAGAAAACATCCCCTCAGTGGGCAGATCCTTCTAGTTTGAGTTCCAGATTGCCACCGGTTGATACGTCACAGCCATATTAGCTCTGCCGTGGATCCCAGCAGGATACTGATGCCCTCGCTTGTGAATTGTGACTGTAACCCTTACAGTATACTGTACAGCTGTATTTACTGTACAGCATAGAGGCTCAAACATGTAGTATGTTATTTTTTATTTACAAATAGTAACCAGGCTCGGACATTTAGTATTTCTAATGGAATAGTTTGCCTCTTTCTCCTTGCTACGTTCTTAATTGGGTTAAGTCTGGTAATAAATCTGATGCTTGTAGTGATCTCTAACCTGTTTGTGTCATGTTTTCTGGGCTGAAGTACATGGAAGATGTAACTGTTTAAGAAACAAATCTATCCTGATATTACACAAATTTCTCCAAATGAATCTCATATTCTCTTAGTTTCTCTCTTGATAATTCAGTGTTCCAGTTTTTGTAGTCTGTTGCTTTGTCAGCTTATTCTAAAGTTTATGAATTAAGGACATGAAAGACCAGGATTACATCCTATTTATCATACAGTTTTATCAAGAGAAGCAGGAGTAATGGATTTACAAAAATATCTATGAGCTCACAAAAGCGTGGGCTATGCATCAGGCCGAGATAGGGCAACGCTGTAGGTAAACTTTGATGTGATCACAGACGTTGGGAAACACTTGCAGGTGAGCTCTGATCAGTGAAAGCTGTGGGACTAAGCATGCTGTGTTTTTGTGCCTGTGTCTGTTCAAACTATGAATAGTATCTTGTCCAACTGCAGTCTACCTTTCTTACTTGGTCCAAAACTTTTTTTGGTTTACTTAGTTCTGTGCTTCAAGGAGAAAGCTTGAAAAGGTAAACATGGTGGCACATTTTTAAAACAAGTTAATTAGATATGGAAGGAATTGTGCTTGTATTGAATAAAGATACTCTATTTTTGAATCAACAACTAAGTGGAGAGACATCAGGTAAATATTTCAACCTTCTTTGCCTCAGTTTACCTATAAAGTAAAGTATCATAATTCTTTAGAACAACGGTTAGTTTTAAGGACATTTTTGAGAGCAGTTTTATATGACAAGGTTATTTTTTGTCCACAGCAGATATGTTGCAGATTAAAATAATTAAAAAATACTAAGAGGGAGTTACCTAATCTAAAAGAGACTGATCTAAATGGGACCAATGGATGATGGTAACTTTCAGTCTTTGTCATTAGTGAATCTTCCAAAAGCTCGTACAGCCAATGAAAATTGTGGTTTTGCTACTAGTTGCCCAATAGGAAGTGTATGTAAATGCTGCATCATTTTGTATGGCCACAAAACAAACTTCAAGAGTGATCCCTTTTTTTCCTCCTTGGATAGTGTCAAGCAGCAATTGAGCTGTGTATTCACATGTTCATATTACCATATATCATGGTCCACATCAACATATAACTTAGTAATGAACTTTTTTTTAGTCAAAAATAGGGATATGTTTCTTGGCCAGGTTGTTTCTTTGGAACTGCTTCGAGGGCAGTCTTGTGTTGGTTGAGCAGGATTTCCCTATGTCTATTTTGTAAAAGCTAATTAAGCATTTTCACAAATGCCAGTAGTCCCCAACTCTGAACAAGTCAACCCTCCAAAAGAAAAAAATGCATTTTTTAAAAGAACCAAATGCCAGGATGTTATTTCATTTGAATGGCAGCTTTCCGATATCTTGCCGTTTCTGTACCAAGTTTTAAAACTACAGATTTTTTTCTCAAAGAACCAACAGTCCTTGGAGTGACTGATTTTGTAACAGAATGATACAAAACATCTTTTAGATCTTGCTAATTTTTCTGACTTACTGGTATTGTTCAGACCTGCTGAAGTGCTAATAATCAGTTAACTGGCTCAACTGCTTTGTCAGCTGATTTGCTCAGTCTTCACCAATGAGCTTCACTCAAGATGAGGACTGTAATACTGGCAAAAAACATTTTCAGGTTATTTCAACAATTGGCTACAGTGAGTAAAATGGTTTACAATGTTTGTTCTTGCTTCCTCACACACTGCAATCTCACAGTAGGACTTAATGAATAGATGTGAAAACACACTGTACTTGTATGAGTGAGTCTGGACAGGCTGCCAAAAAATTTTGGCAGAAAAAGTCTTAGTCTTTCGTATAGGTCAAAAGTCAGTTCTATTGAACATTGTAACACATTGCAAAAAGCTGCTGTCCTTTAAAATTTCTCTTGAATGCTCCTGTTGCCTTAGACATTTTAATGGTCTGAGTAAGTGAGTAATGGCATAATAATTAATTACCTCTTATGTAAGGTATTTCAGCCAGAGATTTCAAAGTCGTGGTTATGTCAGAACCCAAGTACATTAAACCCCAGTGTGGATTCTTTCTTTGGGAAGTAAAGTAGCCTGAAATTGCCAAGGCTTAAACTGAGAAGGATTGAACTGTAGAGGATCAAGGCCACTTTATTTCTCTATGAGAGCACTGAAAGAAGGATGTAATGTGCTTTAGCTTGTGCTCCTTAACTGCATACCTACAGTGAACATTTTTTAACACTCCTGAATGCCTTGTGGGACAAAGAAACAGAATAGTATCTCAAAGTAGGGAGCCTGCTTCTTTTTTATCTGCAAATAATTCTGTAACAAATTATTGAACGTAAGCAGTTTGCGTTCACTTTTGGTAGATTTTCTTTTTTTACACTCTCATAAGGAGGTTCTGTGAGTTAAGAACCATCAATTTCAGAGCTCTAACAGCAGTAGGCTCATAGGGCTTGCACATGACAGATTAACTTAGGCAGTTATTAATGCTTTTGTAGAATCAGAAGCATTGTGGTATTGATAATATTGAAAGATAATATTGAAAGAAAGCAAGCTAAATTATCTGTTTTAGGAAGTCAGCCATTCCATGTGTAAGTTTAAAAGCCTCCCTGCAAATACGAAAATTGTGTCTCTACAGTAGGAGAGAGAGAAACATAGTACTACATACAGTGTCAGCCTTTTAAAGTCATCACAGTATCATAAATGCTGCCAAGAGATAACTGGCAGTAGCTGGAGACAATTTCCGTGGAGAAAGCTGAGATAAGCTGTGTGTTGCAGGAGTATCTGGGGGAGGCTTGGATAACCCTGTATTCACAGAAACAACATGTGTTTCCTTCAAAAATACACTTCCCTTACACAAGGCATGTTTGGCATTGTGTAATAATATCTAATGTAGATAATAATATCTAATAATAGTAATAACTAATAAGATAATATTGAAATGTCATATTAGTGAGCGAGTGAAACAGAATGGCATACTCAGTATATGAAATCAAAGGTTTCTGGGAAAGTCAACAGGTGTTTTCTTATTCACTTCAGTGCTGCTTGCTTTTGTTCAACTTAATAAGTTAAATGGAGCTAAGATTTTATGTAATTCCTGTAAAATATCCTAATTAAAATAAATAACTAAAGTATTGGAGAAAGACCCTCTAACCTTTAATGACAAGTGGCAGCATCAAAACAATGCTTTAAACACGGTAATGAGAGTATACATAATCCATCAAAACTAGGTGAGAATTCATATCTCATCTCCGTATCTTATTTCTACTTCTGTTTTTTCCTCTGAGAGCAGAAATGAGTCAAGTACAACAAACTAAGCAGTGCTACATTCTTCACTCTTCTCAGAAGTCTGAGCTTAGACCCAAGAACTTGCTATTGCAATATAAAAAGTTTATTATCTCCAGAACACAAGAATCTCTGAATGCCAAACATGCCTTGTGTAAGGGAAGTGTATTTTTGAAGGAAACACATGTTGTTTCTGTGAATACAGGGTTATCCAAGCCTCCCCCAGATACTCCTGCAACACACAGCTTATCTCAGCTTTCTCCACGGAAATTGTCTCCAGCTACTGCCAGTTATCTCTTGGCAGCATTTATGATACTGTGATGACTTTAAAAGGCTGACACTGTATGTAGTACTATGTTTCTCTCTCTCCTACTGTAGAGACACAATTTTCGTATTTGCAGGGAGGCTTTTAAACTTACACATGGAATGGCTGACTTCCTAAAACAGATTATTTAGCTTGCTTTCTGGCTAAAACAGCAGAGTAACATATTTAATCTTTGAGTTTTCATGAAAGCAAAGTCTAAGTATACCTTGAGCACACTTAAGTAGACACAGATGACTAAAACATGATAGTCCCATTTAAGGTTGCTGGTCTATAGCTTATTTTCAAGAATAAGCAGTCCATCTCTTCTGATTTTTTCCCACACTAAACTGACTTTGTTTCAGATGCTAAACATCTATAGATCCTATTAACCTCAACTATGGATGTTCTGTTTTGAACACCATTTTCCCCAACCTTGAAGGTCTCCTCAAAAAATGGAAAACCTACATTTGAAGACAGTTACAGCATGCTTTTTCCCAGCTGGCAATGTTTTAAAAATGCAGTCTCCGATATATATATAGTGCAGAGCTATGAGAATTTATGGCAAGTGACTTTGGAAGTGCTTCTAAAAGAAGTGCCACAAGGGTTTCAGATACGTTAGACTGTTAAGCCTTTCATTGCTTTGTGTGTAGTCTGCAGTACTGAGGAGAAGAGGATGAAGGGACGGAAAAGAAAATCATATTCATTTGTGTAGTCCTGAATGAAAACCTTTTACCTGAAGACTGTAGGCAACAGTGTGAACAATTTAAAACTACTTAGAATACTTTTCCAAGCTTTGCATGACTGAATATCAGTTGTTTAAGAGCAGAAGTCAGTAGTATTTGTGAGATGTGTTCGCATTCCCTCTATTTTGCTAGTTAACAAAACACAAATATGTGTGTGTAGTTGTCTTAGACCAGCAACCTCCTGTGAATACTGTATGTGTATTTTGCCTACTTGACTCCATCTCTCTCTTTCCTCTTTCTAAGTGCTAGTAAGGTCATGGTTGTTCCAGGACTAATCTTTCCTGACATGTACACCAACAGATAGAGTGGATAGAGCAGATAGGGAGACATTTGTGGTAACATCCTTTTTTACTGTAAGTATATACAGAATTATGCTATAGAACTTATTGCAAGCATAAACTTCATACTGATGTAGCCCTTCTTCTGTAGTTGCTTCTAATTTATATGTGTGTGAAGCAGAGCGGAAAGCAAAGCGAATGGTTTAGCTAAAGGACCTTCAATTAAACATGAACATTATTTGGTCTCTGTCAATCTCTGAATCATGAACAAAACTATTTCACCACACAATACAAAGTTATTTTCAGACTTTTTGAGAAACCCAGGACTGGTGGTGGTGTTCCTATCTTAGAATCTGAAACCACAGGGGTAGATTGTTGTTTAGGTTACAGAGGAGAAAAAAGACACAAGCTGATGTTAGTTTTAGATTTATTTCTGCTTTAATTCTTCCTTTTACAAATGTAATGATGCAATTAAGTACCAAGCTACTCGCTTGGGAAGTTCCGCTCAGTTGCTGAAGAAGTACAGCAGAGGCAGCAGCAGCAGCAATTTTTCCGCAATATGCTGATAATCTCAGCAAGGCTTTGGCACATAATCTTTGATATATTATATTGAGTAAAAATTTTGATGTTTACAAAACCTTTAGATATCTAAGTACTCTGCTATGGCAGATATTGAGTGCTAGTACCATGTTTTGTTACTCTTCTGGAAGAGCATCAAGGTCCTTTTGATCCTTATGCTCCAAGTTCTCTAAGTTTTATCTTTATGCTCCAAGTTCTTCACACTTGAAGACCACGTACAATGGGTAGCATTATCAAGGAATAAAATAAAGCCTAAAATCATATTAGTAAATTCAGGGTAGGGGGCCTTCTTACATGTTGTTTCTTGTTCAGTCTACTTCCAGTGAGGTCAGTGAGTACAAACCTCATTGCTTTTACAGTGAAAAATCAAACCTTTTTCTTCACCTTGGCTTTCCCAAAGCAGCATTGTCAAAACAGAGTAACATAAAGTAAATAAAAACCTGTTTGGGGAATGATGTGAGAAATGTACGGGCTTCTTTTTGTGTTCGCTTTAATCAGAGTGTGTTGGAACCTTGAATGCCACAATGATGAATGTGTTACAAAACACGGATATTAGGGGGTTATAGGTTTCCAGTAAATCAGACTTCATTCTATTCACTGAATTTGTAGCCTTCCTGCTGAGCCGGGTAACAAAAGTATCTGTTAGTGTTAGCAATAATCATTTTTGTTTTACCAAGACTAAAGATAGAGGTCTGGTTAGGCTGGTTAGGCGTTGCTTGCCACACTTCGATCAAAAGCTTTTTGTGGTTTGTGAAAAAAAGTCTTTTTTGTTTTTCTTATAAACTGAGTCATTGTTATTGCTGTTCTGTAATTCTTCATTTCTATGGGTTTCAGAAATCCTGAAATAACACGTGTGAAGCTAGTCTTGTGATTTTGGTTAGCCCCTGGTAGGAAGCAGTAAAAGCCTGATGTGAAGAAAGGGTTCTATTATTTTGAGTCCAGTTTCAAAAGCTCTGGTGAAATATGCAGACATCTAGTTGTGCAGGGTACTTACTGATACTTCAGTCCAGCCTGGTCATTGCAGGCTATTGCCGTTTAAAAAGAAGCCCGAGGAATGGTTACATTCTATAGGCATATGTCTGATCATGAAATTAGTAGGCTAAGCATAAACCAGGCAAATAAAAATGGGGGAGCTGTTTGTTCACTGAGCAGGGTTTGAGGAAAGATAAAGACTGCTTAGACACCTCTTCACAGAGAAATTTGAAGGAAAGTTAGTCACTGGGTCTTCTCTTGCAGGAGGGAAAATAAAAATCCATGAATGAGATCATCTGAGCGGAGGTGTGTGAGGAGTTCTGCAGGCAAAGAAAACAAAGCACTTTTTAAAACTCTTAGACACAGGGCAGTATAGCTCACCCAGCAGAGCCTTTTGAAAACTTGAGGAGAAAGCTGAACGTTCAGGGGAATTATTAAGTTTGTAGACTTGTAGAAGAGAACTAATTTGAGAGTTGAAAGAGATGATTTCTAATTCCCATCTTCCTGTGATCCAAGTAAGAACGGTTCTCATGTAAATAGTAAGATGTATGTATTTGTGATTGCCAAGAAAAGAAAAGCTGTAGGTGGTGATAACTTGTAGTAATGTCTGTTTAGAGTAGTGTTGTCCCTCTTACACTGTGTTTATTCAGACCAAACCGGATCTGTAGCTATTTGTACTTAATAGTTAACCTTAGTTGCTATCCTTTTGTATAGAATGGATCTAAGACAGCTGGCATGCCACACTCATCAAAGAATGGCACAAAACTTCATTTTTTTGAAAACTAGTTTGAACAATAAAACAATCAATAGGTACTCATCCTTTGGTTTTGTATTGTTTCCTTAGGCTGTAAGTTTTGTGGAATCTGTGGGCATGTGTACATCAGACAAGAGATATTCCAGAGCCACTGGTGATCTGTGCCATTTTAAACTGCTACACCTGCATGCCTCCGTGCACTGCTTAGAGAAGGTACCAGCTCAGATCCCAAAGGTGAATGGATATATCAAGGTAACACTTTGCCTCTGCTAATAAGCAGACACATCTTGCTATTCTGGCATAAACTCAGCTGCTGTTTGCATGGATGTCTCAGCACTGTGTTCTGTTGTGTGGTTTTGACACATCCTTCATATTTCTTCAGGCCTGAAACCCATCTTGCTTAGTCAGAAATAAACTTGCATAAAAAACAGTAGAGTATAGGGGAGATACAGTATAGCTATTGACATCTGGTACCTGAAGAAGAAATGGGTAAGTTTAGAAATGGTCAAACTTTTCTAACAGAGCAAATTCTGATCGTTGTCAAACATTTTTTGTTGGAAAGTTAGTGTTTGGAGATGACAATTATGAACTGCCCAAGCTAGCCAACTGTGTCAGCTGAAATGAAGGCTGAGATATTTTAGTTGTGTCTTGCATTAAAACTTTGCCAAAAATAAAAATATCAGGAAGAGACTAGCTGGGCAGTATGACCTGTACATCAGGCATGTCTTGTGAACTTAAGTTTTTTTTGACAAAACCTGCACTTAATTTTCTTCTGCTTTGACTTAACCTGTCTGTCTCTGGCAAAGCAGTCTACCCATTGGACATGTCCTTGCCTCTGATGTATTGGAGGAGCAGACAATGCAAAAGAAGATGAGAGTTTCAGCATAATCCATTAATGCATACCACATTAAAACTCGAGGAACTCTTGGGAAACTGCTGAAACTACATGCTTGTCCATGCTGGATCAGAGAGCATATGCAATTTCCTGGTGTCTCTCACTCATTCAAAAGAGCAGCATCAATTTCCACCAACAAGAAACTAGGTACCTTTTGCTACTTTATTATTATTAGTTTGTTCATGTGAACTGAATGCTTCAGAGTAAATTAGTAGCTATTACTTTATAAAATTTCTCGCTTTTATTTTATAAAATCTCTTGATCATGTTATGTAATAGTACCAAGACAAATAAAGTTAAATGGTAGTGATTTGTGTGAATGTATTTGGAAAAAAGAAGTAGTAACATGAACTATTACCCATTTTTAAAAGTATTTGAAAAACTTCAACTAATTGCCCCTTCATCATATCCCATTATTTTTCAGTTTTACGGAGCTTGTGTTCTATGTCTCTAATCAAGACAATGTTCATAGATGCTGAAAAATGTTGAGAGCACTTTTATTTCAGATCAAATATGAGGAAGAATATGAAATAGTTCTCAAAAGGCTTGTGAAATTTCCAGCTCAATTTGTAACCTCACTGTTTTTGTATGTTTGGATGAACAGTTGGAATTTTGGGTGCCTAGATGGACTAAACTATAGTTCTGAACCTTTCTAAAGTTCATTTACACAGAACCAGTATTTGCCCCATACTGTAAACCATGTTTCAATCATATAAAAAGTATGGAAAACTATTCCTTTTCTTTCTAACCTTAAAAAGAGAGATTCAACCCCAGAAAACTATTATGAGATTGAGAAATCTAATGTTTCAGGTGGGAGTTATGTGAGGAAGAAGAAGTGGTTTGTAGAGGTGCATTGCATAATGAATAAATACATGCTTAAGCAAACAAATAAAGCTAACGTTAATGTTTATATAGAGCATCCACATAATAATGGAAATAAAGTGGTATTTTTAAAGATGTAAGTTTGCCATTTTATTCATGCAGCATAACACTTCCATATCATCAGCTCTTCATATCTATGAATAAGTCACTTTTACTTTACAGATAAAACACGCACCATTCACTGGGGAATCAAACCTTATTTACAAAAAAAAATTTTATAAAACTACAAAAATGATGCATAGCATTTCTTTACTGTCCTGTCTGATTTCAGCAAGGTCTGTTGCTAATTCTTGACATTTTAATCATGTTGGAGTTCCTGGAGGAATCCTCATCTTACTTTTGTCAATGGCAAATGGTGCCCATGACTAGAAAAATAACATTGTTAATCTGTCAGTGTCTATTATAGTATCCTAATTTTTGAAATTTTCTGCCAGACACGTATTTCTCATTTAAGCAGAGTTGGTGGAAGGATCATACTCTGCCATTATTTCCTTCATCGCCTCTGCGACTTTCCTACCTTCTGTTTTTTTGTCTTAACACATACAGTATTTATTTACCTACCTCTTATTCCCTTCAGGGTGCCCTACATGCCTCAAAATGTTTTGGAGATCAGGACCCTGTTGCCTTCACATTAGCACTATCGTTTTTGACGGAGGTGCTGTGCAGCTTCAGAGAAGATGACTCCAGTGAATGGAAGCAGGTCCTTACATCAGGTCCTTACATCACTGCAGCGCAAATAATAATCACAGCTCAAAAAATGAAATTAGAATCTGTCTGAGACTGAAATTGCAGTTGTGCCTCACTTTTATTTACAAGCAATACTTCCATTTCTTTTACTTTATGAAATAAGATTTTAGTGATCCACATGTTCTATATGGAACATTACTATATAATCCACAGTTTTGACCTGCCCTGTATTTTGTATGTCATAAGCAGCTCTACTGCTTTCTTATAAATCAGTGCAAATCAACTGCAAATAGGGTGGAAGAAAAATGGCTAGCTTGTCTAATTACAGAACACTGGGAAGATCAGAATAGAGCAGCTCTTTAAAAGGAAGGACATAACATTTAAATTCTGATTGTAACAAGGTAGTATGGCCCACGTTTACCCTTTCCTCATGACAACCACTGTAAGAGGGATGAGAAATTACAGAAGCATTATCCATTCTCATTAAAATGTGCAAACTTCTGCATACTTTCTGTGAGTGCGTATTCATGTATACTTAACAAATCATTGCTCAGCCATTTTACAACATTTGACTGCCAAGTTCAGCAAAGAGGTAACTTGTTTTAACATCACAAGAAGATGATCATCAAAGAACAAGCTTAAACATTTTCTTATTTCCCCCATTTAAAAATCTGTTTTCCCCAAGAGCAATGTAAGAATGATCTGTAGTATTGTAGAAGATTTGCTGTTACAGAACTGCATGGGGAACTGTAATTCTGTATTATATAATGCTCAGATTGTGATAAAACAAAGAAAAGCACTTTGAAATTGAACTATTACTCTGGATCAGATTATCCCATGCTCAGGAATTGCTTGTGGATAGAAGTGGCAACCTGAAAATGTGAGACTGTTCTTGGCAAAACCTCCAGGGTAATCCCCAGGTTAGAGCTTCTCATGCTTCCTGGCACAGTTCCTTCTGTGCAGCTCAGTTTGTTTTTTCACTGCAGAAAATCAAGTGATCACTTGAATTCCACGGGGGGCCTCACAAAGATTCAGGATAGCACTGGCTCGGAGTGCTTTTTCTTCCAACCATAAAACTCTGGCTGCTCTGTATTTGTAAAGACAGATTTGGCTGCTCCATCTGGCTGGCTGCCCCTTCTGTGTATGCAACTGCCTAAGAGCAAGGGCTCAGGTATGAATGGTGGTGTTTAAGTGGGGGGGTGCTTAAGAGGGCCTACAGTGTGCATGTTAAAAAATATTCTTGGAGGCCTACAGTCTAAGCACATGACAAAGATGAATAAAAATGGGAGAAATAATCAGTGGCAAAGGGAACACGTCGGGTGAATCTGTAGTGCTATTTTCCTGTCTTACAGGTGATTGGTAATCGGAGGATCTTATTTCTGATAAAGGTCTAATTTATTAGCTCATAACTGCAACAGAACAAACAGCTTAGACTCTCTCCCTTTGTGGTTACGTTTCTTCTTCCCATCTGTTCAATTGGCTATTGCTTTTTCTATAATGGATTCTCTGCAGTATTATAGTTCATAGTTATGTGAAGCAAATAAAAGACATTATGAAAATGGCAAAGCAATGAATATCTCTCTTGGCTAAAACAGAGTTTTAGCATTTCCTCCATGACATGAAGAAAACTTGCTTTATTTTCATTTTCTTTCATGCATTAAAGTTATGGTACTGTAGTAGGAATTCAAATTTCTCTTCTTTCTTTTTAAGCACTTGAAAATAACAGAAAGATTTTTGGATCGGTGTAATATGTGCTATAGCATGAGTTATGAATGATTTGGATATGGCGAAAACTTTCAAAACTTACAAAATGTTCTTATGACATTGTTTAGATATTTATTTCTGAAAGTACCTCCCACAAAGTACTCTCTCTGTATTGTCAGACAATGTTAACGTATTGGGGCTTATAAGTAGTTCCACAGAAATGTTTTTTCTGTGTGAAACAGTTTCATCTTGGTGCTTCTATAATTTTGTCATTGTGTAAAAAGTGTATCTCATTAAGGTACGTTTCATTGAAGACTAAAGTGTAGAGAATGATGTTTCTGTGTGATATTTTTATTGTGGCACAATTTAGCTTATGGTTATGACACTATGTGTGGGATTGTGGGTAACAGGAAATGCCCAGTACTTGGTCTGTGCTACATATCCAGAGTTAATCTATCACTAAGATATTTCCTTTCATATAGGCTAAACAAAGTTGAATTATTTCATATTTGCCATAGGCTAGAATGAGGCAGCTGACTTGTGAGGGTTTCGTAAGCTTATTAGGTTGTGTGAGACATTGGGAGATCCTAATGTGGTCATCCAAGATGTATGGCAGTGATTTGTTATGTAAATGATGCCGGACCCTGTGTGAGTTCCCAGGTCTCCAAGGCAAAAAGATGTAGAAGAAAGAGCAGAAAATGGTGCAAAGAAACTTTCTGTGAGATAAGGAGGCAGAATAATATATCTTGAGATTTATAGCTGGGGCAATGTCACCTGCACAGGAGTACCTGACCTTTCCATAGTGCTCCCTTCCTCTTCCTCTTTCAGGTAAGTATGTTCAGGGGATTCACTAAGTTCATGGTCATGCAAGATTCCTCCTGTGAGGTAAATTATGCTGCAGTCTGCAAAAATGTACCTGTTTGCATTTAATGCCTTGCAATTTCCCAGCACAAATACTGAGCAGTAGTTGTGATGTATTATACCTACTTAGCAGTTTTTCACCATATGCTATAACTAGCTGTCCAGGCAAAGGTGAAAAAAATATTTTATACAAATATATTTTAATATTATATGATGACATATCCATTCATTAGAAACCTCATTTTTTTTCCTAGGAAGCTTTTATGGCAAAACAAATACATGTATATACCACTGTACACAGTGAAGCGAAGTAGAATGAGTAACAAGTTGTAATTCACTAGTATGTTGAAAATATTAACTGAAATGGCAGAACATCAGCAGTCTGTTGAGGCACAGCAGTATACTCCAGGTAATGAGTTACACACTTTAATTTGCTGCATGGTAATATATTATTAATTGGTAATTTATAATAAATGCATACTATCAAATTTATATCAGCTAGTCATATAAATGTAATTATGTTTTCAGAGTATGCATTGTTGTGAGCTTAAGTTTTGTGGTTGTATCTGTGTACTTGTCTATATTGGATAAAGCTCTTTGATGTACAGTACCTGGTTTGAGCTGTACTGCCCTGATGGTAAATTAGCTATTATTTATTTATGGTTTAATAATTAAGCATAGAGAATGTGCACGAGGTAAAAGTCTTCATACAGATTCACTTAAGAATCTATACAGCGAGTTCCCAGAAATGATGTTAACTGAGAACACTTTCTCTCTTGCTTCCACTCCTATTGTAATGATTAAGGGTTTTCTTGACAGCATTGAGGAAATATGTCTTAAGGGAAGAACTGAATGGGGAAGGGGTTGAAGGATTGACCTACTGTGTCTTGCTCCACCACTTAAGTACTCCATGTTTAGCAGACAAGATGGGAAAAAGTAATTAAAAAAAAGATTTGGAGATATGAAAGCTCTACAGATTTTCTTGAACATGATGACAAAGCTAAGAAATTTAAATTTAACTTTAGAAGTTTAAATTTCACATGGCAGAAGACAGAAGGAATTAAGGAACAAAGTGATGTGGTCTAATTGGAAAGGAAGATAATCTTAGCAAGTTAGTTTTGAATTAATGGCAACAGAGCAATACTGACAAGCCTAAAAATTCAAATACATAAGGCCTCTTTTCAGATGCCCACTGCAAGTTGTATGTTTAAAATAATAATAGGTTTCAGAGATTTATCATTTGCTTTCTGATATTTGGACAACCAGATTTCAAGCTTTCAAACACATTTTGTTTATTGGAGATACTTCCAGTACCTTTTTTACTGAATAACTCCTGGTCAGCCTCAAGTCCTCGTATTTCCCCATTAAGCTTCTGGGTGCTGGTATTGCTCGGCATGCTCTTTACTTTAATCAGTAGTTCCTCAATGACCAAAAGTGCCTCAGTTTCAAGAGAGGGTCATCCAGATTTACGGTCCCTTGCTGTTAGCCCTGTTTCAACACTTGGAATTTCCAGCCAAGGTGGAACTAAAAAGACAACAGAGAAGTTCAAATAGCTTTACAGCCAACGCTGTAAATTTTTTAAGGTTTTAAGTAGAATAGCACAGAACAGCGTAGAATAGCATAGCACAGAATAGTTCCTGTTGGAAGAGACCTACAGTGATCATCTAGTCCAACTGCCTGACCACTTCAGGGCTGACCAAAAGTTAAAGCATATTATTACGGGCATTGTCCAAATGCGTCTTAAGCACTGTCAGGCATTGGGGCATGAACCACCTCTCTAGGAAGCCTGTTCCAGTAAATACATATCACTGGTTCATAATATCAAGCCTAGTTCCAAAACAGTTTATGGACCAATTTTGCGAATTATTCTATCTTCAAATTTGCTTCTGACAATAAGACAATAGCATTTTTACTGTTTAATTCATGTCTTCCGGTTGCAAAACTAGGAGACTGTAAGTACATGGAATGCGTAGACAAGCAGGTTTTCTATGAACTTTCTTTTCATAGTGGGTCATAAAGCCTGTTAACAAGAAAACTTACAACACGGGTGCAAGATATGAGGAAGCACATTCAACTAACATCTTTCAGTAAGTCTGGAGTAATGGAAAAGTACTGAAGAATCTTCACTTTTAGCTTTGCAGATGGAATTGGGGAAGACAATAACTTCGGCATTTTCTTTTGAAAACAGGTTAAGTTCTTTCTTTGCTAGAAAGGTCATTTACGTCTTTGTGTGTGTGCATGCATGCATTCACACAGGCATTATTAGTCACCACTCTGTAGTTACATTTACTGCAGATTATGCTTTAATCAGGCAGATAATCATCTGTTTGAAATAACTGTGTCTCAATTTGATATCGTCATCTTTAAATGAAATTAATTTTGTCTGTATTCTCTTTGTATAAAGAAAACATATACAACTGTTGTCTTCATTTAATGCTCTCCCCTCTTTGTTTCCTCAAACCTAAAAAAACCCCGAGAATGGCAAAACCATTCCTACAAATTCCAGATTTAGTGCATGTAGCCAAGGAGTGTCCCAGATAAAGATTATTTCTTAACTTCTAAAATTAAACATTACAAGCATTGCTGCTTCTATTTAGATTTACAGTTTTGAACACACTGATTTGAATACACTGCCAAGGGCAGTGCTGAGATCTATCTGACCTTTAAATTTGAAATGGAAAAATTAAATCAGATTTTGGAAAATGGTTCCCAGTGATGTTCTTTTTCCATTTTCTTGCCAGTTTTCTTGAACTTACCAGCTGTGGTTTGAACATATCTTTAAGGAATTATGGAAACCAAGACAAGAGGAAGGAGGATGTTCTTTAGGGAGCTGTAGACAGCAGACAGGTGGAATATGAGAACCTTGGGGGTCATTAGAGAGACTTTGCCAATCAAGAAGTTTGGCAGTTACATCAAGGTCAAAGAGAGACAGGTAGCAGCATCCCAAGCTAAGATACTCTGCTCTGATGCATGAACACAGCAATTTTTTCCCACTGCTGCCATTTTTGCATCTTTGTGTACTCAGACTGTGGTACTGTGGGAGCTTGTGATGCCTTTGGAGCAGAGATATTTGACATTTCCAACCAAATCCCTGATACACATGAGAGCGTGAGAGAATCCTGTATCTATCATTCAAACAAGAGAACCAAGAAAATTAAAGGGGGAATAAACTTAAGAAAAGATTGTCTAGGAATTACAAATCATGTTTGCTCAGTGTGTAGCTGTCTAACATCCTTAATTTCTTTTTTTTTTTCCCCCCCCTGCTGTGGCATTTCCCATTTGTATGGAAATTATATCATAAATCCACAAAAAGGTTTAGAGAAGTTGCTCACTGCCTTGAACACAGACACAGAATTTACAAGAAAGCATACAGTAGCAGATTTTTTTAAGGAGCTCATTGCTGATTGACAGGAGCATGTAAGAGGAGAAGGATCGTGCTGCATTTACCCAGACAGAAGACTGGGTTGCATGGATCTTTCATCTGAGACTGTGGCTCTTCTTATGTTGTTGAGCAATATATTCCTTATGTTTTCACAAAAACTGGCATTTTTTTTCCTGAATTACAAACTGTGATTTTTAAAGATTGTGAAGAGTCATTTGTGAAAGGAAGTACTGTAAAATGCAAAGATACTATCTGATATTATATGATCCTTCTTCAAGTCCAGAATGTGTCCTTTTGGTCTGTATAGAGGGGGATTACTCTACTGTGATGGACCCATCTATGGTAAAAAAAAAGAAAAACTGAGAGAGATTTCATGTGCCATAGTAGCAATGCCTCTTTCCATTGGGCTCAATGAAGATTTTGTTGGGATTCACTGATGTGATGAAGGGGAAAACAAAAGGGCACAGCTCTGTCTGCAAACCGTGGAACACACTTCCATGAGCTATGGCAAAAAGCTGAATATTTTCCACAGCTTCTGTGTTTGATGAGGATTTCTTTAAAGGGTGTCTTTAAAACTGAATGATCAGAGCTTCATTAGGCCTGTTATACAAGGTGTAAGACCAAAAATACTGCAAAACCACACATTTGCTATATAGGCTCAAGTCCCTAAAGATATCAAGGTCTATTTTTTGTAGTCCTTTGTCCATTGCAGCAGTGGGAGGTCAGCCTGTTGATATGAAGTGAAAAACTTCTTCTTGCTTTCTGTGTGGCAAAGGCAACATAAAATACTGTGACTCTGTGCTTCTCATCTGCCTTTGGTCGAGCAAAATCCCACTGACTCAGTTTTGCCTGAGTAAAGGCTAGATAGTGGGCCACGTCCTCTTTGGTTATTATATAGCCTCATTCTCTCATTTAAAAACATGCAACTTTGAACCTGAAACGGGCATTCAGAATAAAGGGCTCAGAAGAACAGCATAAATTACAGGAGAAATGGAGTGTGGCTGGAAAAAACTAAGCCTTTCCCACTAAAAGGAAAGGCATGCTATCAGCATGCTCTTTATTAAGACTCGTGCGTTTTCTGCTGAGGGAAGATAAGACGTGGGGGAAGAGAGCGTAGAAGTTTAAATTAGAATTGATATGAGATGTAACGATTAAGTATTGACAATTTTTCAGGCTTTGGAATGGTTCCCATTTGCAGCTGCAAGGCACTACAGCAGCTTTAGTATTTACGAGCACTTGGTGACTACTCTGACAGGTTTATTATTTGTTGGCTTTCTCCAGCATTGCACAGTAAAAATTGTTTTCAAAGAGTATTCAAAAGTGTAGCTGGCTGCCACTGTATCAAACCCAATCAATCCACCAATGTATTTCACATTCTTGATTGATAACTGGCTCAGCAGTTTGGCATTTCAGGGAAGGAGTGGAAGGGGAGCAGGTCTCGACAGTCATTAATCCCTTTTCCCTGAGCCTCCCTCCGGCAACTGCTTGTGCCATTATCCACATTTCTTACTGCTGATTTCCACAATCCCATGGCTGCTCAAACCACCACAAATTCACTACTGTCCCTTTCACTTACCATAGACCTTTCATCACACTGGCCTCAGCAGCCCTCCTGGGCTGATAGTGGTCAGGGGAACCTCTCTCTCTCTCTCTTTTTTTTTTTTAAAGTTGGGCCATTAATTTGGTTCCCTACCTCAGTCTCCTTTCCTCCCTCTAAATTTATGTTGTTGCTTACTGAACAGGAACATGAGGGTATGAATTTACTTCCTTTAAAATCTGTTTATGGGGGTTGGGGTGAGAGATATCTTACGGTAAATAAGGTAGAGATTCTGTCAACTGCTGGTTGAACTGGTTATTCATGATGTTTTGCCCATTGTGGTCTGTGTTACCATGAAGCTGAATAAACTATGTTAGTGGCTGGGGAAATAGGCTATTTATTTATTCATTTATTTATTTAAATGCTGCAAAATTGTGAGAAAGCTCACAGTGTGCTGACTGAAATGTCAGAAGTAATTAAGCCAAACTGTTTCCAATGGGGAAAAAAAAAATCGTCTGTCATTATGAGGAGCAGATATCTATAATTAATTGGGAGCTGGAACTTTTAGGGAGAAAGGAAGGGGACAGAGAGAGAGAGAGGCAAACCCCACATTTTTCACATTTTTCCTGTGTTGGCTTGATTGCACCAAGGGTACTGAATACTCCAGATAGGTTTAAAAAATACAGATTTGAGCTCCCCACTGAGGATTCAGGATAAAGTCTATCTGTCATTTGCCAGCAATCTGGTGTTACGTCTAGCTGTGCTGCCGGGAGCACTGCCTTGTGTGTATTTACTATTATATTAAAGCACAAATATCTCCTCCACCTGTCCTCTAAAGAGTAATGTGTCCTGGACAAATCTGTCCCATATAAGCTTTATTTAACTACCCTTAGCTTTAGAGGCAGAATCCATGTTAGGAAGGAGTGAAATAGCCAAATGAAGGGAATGAATTGTGTGAGGAAAGGGAATTCAAGCGATGAAGGCAGCGTAAAGAATTTAAATGAAAGGAAACAGAGACAAAGAGACAAAGAACCTCACTGGGAAATTATGAAAGAGAGTCAAATATTATGAAAGAGTTGAACATGCATAGGAATCCTCCAGTGTCTCTATAAATTGCAAATCAAAACCTGCCTCTGGAAACCTGCCCCCTGAAAGCCTTTACCCATGTCAAAGGCTCCACTGAGCCCACTAGAATGACCATCCCTTAATCAAATTTGTGTTAACAGTTTACAGGTCTGGGGCCAAGTACCTCAGGAGATCATTATTTCAGCTGACAAAAATATTGTGTTTTATGAGGAGAAATTAATAAAGAGCAAATAGATGAACTGTTAATGCATATGGACAAGAAAAGGTTTCAGGTGGAGGCTGGGAGCTGCGTCAGCTTGGGCAAGAAATTAAAAAAGGATGATCAGTATGATATGGGAGAATTGCTCTTAGTAAAATAACCTTGATTCTGTGGTAAGACAAAGCTTGATTCCCCGTGTTAGCAAAACACCAGACTACCTGGGGAAACGGGCAGGATGTACGTGAACTTACTCTGGAACTGGAATGCTGCCCCAAAAATAGGTTTGTGTTGAGGCAGCACTGGTGTGAGAAGGGTCTGTGCTTTCTTGAGCGGTCTCTGGAAGCAGTATTGCTGCAGGGATTTGGGACAGCTTGAAAGAAGCATGGTAAGTAAGCAATTTGCAAAAGAATCCAGTTGCTTTGTAAGCAGTGGAAAGTCTGAAGCTTGGCTTCCTATGGGTTTATATCCCAAGGTGAGTCTGTTGCGTGTATCCTTTCGTATATGAAAGGGATGAACTAATTTTGTAGCCTGTCTGCCAGTAGAGGCACTTCAGAGTTTCTTTCTGTCTCCTATGCTATTGCATTTTACCAAATTTACAGGGATTATAATGTATTTGAGATCCTCATCTCAACTTAATTTGAATTGTTGAAAGGGTACAGAAATTGTTGGGGAGCAAAGGGTGAGGAAGCTTACAAAACTGGACTAAATTAATCGTTAAATAATATGCAAACAGGATCTTCTGGGGAAGATTTCTGTCCTGTTGACTGATTTCCCTCTGGTCTTTATCTGGTATCTCCCTGAACCAGTAGGGCAGGATGAGACCTTATTTCTTTTTTCCCCTTAGGAAAAAGTAACACAAAAAAGGAACTTCATTGTTCATATCACCCTCCTGAACAGCCTTTCAAAATTCTGGCCAGGCTGCTCAAATACTCAGATTCCCTTGCTAGAGATCCCTCATCCTGCAGAATATCCCTCCTATCTGAATTCTGCCTTGCTATTAAATAGGCCATGGGGGGATGATATTAAAGACCTTGGCTGTTGCCTGGACTGGTTTAGAAAAAAAAAATAGTGCACCATAACACTTTGAATACATTGCAAGATTCTAAAAATGCTGGATTTAAATTAATCTGTGTCCTGCAATAATGAGTTATATGAAAATACAGTCTTCTCAGCACACATATGCATTATTTCCCAAATCTCATAGTTTAAGAATGGGGCTATTGCTTGGGCTGCACAGTAGCAAAGATAGTGAGGGAATTAACATTTGTCTTGGCTGAGAGTACCCAGTGGAAGGTCCCGTAGTTACCGTGCATTTACTACTAAAGCTTGAGCCTTTTAGCGGCGTGTTCTTAATATCAGGATGTGTCAGAATATTCACAGCTTATAAGCGCTAGTAATACTGACAGGTTCATCAAACTCATCTTCTTAAAGCTAGCACAATTTATTCCATCTTTTTAACCCAAAGGAGTTTATATAATTGATGGATTTGGGTTACATTACAGATACAAAATAACCTTGAGAGAACTGGTGTTCACTGCTGGAGTTGAATTTGGTAGAGCTGAAGTGCCACTCACCTGGCGCTTCAACAAAACCGATAGCTCTAGGTTCTATATGACCAATTTAAACTGTTTGACTAAAATTACATTTTCTGTCTTTAATATAGGACATGCTGATTAGGTTTGAGGGAGAGGGGGTGGAGAACGTATAACTTAAATAAAACCTCCTAAACCGGCAGAGATTCTTCCCTTAGGGCTTTTTTCCCTTTTCGTTTTTTTGAACGTTAAGTGATCGTGTTTCTAACGCACAAGTAGGATGATCAGAAATCAAACTCAACATTTCTACAGTAGAGAGCTCTTTATTCTCCATGATGACTGGAGTCTATGCTGTCAAGCATTTGTGTGAGCTTTTAAGAGAGCTCTGTGTTAAAATAAAGTCTGTAAATTATTGCGCATGTGCAGCAGTTTTTATTTTAGGGTTAAATAATGCTTTCCAAAGGACAGATGGGAAACTGAGAGATTGAGTGACTTGACTAAGCTCACACAGTAAGTCAGTGGCAAAGCTGTGGCTAGGCTGTAGATTGCTGGGTCTCTGGCATATGGAGTTGGTGCTGTTTACTAAACCCATTTCCTTCTTTGCAGGTCTGAGTGGTTCTTCAGTCCTGACTGCCTTATTACACTTGAGTATGTGGTAGAAATGAAATCCAGGGAGAAAATAAAGAAGAAAAATGGAAATTTGAAAGCAAAATGTAAGATCATGGAAAGATAAAGTCGTATTTTCTGTTTTACTGTTTAAGTGGAGTAAATAAATTATGGTGATGTTCCTGGCATAAAAGCAGGTTTCAAAACAATGATAGAGGATTTTTTTTAATTATTATTTTAAATAAAGACATCATTTTAAGTTGAGTAAGGGAATGGAGGTGGAGAGTGGGACAAGAGTGAGATTCAGGAGCTAATGAGGAGATGGGAAGGTGATTTTGAGTGTCCTCTGGTTCTGAGGGCAAGTTTAAGCAGCCAAAGCATTCCAGCAGAAAAGGGATGCAAAGTAAATGAAAATTGAGGCAGGCATATTCCTGTATGGAAGGGAGTTCCCTGCTCAGCGATGTTCAAGATTGGCAGGAGAAAGATGCTGTTAAATGACTCTCTGTTTCACTAAACCATCCTCAAGCAAGCATTTCCACATCTACTTGTTGCTACTCTCCACTCCGAAAAAAAACACAAGTAGGACTCCTAGACCACGGTACAGCAGCTATCCACACTGAGTAGTATTTTCCTTATCGGGGAACTCAGGTTCTAGATATCTAGGAGCCTTTTAATGAGGCGTTGTATCCTTTTCCCCAGATTTATAATCTAAGATATATTGAACACGTTTTGGAAATGGCTTGAAAAATAAATGATGAACTGAATGTTCTGAGTTCCTCTAGCCATTCCATAAAATACAGATAAAATTTTGAGAAGCAGAGCCTTTCATAACACTGTAAAAGAGGTCCAGATGGCCAGTGCAGCACTCTGAAAAAGTGGATCTTGCTCCGTTGTAGGGAATGTCTGAAGAATTTTCAGCCATTCTTATTTTCTTTTTTGGATGTTATTTCCCAGTCAAGTTTGTAGGTGACTTTGTTGAGAATTTTAAAATAGTAATGATAATAATAATGTCCTTTCCACTGTGATATTAACTCAAACTTACCTTCACAAACGTTGGCAGATGGTAGGGGAAAAATCCCAACATTACCTTTGAAATGGACTTGAGTGTGTTTTTTGGTGATAGCATTAACATTTATTGACATAATAATTACAGTAGCTAAAGAATGGCTAGCAGGAGAAGCAACTAATGTAAATCATAAAGGCCGCCTTAAATGTCTCATTGGAGTAAAGTGATGTTTCCCTTTCTAGGAAGCTGCATATATATTAAGAGACAGATTTTCTGAATCAAGAAGTTTCTGTTCTTTTCATATGCACACCCTTTATTTCAAAATGAGGAAACGCATTTGAAGATTAGTAAAATTAAAAGGTACAACTGCTCTTTGTGTATCCTCCCCACTTTAAAGAAAACTTAAGGAGACAGTAGTCTTGAAATCTTTGCTTTTTCAGGGCTTTTTGAACATAAACTAGAAAGGCAGTTCGGGAGTTGACCAGGAAAGGGAGTTCACTGGGAAATTTTGTCTCAAATGCAATTATTTCCAAAACTCAGACGAGGCGGGGAAAAAGGCTTCAACGGACTGCAGCATACAGAATTTGATCATGCCCCGAGTGTCTTAGCTCTCATCCCAGTTGGGTGGCAGAATGGGCTCCTCCTCTGAAACATAGCCCATCCTCTCTTTGATGGCAACAGTGGAAATATGAGACGGAAGGTGAGAAAGGTGATCAGTTCTGTTGAGTGATGTTACCCATTGGGATATACTCTGTACGTGTCTGAAATGGAGAGGTAACTAGTGTAATATATCAACTATTTATTTTATGAATTCCATATTCATGTCACCCTGCTGGTATGTGCATATGCAAATTTTTTTATTTTGGAATGTATACAGTTTGGTGTTCTGTTCTATGTAATTTTGCCTAAAACAATTGCTAGCTGAAAGCCTTGTATTCAGATAAATCATGTGTCTTCTTGAGCTGATCCTTGTTAATGTTATTATAGCTTTTTCCCAAGACTGGAAACACTTATATGTCTATGTTAATATTCAAAGTACAGGTCTATTAAACATGAGACATGTTGTCATAAAGCTGTATTTTGTGATAGAGTATAGCATTCATCTACATGAGTGTAGCTGTACATATATTTGTATGTGTATATATATAGGTATGTTAATATTCAAGTTAAATAATAATTTCTTTTCAAAACTCCCTGATTTACTGTAATTGTTATATTATTCTCTCTTTGGGGATTGTGTTTCTAGTATCTAGTCATCTTCCACCCTCCTCACGTCTGTCATATTTCTTGCTCTGCTGCCTCTCCTCTGTCTTATGCATAAAGTAAATCTTTCACATGTCAGGCGGTTGTGACAATTACAGGCATTCTGCTGCATTGGGTGGCCAGAAACAACAGATGAGGGTGCTTTTCTAGCATTTCCTCTTCCAGCTAGAAGCAGGCCATAAGGGTGCTTTGCATCCTGCGTTGCTTCCCTGGAACAGTCACCTGCACTGCCGCCTCTGCCAGTGCTTGCTGCTCTCAGTGAAAATTTGTGTGGCTAACCAGGCAAGGGACTGCTGTTTACACATCCTCGCTTTGATATAATTACAAAGCACTTTCCTCCTGCTATGTTCTTTACTCAGCAGGAGGCAATCTGGTCTATTGTGTGTCTTTCCTTCCAAAAGTCACGCGGGCAATGTAAAGAGAAGCACTTTCCATTCATAACAGAATTTTGTGAAACTGTGATTCAGAACAGATTGTATGAAATGGAGGCTGTCTGATTGATACACAAATTGGAAAAGTTGCGGATTTTGTTTCTATCACCTTTTTCTCATTGTTACCTTTCACAGCTGTGGTGGGTTTATATTGGTTTGTTTAAGGATTTTTTAATCTGTGCTAATTATGTAATGGGAAATAGCCTTCAGATTTTTATGAATAAACCTAGGTTTGAATTTAAGCTCATTGAAATTGCCATAGTTTGTAGTGTTATATTTTGTTACCATTATCTTCCTTTGTTTAGAAAAAATCTAGGAATTTTCAGAAGTGAAAGAACACAGATTCTGCATATTGTAAAGTTCTGGTGAGGCTGTAATTCCCGTACAAATAAACAACTGAGTGCAGCATGCTTTTAGCTTTTAACTGTGCCAGACCAGTTTTTTAAGTGATGGAATGATAATCTTGATGTCCTGGCCAAAAATGAAAGAACACAGATTCTGCATATTGTAAAGTTCTGGTGAGGCTGTAATTCCCGTACAAATAAACAACTGAGTGCAGCATGCTTTTAGCTAACAACTGTGCCAGACCAGTTTTTTAAGTGATGTGATAATCTTGATGTCCTGGCCAAATTAGATCTCAGAGCGCTAAGTTTTGCCTGTCAGTGCTCCTGTGGCATAAACAACTGAGTGCAGCATGCTTTTAGCTTTTAACTGTGCCAGACCAGTTTTTTAAGTGATGGAATGATAATCTTGATGTCCTGGCCAAATTAGATCTGAGAGCACTAAGTTTTGCCTGTCAGTGCTCTCCTGTGGCTTCAATTCAATATCCTATTTTCTGACTGTTCAGAGCAAGTCCAATGGCTTTTGACCTTTTCATGTCAATTGGATTTTTTTGTATTGACTTATACAGTTCGTGAATCATGCTGCTTTTAAGAGTATTGTTGCCCAATATTCTTAAGTGATACTGCTGTGAAGTAGTAGTTATTTCTTGCTTAGCTCCCTCTCATTTCTCTATGTAGGTGTACCAGTATACAGACAGGGATAATATGATTTCAGTCTACTTTATGACAAGGTAATACGTTTACTAAAGAGAAGGTGTTCCATACAGATGAGATGAACCACAGTACAGATTGGCAGATTTTATTTGCATTTGTTGACAGTACCTGATATATAAACATCCTGTGCTGCTTCATGGCTTGCAGGGTAGGGAAAATAGCACCTCATCTTGTATAACACAAATACACACACTTTCATACTCTCTGCACAGTAATAAGTCTTTATCATGCCTTGCTGTTGTAGATCCAGCTGGAGCTATCCAGAAAATATCTTCCTTAACGTAGGGCAGAATCCCTAGAGTACTATAACTGAAGAAAAAATTCTTATTGACTTAAATGAGCCTTGGATTGAGCCTGTAAATGCAAATCTTAATCATACTTCTAAATACTGGGACTATACTACAAATGGATGCTGTATCCAGAGCTACAGAAAAAGCACTGAAGTTTTCTTTCATACATTTTGAAGGTTGGTTTTATTGATATTTCTTTGTCCTCTGTTATTTCCATTTGTAGATGAACTTTGAGAACAATGTAAATTATTTGGATATCATCTTGTGACCATCCATTTTGTGGGTAGCATTTTTATTTCCTGGCCTCAAAATGCAATTATTTCTGGTTCCATCTATTACAACTATAGCCATGTGATCCTAGGAGAGGTCAAACCCACATTTCGGCATTTTTCCTCCTTCAGCTCTTTTATTCAAGTTTATGGTACTGATATGTTCATTGTTTTCAGATAATGTACAGTCCTGTCAACAGAACAATGCACAGTGAATATGTTGTCTAATGTATCATTGAGCTTTTAGTTCTCTGGCTACAGAATTAAATGCTAGGCTTTTAAAAAGTAACCTATGTTCGAATTTAGTATTTTAGTGAAGTCTTTAGGTAGTGCTCTGAAATATTGAGTGTTATACTACAGAGGAACTTTGTTTAGCCATTAGGAAGATAACAATGCTACCCTGATAACTTGCGGGATAATACTGCCTGTGAGCAAGCCCGTACGACAAGTGCAGAATCTGACACAATATGTTGATATTTCTGGTTATGTACTTCTGTGACTTTAATAAGAATTTTGCGAAGTAAAGAACAAAAATAACGTTTGCATGATTTATGCATATAAGGTTAAAATTGCTATTGTGACACGAAGTATGTGATGTTGCAGGTACTGTAACAGTTATGACGTGACCATATAAGCAAAGACAGTGAACAAAGTAGAATCTAAGCTACTGAAGTATTAATGTTTAGACATATCTAATATAGTCAATGCTGTATCCTGGTCTGGTTAGTGAAAAAATCTGTGGGCCCAAGTTGCCAGTTGCTGTTTGCGTTGCAGCTTTAATTGTTGCAGGCCAGTTTGAGTTGGAACTGGACTATCAATTTCTTCCTGTCTTTTCTGAATCCTTCTCTGTTTCCTAATAAATGGAGCATACTGAAGGAATTTCTGTTCATTCTGCAGATTTTAAAGGTCAAAATATTCTTAAGTGTGGTAAAAAAAAAGAAACAGTATTTGTCAGTGTTAAAAAGTTATTTCTAGTCTCTTTGGAGATACTACGTATTTTATTTGTAAATCACCAATATGTATCTATAGTGAAAAGCTGCACTGTGGTCTATGATATGACTTTAATTTTTACATACACACTGTGTTTTTATGCTAGCTGTATATTTGTCTCTCAGTTCCCTCTCCTTCATAAACAATGTAAGAACTCTGTATCAGAAGATACGAGAATATAGTGAAAAGGAGGACATAAAACATGTTGGTCATGTTACACTCAGATGGGTACCTTTCCTGGATGCTTTGCAGGTGTCCCAGTTCATCCATAGCATATATTGTGATGAACAAATTACATGTTCGTGCTGGCTTCTAGTTTGGGAAAACCATTGACTGAATGGGCTTGAAAAAGGACAAAAGAAGCTCAGGTAACAATAAGATGTGCAAAAACTTTTTAGCATGTTTTAAGCATTGGAGAAGCAGTAGTCTAAAAAATAATGCTCCATCATGAATCTCAAAATGTCTGCTAAGCTGTCTGGAGAAAACAGACTTGAGCAAGGCATATGCTGTTAAGTGCTGGATGGAGATGTATGTATGCAGAAGAGATAAAGCCAGTATAACAATGATTTCTCTAAGCAACTGATTTACAGTAGGACATACTTTTTCCTGAGTTACTGGAAGACACCATCGCTGAGCAGTGTGCTTCAGCTGATGTACTTTAAATCCAATAAACCCTCCCCACTTACAACCTTTTGAGAGAAAATTTGAGTAATGAGCAGTAAATGAGAGTTGACCTCTGGTGACTTAATGCAGAGAGACATGAAAAAGATATCTATACCGACTCTGCAGAATGAGGAGGAACATTCAGCAGCTTTCAAGAGACGCATCCACAGAGGCAGCTATAAAGTCAGGAGTGCAGGCAGCCTTGGTGTTCTTACAGAGCAGCTTGCCACTGTTCTTCCTGCTAATGAACTTGGTAGTCTGTCTCCGGGGTAATATTGGACAGTTCAGCCTGACAGCTCGAGAAGTGCGGTAGAAAATAATACACAAGCCTAAGTCACGTATAAAAGAAAACCAAGACATTTAAGGCATTGATCTCTAATTATTGCGGTCCATAAACAATGAATCTCTGCAACTAACATATTTCAGATAACTTCATACTTTGCTCTTCCTGTCAGCCTCATTTTTAACATTTAAATTCACATTACAATATTAATTAGATTTCTTGCAGACTGTGTTATTGATGAGCTATGAAATGGGGATCACTGGGTTAGGACAATTTAAAGGGAGGACAGCAGGGGGTACAAGTAGACTCCAGATAGTAGTTCTAGCAGAGCAGAGGTGGTAGGGCAGCCCAGAAATCTTGATCAGTCCTTGAAAATAGTTATGGTCAGAATGTTAATGTGTGAAGCCTGGCATTAATATGGAAAGAATATTTTAGATACTGTTTTCTAGTCTTATTAACTGAATTAGAGATTCTTGTTTGACAACAGAGGTG
Organism: Aptenodytes forsteri; assembly: GCF_000699145.1. Classification (NCBI taxonomy): domain Eukaryota; kingdom Metazoa; phylum Chordata; class Aves; order Sphenisciformes; family Spheniscidae; genus Aptenodytes; species Aptenodytes forsteri. The sequence continues at coordinate 4,174,772 of NW_008795127.1, read as the reverse complement.
ACTGACATGAATATGAGTATGTCTGAGGACATGAATACATCCTCACATGATGTGATTGCAAGTGGTCATACTGCTGAACAAAAGGAAATGACCCTGTAATGACAAAGAACTTTAGGCTATTCCATATTTGTTTATAGTGCAGTAACAGGTATATGAACTACAGCTATTAGTTTAGGATGAACAAGGTTGGAGACCCAGTAAAAAGCTGAAAGAAAGGAAATTCTGAGGATATATGAGAAGCTGTCCAAGGGGCCAGTTTTCTGATTTGTTGAAAGGGAAGAGAGAACTGATCATTTACAGTATGTGGATTCTAATGGTTTTCTCAGAATGATATTCCTAAAATAATACTGTAATAGATGTAAGAGATGCAGGTGTCTGCTTTTGGATGCATTTCAGGTTCCTGGCTAGTGTTGACCTAAAGCCAAAACTATCTCTTGCATAATCTTTTATGAATATTTATAAAACCTCAGTCTTGCTAGCACTACTTCCCCCTCTGCGTTAACACAAGCCAGTCATTCAGAAGAGTGGCAGGGGGGGATTGAGCATAACCTGGCATGACTCCCATACTTGGACTTCCAGAAAGTGTTTTTAGTTAATTCTGTGGTGGATTCATTGGCAGTGTCCTATTTGCAGAAAAGAAAGTAGTTGCAAAAGGAAAAAAAGCCATGCTTTAAGATGCATTTATATTCATACTGTAAGCCTATGCAGAAACTTTCAATAGTACAATGTGCTTTATGAGTGGTGTCTAAGTGTCTGAAGGAGTAATGAAATGATCTGTTATTCTAGTTTTAAAAAGACTAAAGTTCTGTTCGTGCGCCTGACATAGTGTAGGCGTAAATAAAGTAGGTTTTCAGCATTGTTCTCTCAAATTAAGGAGGTGGCATAGATAAATTCATCTCTGTGCTCTGTCAGGAAGCTCATGCTTACTCTTTCATGCCTGCTGTGTGTGAGGACTGTGACACAGGCTGACAAAGGCCTAAGTCTTTGTAGCTATAAAAATGGTATAATTTGACGCTTTTCTATGAGAAAGTAGAGAAAATACCTTACAGAATTAAGCAGTCAGACTAACCATTTTAAAAGTGAACGTAGTTCAAGTTTTGGGTCTCATATATGCCAATCATTCTACTGAGAGTCTGGTGGGACTTCCGCTGGCCGACTGCAGTTCTACACCAACATTAATCAGATGGGAAGCCAAGCCATGATATCAAAACATGCAGCAAACAACAAATCATACCAGTTTCAGGCCAGCATTGTAACTGAAGTTATTCTGGCTCATGATGTGCACGTGCTCCCCCGAGCACCCGCTGCTCATTTGTCTGGACTGAGACGTTTACAGGCAAGAACAGGACCTCTTCCACTTCTGTGCATGGGGAGCAGGAGTGCAGTCACTCTCTCAGGGAGCAATTATGGATGCCTGATTATTGCAGTAGGTGGAGCTTGGGGATTGCAACCCAGTGAAGAAAAAAGTGTTTTATATGGTGGACCAATGCAGTCTTTTGAATGGACCGTCCCAATAGACACCTTTCAGAGCTGTGGCAGAAGTAAGCCTTTATGGCTTTGACGTCTCTATGGAAACTGTAAGATCACTAAACAGAACATTATAAATGTAGGATGCTATAGGCCGCTTTATATAGCCAAGACTGACAGGTCTTGGCAGAATAGAGAATAAGAAAGAGAGTTAGTAGAGCAAAATAGTGTTTGTGCAGTATCTTTGATTTGGAAGGGTAGGACTCCAGGGGTGGACTGAATATGTGTCAATAGTTTAGAAAGTCTTGTTAGAGAATTGGCAACACGAGATGTGAACAAGCCTCTGTATGCTGACAAGGCCAATAACAACCTAGTCAACAAATGGGTAATTACTGAGGTTATTGAGATGAACTGATGCAAACATTTGGCTCATAAAATGGTGGATGAATTATTCATCATCAATTGGAAAAGCATTAGAGGGAAATTCACAGCACTGACTGTATCTTCTTAAATTTTCTTTCACTGCACAGTACAATGGTGCCCAAATCTTGTCAGATGATGCCCAATAAAATATAAGTCCAACTGATAAATAAGGTTTCCAAATACTAATACAGAAATATACTTAGCTTCTGTATGGAGATACTGTGTAGCAAATAAAGTGAAAGAAATATTTTGTCCTGGTAACAAAGACTGAATTTTAAATAGTTTATCAAGGATATGTGTGACAAGCTTAGCTGCCCTTTTCACTTTTAGGCAGTTTCTATTATAGATGAAAAAATGCTATTCTCCTAGATGTGATATTCTTTGTTAACTGTCCTAGAATGCTAGTCAATAATAATAATATTTATATTAGCTCTCTATTTTCTCTAAATTTAATGGTAACTGTTGCAATTATACTTCTGTATGGAAATAATTCAGAGGTATTTTCCAGCAGTTCATGAGTCAGAATGTAGTTTAGAATGCTTTGGGTCAAACTTAGTATGCACGTTAAATAGGTACTAAAAACAATTAATAATAAGTTACCACTTAACACAAACATGCTCATACTACCAGTATACATCTCTGTATGCATCATCTATCAGCAGCTTTGAACCCTTACAAGTTATCTTTGGAAACATGGTTGGTCTAGTGGAGAATGGAAATTTTAAGATATCTAGACTACAACTTCTGTAAGATACTGAATCAGGCCAGGTAAACACTGTCAGTGATTTTATAGAGCAAAAGAAAATTTTTAATGAATTCCTCTTATGAGGAACAAACAAATATTGGGTTTGGGTTTGCTTAATAATTTATGTGAAAGATGAAACATGGGAACATGGCTCTCTCTTTCACAAGGGAAACCTTCAAGGAGCTCTAGCTGTGTGTTATTAAAAATGAACTTCCCTGTGAAGCTGCAGAGACTTATAGTGCTATTTAGTTAAAAAGCATCAAGAGAAGAATCTTTTCTGATTCTTAGGTAATTGATGTCAGCAGCGTGAAAAAGAAAATTAATTACAGCAAATAGTTTTAATTGTCTTTTATTAAAACAACAGGTGAATTTGATTAATGTAGTTTTTAATGACAAAGGTTATGAGGGTGCCATATACAAACTAACTTGTTTTCTCTGCAGTATTGGCAGACTGCTTGTCAAAGATGTTGCATGTTATTAATAATTATATAATTAAAACAATACAGTACAAAACAGTAAATTAATACTTAATAAAGCACTAACAATTAAAAGGATCACGCTAGACACCTCTTTGTGTTCAAGATTCTGAGGTGAGATTGCCACAGGTGTTACACAAACATTAGATAACTGGAAATCTTTAATGATATTTTGCTTTTAACGTTTTAAATGTTTTCAGATTTGCCAGTGTAACAGTTACCAATTTCACAGCAAATCAATCTTTTTCAGTGCAATGGATCAGAGTGCCTGTCAGAGGCTTGAATTCCTGTTATGCATCCCCTAACTTCTCCTATCTCTCTTTTTCTACTCATCTCCATTGCTGCCTTTATGCTATCCCTTGTCCTTGAAAGAATTTCCCATGTGCCTTTTTTCAGTTCTTTACTCCTTTCTTTAAAAGCCTGGTTGTCCATATTCTGTCATTTATATGAGATCAGTCACAACAAATGATTGGCACCACAGCTGAGTTTGGCACAGACAGAGATTTTTAAGCTAGCATCATGCCTCTCAGCTGCAATGCTGTTTAAAATATATTTTGTAACAGACAGCAGAAGGGTTTGCTGTCAGGGAGCTAGATCTAGCTGATAGCTTTTTTGAGTTTTTTTGTACAGCAAGTTCATTGAGGACATAATGGTTTTCTAAAGCATGCTTGTAACTTGTACTCCTGTGGAGCTACGGGGGTAATTATACATTAGGCTTGATGAAGTAGTGAGGAGGGGTAAAAGAAAGTGACAACATTTGAAAACCAGGGGAAGTTGCAGTTGGCGCCGCTCAGGATTAGTTCATTATTTCCAGGATGTGTAACATACTTCAGCATTTGAGGCACAGGAAAACCAGTGCTGCAGCTATCTCACTGCTGTGCTGAATAGACGGTTTTTAAACATTTGTATGCACTTCTGGGACGGTTTCCCCAGATGATTGCATTAGGCCAATGTTCTTCGTAGCTTGCAGGCTCAGGGCTAACAACACTCAGCAAGTAGTGAATAGTAGGCGCCACCGTACTTTGTGCTCGGACAACCTGATAGCGTTACCAGTCTTGCCAACTTCTTATGGAAGTGAACACTATCGCAGGATCATGTACTTGACTGAATCCAGGCCGAACAAGGCTTCTAACAAGGAACTTGTCCAGATCAGATTTAAATATTTAGACAGTAGATGCTAACATTTGTTTTAAGCAAACTTTCTGGGGAATTTGACGTTTCTTTCATCACAGGACGCATCCTAGGAGCAAGTCCGAGGCTCTGCTGGCTATTTCACATTTGAGCTTTTTTCTAAATTCATTGGGCAAAGATGCTCACCTGTATGATTGCTGTAAGTCAGCCTTCATATGAATGTTAAATAAAAAGCCTCTGGTAACATTTCCTGCCTTCTAATTTCTGCTGCTAACACCTTCCCACTTTTTGTGTTATGGGACAGATCCCATTCTTGTCATGAGGATTTCTAGTGGGTATCACCAGGGTGCTGCAAGTGCTGGTGGCTCCCTGGGGGCCGGTGCCCATCCCACTGTCCCCAGTGCAGGAGCAGGGCAGCTGAGGAGTGGAGGGGAGCATCCAGGGCAGCCTCAGCCACCATGGCAAGACAAGGCTGTCGTGAAGAGTCCAGACTGACGCCGGGCACAGGCCTGGTTGTGACACAGTGGGGGCTTGAAGTGAAAAAAATCCATCCCTTGATTTGTATATACATGTTCAGAAGTATATTTTGCATTTGCTGATTTGCATAGAGCATAATCCTGAGTTTGCAATGATATGATACAGATTTTTTTTATAGGGGATTATTTTTACATGCTGTATAGTTATTATTTAATTGTATTTTCATGTTGGTTGTCATGTGGATTATAAACTGTTGCCAATAGGAGAAATTTTATTATTCCTGTATGTATCTCCACTTTTTAAAAAAAAAAAAAGGGAATGAATATTTTCACAAGTCTTGAGTAAGAAGAGAATATTTTTAACACTAAAAAAATAGAACTTAGTGTTTGGGGATCTTTGCCTGGAATAATGCATAGCCACAGTGCATATGTACTATGTCTCTTAGGAGGTACTCAGTTCACCCCTTGTATCAGATCCATAGCAGCGCCTCGCAGGAATTGTAGCTGTCAGGCCTGATTTCATTTGTTTCATCATTTAGAGATACCAGGATGTTGCTCAGCCACAGGAAGGTCTGTGCATCATGGGAAAGTGAACTAAAAAGCTAAATCCAGGTGAGATTTGGGAAAGAATCACAGGGAGACACTGTTTCCTTAGGAGAACATGGGGCATATTCCAAAGTAGAAACATTTGAATTTAAGATTGGTTGATATTTCTGGATGATATGGCAGATTTTGTTTCAATTTTCTTAATTTTCTTTATGACATTTAAAATATCAATGCCACCCTAGTTTTTATTGAAAAATGTTTGCTTTTATGTTTTTAACTAGTCCTAACAAAATTAATGCTTTCTTTTAAACAGCTGAATTTCCCACATACTAATATGACTATAAGATGATAATTTCAGAAAAAGATACTAACTACTGTGAATAAAATACTCTGAAAAAGCAGAAATATTGCAAAAAGAATAACCCTGACATAAGGGCTATTTTCAGTGCTATTTTAACAAAAACCCCTAAGTGTGGAAACCTCTGCACTTATCTGGAGAGCAATAGTGCGTATCAGTTAGGATTCACAGTCACAGGCATTTCTGAAGAAAGAGATCCAGTGTAGGTGAGAGCAAACCAACCTCCCTCTCTAGAAGTATGATGTGGTAGCCTGCAGGAGTTTCTTAGTTTAACATTTAACTGAGATACCACTGCAACGGAACAGATACCATGTACATGGAGATCAAAATGAAACCAGTCTCTAGTTGCAGTAGCTATGTGGAGGCATAGGCTAGATGGAGTTCTTCACCTCATCATTTTCTGAAAAAGAAGTCTTATCTGCATTATGTACCGGAAAAATCCTGTAAAACAGTATTAATCCTGTCCTTTAATGTTGGCAAGGCTTATGTTTTTTAGGCTCTGATTTGTTTTCTCGCTATTTCCCTTTAAGAACAACATCACCCTTCGGAGTGGGCTGACATCCATCACAACGACTCCTGTTGTCAATGTCATACCAGTTATAATTTCAAATGGCTGAAATCCATGTCCCCTAATAGAATAGTTATCACATGAATGAGCAGATGCTGACATGGGGAGCATCTGACACTTTATAAATGAATGGCATCCAAGCAAAACATCAGCAGGATTGGATATGTTTAGGTAGTTAAACATCTGCAGAGGTGACTTGTTTGCAAATCATTAAGAGTGAAAGCTTGTTAGTTGTCAGAGATCCTTGGCATACACATAACGACTCTGGGTCTAGACCCACTAGGGGTTGTACGTTAGCATCAGGGGTGTTCTCCCAAACACTTTTGGCAAGGTGAGCTCCCTGAAGTTTAGCGTAACACAACAGATCTAGGCACAACTCCAGCATCAAAACACATGCTGTGGAAATCTCAGCCTAGACACCTCTAATTACCTGGAGGTAGCTTGAATAGGTTCAGGTCTCCATGTTTATACCGCCGTGTTCTTGTTAAAACAGAGGGAAAGTGGAAGTGCCCCCTCTGTGCAGGACACTACAATAAGCCTTCCTGACAAATAGAAATAATTGTTATGAAGCAAGCATTATGTTACGGAAATGTTTATTTGGAAAGTTTGTACGTAGGTTATGTTTCCTAATTAAATTATTCTGTCTCTCTCCCCAGACTAACAATTATTTCTAAGCCATTATAGACATCTGGAGACCCCTCACACCTCTTCCTGAGTGAGCTGCAACAGACCCCACATCATATATTCTTATTTGGGGTAGGGAAAATAACGGCTACGGGCAGCAACCCGATCTGAGGCTTTCTGACCAGTGCTCTGGGCACTGAGGTAAAACAGAAGGCTTTGCAGATTTCTGTTTCTAATAACCACTGAGTAAAAGTTGAAGACAAACTAAACCTGAACTGGAATAATTAACCTGGGAAATTCTCAGTGGGAAGATGGTACACTGACTAATCTGTGAGCAGGCTTTATGAATGAAAGGCCTTAAAACTGCCTGAGGTTGACTATAAAGAGTGAGGCATTGCTTTTTTTCAGAGGAAACCGATTTGTTGAGGGCTGCTTCATGGGGTTGAAGGGGTGCTTCTTTTAGGTGGCACATCACAAATTAGAGTTGCTGTTCAAGAAATAGAAGGTGTATTGTTAGTAAACAGGTGGCTCCAGTTCCAAGGAGATTTGTTTGGTACCATTTTATGATTGGGCTGATGCTGTGACACATTAAGTGGAGATTGTCGCTCTCCCATCTGGTCTACACAACTGCTGGAGGCGGAACCCATTTAGGAAGTTGCACATTTCTTGCAGCTGTTCCTGAATGTTTTGTAAATAACTAACAGAAACCACTGATTCTTTTGGCTTTATTAAGCCTATCTTAGGGGAGTCATGTTATTGTTCATGGAGAAAATTGTACACGTTGCATGGCATTTAAGGGACTTGTTATCAAATTACTGCACTTTAAAGCCTTACTCTAGTGTTAATGGGAAAATGGTAAAGTACAGATCAGGACTTCTTTCGGCCTGATTGTAATTTATCTAAATGACTGCACTTGATAAAGACTCCTTCATGCTAAGTAAAATGGTTTTTGCCAGTGGAACCCAATGGTGTCTTGTTTTCATCTCCCTGTGGATGTAGTTTATCCTTGGGTCTTATCTGGAAGAAGCAGTTGTGGCAGAATGCTGTGTTCACTTCATACATCATTTAAACTGGTTTTGTTATTGATGAATTGCTTTTGTAATTCAGAGATGAAAGTGAACATTATAAACAAGCCATTCCCATATTAGCTTTTCAGTGCTTTGCCCAATGGGCAATTTAATGCGACATCAAATGTGATAGTAGCTGAATGACAAAAAGAACCTTTCCCATGCTTGTTGGCTTCTAATAGCTTGATTTCATTTTTAATAGGCTGTTAATCTTCAGTTAGTGTTTTGCTCTGTATCAAACGTGTCACTGCAGTAAGCTGGGTTATTTGTCTACTTTAAGGTTTGTGTTGTGTTCAGTTAACACTCCCTTTGGAAGGCATTTGGTGCACATAAGATGCCTGAGATTGACTTTGTGGTAGAAAATTTTGACTCCCCTTGACAAAACTTTTCTATCTGTCATGATGTGACAGGCTAATAAAACTATTCATGTGCTAAGTTATAATGATATCTAATATGTTGACAATAAAAGACTACCAGCTATTGAATTCAAAGCAAGCAGTATGCTGGATAGAAAAAGGGAGACACTGTTGGGTGTAAAGGAGCTCTTAAAATGTATTGCTGTCTAGCTTAGTGAAAAAATTAAATACAGTGAGCTGTCTGACCTGAAGGAGACACACTTATTTCAGGTACAGTTACTGTCCAAGAAGCCTGTTACGTCCACGGTGTGTAAAGAAAGGCTGTGCAAACTGCTGAGAGCTTTGTGAAATTTATGCAGATCTTTTTTCTAGATCAGCTAGGGAACAGTGTGACTGATAGATCTGTATTATGTTAAAAGACAGAAAAAATAATTTTTTCTACTGATCTGTATTCTGATTTATTTTGGATACTCACTTGATATCTTTAGGTACTAAAATTAGTCTCCTCTGAGGACTGTTACTAGCCAGAGATATCTAAGAGTTTGAACAAGCTTCCATTCTGTGATGTCTCAGTATTTTCTTGATTGAGAAACAACTGTTGAACCACATAAGGGACAGGAAAGTTCTTCAGAGCCTCCCATGCTGCTCAGTGGGAGTCATCAGAGCATCTGGGAATCTTGTCTGGTGAAAACTGGCTGAATGCCAGTGGGTAACGTTCTGTTACTTATTTATCAGGTGCTGCTCTTCATACTTCCAAGGATTATTTCAAAGTTTAGAAAGGTTCCTACAGAGTACAGAGAGAGACCTTCTGATTTACTGGGCCTAGTCCCATGCAACTGCGAACTGACAATCATAAACTGATCAGTTCCCCTATGAAAAGTACATAGTTGGGAAAAAAAAAATTAGCTACTGTCAGAAAACTGCTCTAGAACTTCTCCTGTCCCCACCTTCTCTGATGGTTAATTTCCAGCCCACAGTTATTAAATAATAGCTTATACCTGTTTGTGTCCTCAGGTGAAATAATTCTTCCTCCTGCCTGATGCTTGCCTGGTTAGAGTTAAGGAGACAATTCATATGCCTCTTCAGACTTTCATTGTGAAATGTGTGAAGAGGTCCTCAGCCTGGTGGTCAGCTGAACTGGGAAGCTCACAGGGGCTCACATTTGTTTTACAGCTCAGATCTGGGATCAGTGTCATATGAATTCATTATACTGCTTTGGACCCAAGCTGAAAGCATGAACTAAGGATATAGATGTTTCTCCAATATATAGTTGTATGGCTAATGTCTTCCATAACAATACAGTTCCTAGCAGTATTTCTTTCTCTAATACTCTAAAACAATGTCTGCTGCTGGATGACTGTAGGAGACTTCTAGCTCTGCTGTGATGGACTCTCTTACTATTTCTTTTAAAGTTATTTTAACCCAAATCAATTCAGCTTGATGCATGCTAGCTCTACTATTTCTTTTCAGTGGAAACATTCCATTCAGTGTTTCCTGCACCTTTCCTTTCTAAACAATATACCTCCATTCCAGCCCCATTGTGTTTTTGTTGTCTCTGCATAGTTAGCTTTCTGTTGTGCATCAGTAACATTTCCATTTTGTTATTCTTCTTGCGTCGTATAGAAAACCTTCATTTTTCTCTCAAAACTATGACATATTTCTAAGCCAGATTAGTTACAATACTTGTTTCAGCTCTTTTGCCTAGTGTTAGCTTATTTTTTCTCCCTTGTTGTTCACCTCTAACATTTCTTTATTCAGTGCTGAATCTCTGTTTACTCCAGGTTCTTCTTCTACTATATTTAAAACAGGACTTGAGATTATCTGAGTTACTTCCACCTTCTCTCTTCTTTTCTTAGTATAAGAAACTCTTATCTCATTATAGTCCTATCTTTCAGCGTGTCTCAAATGCAAGAAAATTTTTAATTTCTTCCTCTAGGTCTCACTAATTAGTGTTCTCTTCTAAAAGTATTTATACAGAAGATGAGATTTCCTTTTCTTTCTGTTGTATGGTGGGACTATTGATAAGAGAAACCTACTTTGCTGGATGTGAAGATTATTTTTTACACATGCATTTTGCAAAGAGGCTACATAAAAGTTGCTATTAATTTTCCTGATTAAGTCTTAAAAGACCTTAAAACCTTGTCTTCTTACACAGTTAATCTAATGAAAATAATAAATCTTACAATAAAATTGGAGTACATCATATGCCTCAATTTCTGTACAAGCAATCAGTTTGACCAGGTTATCATCAGTGTCAGAAATAGCAGTTGTTTTTTTCCTACTTCTTAGTTCACAAATTGGTATAATTTGATAGGTCTCAAAGTTTTGTGATGAATGGACAAAGTGAAATGATGAAAATGTAGGTATTTAGTCTTCGCTTGGCATTGATTTAATTCCAGAAGCCACATGTCAAACTTCAAGATTTGACTTTACTTGAGGCCATTTTAGACTTCACTTTAAATCATGTATGGCATTTCAATGGGTCATAAAGAGTAATAGTTTTCCTTGTCAAAGCATCTTTCAGACAAATCTGAAAAAGATAGTGGGCTTTGAAATGGAAAAAATCGGAGCTGATTTACAGATGCTTGAAAAAATACTTATCACAGGCAAAATGAAATCTGCAGTACAGAGAAATGTAAGTTCTCCAGAATATATTAATTACTGCTTTATCATTTCAGGAGTTTTCCTTGCAAAAGTGTAAACCAGGGCTCAATAAATAATTAGTTTCTGTTTCAGGGTTTGGCTAAGTACGGCTCTTATGTGTGCTCTGACCAAATGTGTCAAGAATGATTATGATGATAAGTTTTGCATGTAGTTCCTCGAACATGGTCTGTGCAAGGGAAAAGAGTTTAGCAAACAGGTTTCTATAACATCTTCTAAAAAAGGAATTGAATGTGGGCACGCTCCCTTCCAATCCTTCTCTCATTAGATAGTTTGTGGATAATTTACAAAATTATTGTTTTCTCTAGTTGCATTTCACATGTGGTTGTCTGTTTTGATTTCATCGATTTCTGCTAGATTTGGTCTTCATTCTGCTCTTTAATTATTGTCCTAATGAATGTTCTCTTTCTCTCTTCTCACTCATTTTCTGTTTTTTTCCTGATTATTTTAACGGGCAATAAATGAAAACTCAGATTTTAATTAAATTACTGATTTTGTATGCAAAATAAATAGATAAATAATCTCATCACATTTATAAATATAGATTTATTTTGATTCCCATTTGGTTGATCTGCAATTATATTTCACTTATGGTTTGCTTAGCTGATTTTGTTTTTGTCCTTATTTTCAGTATTTTACAATGTGCCAGCATACACAATATGCTGAAAAATTTAATATGTGCAAACAAAATTGGAAAAAAGAAACATGTCCTTTCATGTCCTTTCCAATAAAATACATCCTACCTAAATATTATCTAAAATGCTACGTAGAAAGCTTATTTTTTTCACTGGAAAACAATGCCATTTTATATTATGGCACTTTCTCCCAAAATATAACACACAGAAGCATTTCATTTGTGTTAAGTGAGGTAAGCAAGGTAAGCAACCTCTCTTTGCAATGCTAGCCTTACAGCTGCAGCAGATTTCAAGAACTGTGATTCTTTCCATTAGAATATTTTTGCTTTGCATGGGTTTCCAGAGTATGAAAAAAAATGGATCCATTAGTAGAAGCCAGGCACCCCAACTAATAATTGGCTTAGGACCATTAAATATAAACAAGACAGATAAATCTTCTTTGTTTTTCTTCTGAAAGTAGAAGACTTCCAGAGTGATGTTTTAAAATATTCTTCTGCAAGCATAGCAAATAGGAACTTTTAATTAATAAAGACATTTATTACATTATCACTTTATCCACATGGTGAGCCTCCAGAAACAATTCCTCAAGACTAGATCCTTAAAAAAAAACAAACCAATTTCCATTCTAAAAGGGTATATACTTTTCAAAGTTTTTCACCACAGCACATCTTCACTAAGTACAAAAATAAGGAGGAAAATAAACAGGGCAAAAAGGACTTTGATAATCCTTTTCATGAGTCAGCTATACATATGGCAGTTCATTTTGTGTCAGAAAGACTTCCTTTCTCAGAAACCTGATAGCATTTATTTTATATTCAACAAACCTTACCTGTGCAAATTTGATTCAATTTTGGTGTGGAAAAAATTACAACTAGTAAATTTTTTAAAAAGCGGACTAATTACCTTTGATATAACACGGAATTTGTACAGCCAAACTTTCATTTGGATACACATTTTTTCTTGATTATTTAGTTTCATTCTTCATTATCTTTCTGATGGATGAAAGTATTGCTAAAAAGAAGTGATCTGGAAAATAATGCAGAAGTCCAAAAAATACATAACTCAGATGAGAAAATGAAGTTGGTTGGTTGTTCCATTTGCTCCCATATTTTGTTTGCTGCCTTGGACTATTCCCATCTTTGTCAATACCTCGCCGGTGCTGTTGCATGTCTACTTTTACAGTACTACTTGCTAGGTAAGTATGACTGACAATAAAAGTATAATTGTGTAACTTTTGATCCCAGCTAGATTAATGGCCTAAAGATCAAAACTGATATAATTTCAGCAGAGTTGTCACGTCTCACTCTGCCGAGGCTCATGCCCCAAGGTGTAAATACCTCTGGGTCAAAATGCATAGGATCACCTGCGCAGAAAAAAGACACCCTGCGTGCCTGAGTGAGGTGGTGCTCTCACAGACTTGTTGAACATTTCACCAAGATCTGTACATCCAAAACCTGTTGAACTGTTGTAAATTTGTCACTGAAAATGACATACTTGGTACTTCAGCATTGCTGAAAGCCTTGCTCAGGCTGTACAGACGCAATCTCAGAGTATGTGTACCTTCAACTGAGGGAAGTGGACTGTAACGCACTGGCTATATATTTGTGTCAGACTGCAAATGCTGTGCTGTTGATCAAGCCCATCCTGAGTTAGGGATCTACCTCACAATATACCCTTTGTTTCAGACTGTAACCACTGCTGTTTTGCTGTCTTGTTTGTGAGAAAAGACACTGAGACTATATTTGTATCTCCGGTCTATTTACAGGAGCCAGGCAGTAAATGTGAATTAGGATTTTCAATGTCCTTGTACCTGTACTGATTTCAGTAGAATTGTTTCTGGTTTACGCAGTTAAGAGTGCCGTCAGCATCAAGTTTTAGACATTATGAATCTACTCTCCTAAAGATAATTTTTCAGTTGCTATATGTGGTCAGGCTTTCTTAAGTAAAGTATATTATCCAGGGGAAAAAAAGATCCAGAACTGTATTATTTTAAAGTCCTGTGTTTACTGATCATTCTTACTTGACTAACAATTATATCAAATCCAAAATTAGTTATCCAAGCTGCTAGTTCTTTCATTCTTAGTAATACAAGAGGGAAATATTTTGTACTCAAGAGTTCAGAAAAGAAGTTCAGAAAAGAAATGTAGATAATAATTGCAGCCCAGCTTTCTCCTAGCCCTGGTGCCTAGCTGTCACTGCAGGCTTGAGTGTCAAGGTAGAAAGCACAATTTCATTTTTGTGATGAAGCCTGTAATATCAGGAAAAAAAATCAAATCCGGTTGCTTGCTGTGTAATCCTAAAGGAAAAGCTCTCTTAAGTTGTAAGATAGTTTCAGTTAAAGCGGAGTTTCTTATCAGTGGCTCAGCTATGGGCAAAATGCCCAATCTTGCATTAAAGACATTTCAGAAACAGAATCAAAGTAGTTCAGCTGGTTTCCCTCAAGCTATGTGGATGAATACTGTGAGCTAGATTCTGATCTCTGTTACACCAGCGTAGCTCTGGGTAACTTGTCAGTTTTCCAGGAGAGTCATCTTGACTTGACTGCAATCAGATGCTCGTGTCCTGGGATAAATCCCCGGCTGCTCTATTTCAGGAGATCCCTTGTTCAAGTGGGCCGCACCAGTGTATGCTGATGACTTTCTCTTGGTCCTAATTTTGTTTCTAGATGTCTTTCTAAAAATCTTATATCCTATCTGATTACACTTCTTTATGTATGAAACCACCTGTTTGTTTAATATGCTTCAGGCTAACAGCGCTGGATTTTACTTATTAATCAGCATGGTCTACATCTCAGAAAAGCCTTGCACCTGCCCAAGGGTTGAGTAGCTGGTTTTGTGCTGTGACGCTTTTAGCAGGGGAAGAAATGTTTCCTACTATTCTACTATTTACCATTCCTTCTTTCAAGATGAAGTTGTACCTCTGGGTCTGGAATTTACACAGCGTTTTGGCTTTTGAATCCAAGAAATATGAACATTAGGCTGTCTGCATAATATCCTGTCTTTTCATGTGAAGAGTTGTTTTGGAGGTGTGATCTTTGGTTCCTAAATCTTGGCATGTTTAATTTTCACAATAGATTTATAGCTGTAGAGGTGGTGATGTTATGACCTGCAAGTAGCTGTTAATGTGAAATGTTGCCTTTTTTCCAGTCTCCATCAGTTTAGATCATTAAACCCTGGAGTTTTCAATTTGCAAGCCAAATTTAAAGGCTCCTAGATTACAGAGTCTGAAACAAACTGTTGTCATTGTGCTTGAATATATCACTAGAGTACTAATGGTCATTGAAATCGTTTGAGCAATTGAAGTTCAGAGAGGGCATTGTCAGTCATTATGGATTAGTGAAGGAACCATAGGGTACATAGATCATTGGCCTGTGGCTTCTGCTAATGTCTTTTTTAGAGACTTTTATAGCTGTCATATTTCAAAGGAATGTTTTATGGCACTTTTTTGTAAGATCTCATATGTATGATTTAAGCAGTGCTAACTGTGATGTTCTTGGTTTCCTTTCAGTCACAACCAAGACTGTTTCTTCCCAGTTACTATATCCCAGATGGCTTTTACCTTCTTGATTATGAACCTTAATGTCTTCTGCCATGTTCTCCAAATGTCATTAATCACATCAAGCAATAAGATTACATTCATGCTAATGAATTAATTTCTAATAACCTGCAGTCTGGCTACAGATGATTCAAACCATGAAGTGAAGTTTTTACAGTTCTGACTATCGGCTGTTCCTTCTGGCACCTGCCTCTTGCATGAGCTACTGTGTTAGCCACCATCTGGGGAATATTGGCTCTTTTAACACTTTGACCCACATTTGGCACTGAGATATAGCTACTCACTGTTCATAGCTGACTGCATGAGGGTATGTTCTGAGTCTCACCTCTTGCAGGGACCAGACTTGCTCAGCCTTTCCACAAAGCTTGACCTGATGCTGTATGTATCAGACACGTTTAAGTATAGAAAGTAGCAAACCTGGCATTTCATATTCATGATCTGGCAACACTTGGTGGAGTCCAACTTCAATAATCAGGGTCCAAAGCTATTAGTCTGCAATATACTTTGGATTTTATCTTCATCTTCTAATTGATTATCCTGTGTCTGTCATTCATTTTCAGTTAATTACTTTATCCATATGTTACGCATGTTCTCAAATTCTTGTCAGTAGCAGCACCATGTGTTCACTTCCTGCTATACAGTTTTAGGCTGTGTTTGGACATTTCTGGGTCTACGTATCTTCAATGTACAATACCACAGCTGTGATCTGTAGACGTTTGTTAGTCCTTTTATGGACTACAGACAGCTTATTAGTCTTGTACCTAGCTGCTGACCAGTCACACTAGCAAGTTACCCAACACTTCAGCTGTACAGCTACAGCTGCTTGATTTTTTTCACCTTGCCTTGCCTTCCTTCCCCTCCCCCCTCCC
>NW_008795127.1:4150404-4158713 GCF_000699145.1 Aptenodytes forsteri | reverse complement strand
GGCTTGGATGGCCTTAAACCAACCCTTGTAAATGATTTCTTTGTTCTGCTCTTGCAGAAGTTATCCTGTCAGCTTCTAATGGCCTGTGAGAGGGTAAGATAGAAGAAAAAGAGGACTAGGTTTTACAGAGCAAGGTCTGTCCAGATGCAGATCTGTTTTAGCAATTGGCCTACTTGCCCCTACAGATAGCCATGCTGGTGTCTTCCAGTTTAATAATATGTAAAACGTTTAAAATGTTAAAAAAAAAAAAAAAAAAAGTGCTAGGCTATAACAAAAGAATATTATAAGACAGAAAGAAACAGAGTGCTCATAAAATCAAACAGAAATTCTCAAGAGGGAAAGAGATTCTCCAAATCTTCCCAGCAATGCTTTGGGAATATGTTTTTCAACAATTTAAGGTTTCAGATTAATAACAGAATGCAGTGCATGTGCCACTTCATGAATGCAAATAGCTTTACATTCTACGATGTCTCAAACTGTGTTTCTCCTTCATGCATCTGCCTCGGCGTTGTGATTTTCTGTTTATTCTACAGTGCTTGATGAGCTGTTCCTTAGACCAATGGCAGGTGGGTACTTGCTTGAACAAGGTTTCGGATCATTAATCACCATGCAGCAGATGGAGAAAGCACTAAACATTTCCACCATTCTTTGGTAAC
Organism: Aptenodytes forsteri; assembly: GCF_000699145.1. Taxonomy (NCBI): domain Eukaryota; kingdom Metazoa; phylum Chordata; class Aves; order Sphenisciformes; family Spheniscidae; genus Aptenodytes; species Aptenodytes forsteri. The sequence continues at coordinate 4,158,057 of NW_008795127.1, read as the reverse complement.
ATTAGTTAGATACTTTATGCACTTCAAAGGTTGCTAAAATGCATGCAGTAGACTACAGTGCAGTGGGAAGAGAAATGCAAGAGCAACTGTGTATGAGGAGACTCTGATGTGCTGAAGGTGTTCGCCGGCAAAGCCCTTAATTCAGAACCTTAATTCAGAATGAGAAGGGTCACCAGGTGCCATTCTGTCATAAGCGTGTGACAGTTGTACTGCAGCTTTGAGCTGCCCATAAGTTGTAAGAGTGAATTCTGACCTAATTATCTCATTTATTTCTCCTATAAAGTCCCATTAGATTAGACCTTTGAAGAATAAATTTTGTCCTTAGGAATTTGGTGTTGAAAAATGTCTCATTATGTTTTTATTTGAAGATCCTATGCAATAATGAGACAATAGTTATACCTCATCATCAGCTTTAACTATGCTGTATTTCATGCTATGAATTTCTAGAACAGCAAGAATAGCACTGCAGGTTTGGGACTCTTTCGCATGCTTTTTTGATGTGTAGGGAGTCATGAAACATTTTCAGGTTATTTTCATGGGACTTTAGATTGGCTGGTAGGAATTGGACACAATGAAAATTTCATGTGTATGAAGGTTTCACGAACACTGAGTAAAAACTTGCTGATATGGACCAGTTTATTTACTGATTAGGAGGTTCTGATGTACAAACACTAAAATACTCATCTGAAAGTATTTCTTGATCTGCTCCTAAGGAATATTAAAAACAAGAAGAAATCCATGCAACAGAGCAATCTGCTTTGTTCTGAGTGTTCTTTTCTAATTCTGGAACCTAATCAGTCAATGCAATGATTGTCTCAACCTAAACAAAGTTATTGAATCCCCATGTACGGTTTATGCAAATATGGTGTTTCTTAAAATATACTAACAGTATATTCATTTGGAGAACATCAGTTTTATGCCAGGAACTAAACTGAAGGGAATTGCATAATAAAAAATGTGACAGAAGGCTTTTCGCAGCTGAATTTGACATCATTATGTGGTTCTGTGGTTGCATAATCATGTTTCTAGTGTATGAGAAATGTATATATTTTCCATATATAAAAAAGTCTTAACCGGGGAATTGATTGCAGCTTAAATTACATTTCCTACTGCATTTCAGAAGGCCACAGGTTTAAGTACATTATTCTGCCATGGGCTTGATTTAAGCTAGCGCAATACCTTTTTCAATTTTCATTATGCTCTTTGCCATGAAAAAAAGATTTGTCAAGAGAACAGATTCATGTCATGTCAGTTTGTGTCCCTACTACAAATTGTGATAGGAATGAATGACCAGATTTTAACTACCCAATATGTTATGTGCGCTGTGCCAACTTGGTATGCCATTTTAGCTTCTATCATGGCTTTTTATTAAATAGATTTTTTACAGTTACCTACCTATTAATTACAGCTTGAATGAGGATTAATGGAGTGGTTATCAAATCAGAAGGAAGCACATTGAAAAGGTTGTGCCATAGAACACAAAATTTTAATTCAGGGAATAGGAATTTATTATCTTTTAACTTAAGGAGTGGGAACAGGAAATAGCATGATCAATCTATTTCTCAATATTAAGCTTGTTTAAAAATGGTGCTGAATGACAATTCACAGAAGGGATGAGTAGATGATGACAGACTCCCCCCGAAACACTTAGATACTCCTATATAATTACCTGTGAATGCCTGGGATGAGCAAATTGCTATGCTATTAATATTCAGATTTATCATGGTATAATCAAGGCGGTAGCCAGAGTGAGAAAGAGTGGCTGAGCAAAATACAGAGGTGACTAACAAGATGAGATAAATTGGACACCTGAATAGCCAAATGTATAGGCAAAGGCGGACATTAGACCCTGTAGCTGAGGTCTGGAGCAGAAGACGGAGGGTGTCTGTAGTCCGCCTATTGGCAGGGTACAAAAATGGGGTTTCAGATCTGTTTTTCTGTGTGTGCATGTGTACATTTTGTGTTAGTATTTCATGTCTGCCCAGATAAGTATTTAACCCTAGGCTGATGCCTTCTGTCCATTTAAGAAATGCCTGAAGTGTTGATGGTTGCAAAATGGTTCAGCTTTAACTGAAATGATGAAACACATTGTCCTTTAGGCTGTGTCATGACATAGTAGTTATGATACTCTTCTGGTTTATGCATGATGTAGCTTCATGAGTCTAGATATGAAGAGACCCTTCAACGGAAGAGTCCTATCGTGTCGTATGGAAGATCTAGACTTAAACTCACATGGGCTGATTGCTCTAACTTACATTGAACTGCTTAAGGGACCTTAAACTCTGATGAGGAAATGAATTTTGTGGGCAGTGGTCTAATAGCTTGGGTAATTAGAGAAGATGCTATTTAAGGCATCCATGGTGGCTTTAAAGTTTTAGACAGGTAAAAAAAGAAGGAACAAGCTTCTTCACTAGGCCAGCTGCCGGTGAGGTGGTGAATTAGGTGTTCTCAATCTTACTGACTCATGCTAGTCACTTGTCTTCACCTCAAGAACTGTTTTTGTATAACTATGTCATTGAGCTAAACACCTTTAGGGAAGATTGAAGCAGCAAGTTATTCTGACAAAATAATTCTTATTCTAATATAGCGTAAATCAAATGAAATACTAGTATACATCTATTTTAAGGTCTTTACTGACATAAATACATAAGGGCAGTTTGGTTTTGTTTTTCCACATTCCTAATAGTTATGCTGACAAACTTACATATAGAACAAGTCTAAATTAGCAAAGAGCTAATCCTTATGTAATTTATTTGAAGTGCTAGTTTAACCTCCTTTTTGGCTTCATGGTATGTAAGTGTAGGGAAAAATGAGTGAATATAGTGTGTGTATATATATATAAAAATGTATATACTCCTTGCCTTCTTGCTGTCAATGGGACTGTTGTATGGAGTTTTTCAGGAGCCCACTTGCAGAATTGAAGTAGAAACAAATGGCTATGTTGGAGTTTCAATGGCCTGGTTCTTTACAAGATGTATGTATATAAACATTTGTCTAAGCTTCTTCTCCTACCTACTTACTATTCTCCAAAGGACTAGACTCCTTCAAAGTTTTTTTCTGCCTCTTTCCCATCATAGTTGAAACTGACAGGATGTGCTGCCAGCCTCCCTGATTCTGTATTACCTGAGATCTCTAGATGGGGTTTTGGCAGCTGAGATTTGACAGAAGAGCTCTTCAGTCTCATATAGAATCATGGAGCATGCTATAAGATATAATTACTTCCACCTTACACATCATTGCTCCTGAAATTGATCCTTTCTGTCTGGCGCAGTTCTTGCTCCCAAAGCCTCACCCAAAAAACTGTCTGTGATAAGGTACAAGTAAATGGATAACTAGGAGCTCACTTGCAGCTCTAGCCACAAAACCATCTGCTTCTCAGGAAGCAGTCAACGTCTTTTAGGATTTTTTAGGTGTGTATGGCCAACTATTGCAAAGTTAGATAGAGAAAAAGTTAGTGAAACAGAGTTATGATAGTTTTTTATTTCTTAGACTTTTTATGAAAGCCTGATGTTTGGGTTCAAATGAAAGGAAATGGCCACATTAATACCTAACGAGTAGAAATTAGGAGTTAGGGTAATTATTATAATCCAAATGAAATATTGCAAATGGCCATTAGTAATTAACACGTGAGACAAAATAAAAGATGTGCAATTATTTGGCCTGCAAATGTTTTTTTTTGATTATCCGTATTATCCAATATCACTGACACATTATGAAACCATGTAAGTAAGCCAGAGAATCCTGATATGTTAAGCATAGGCAGATACGTAATGGAAAAATGAATTGTGGCATAATCCTCTGAAAAATGTAAATGTAAATAATTAGAAAATTATACTATTTCCACCATTTTTAAACTGCACTGTAGATGTAATACAAAATAATGCTGAAAAAATGCATAGGGAATATTTAATAATTAGGTAAAATATAAAATACAGGAGTCTACTAAATTTACATGTCATTGGCTCAGTGGGTGAATAAAATCAGTGCCAGACTACTGAAGATTTACACAACTTGTTACATGCTTTGCCCAGCTATGACACTCTTTAAAAAGAAACTGCTTCCGTGTAGATTTTAAGGGCTGACTTGTAATATTTGAACATAGTGAGTTGCCTTGACCTGTAAGAAATAGAAAAAAACTAAGATGTGATAACACCTAAGCTGAATTCCTTCTTTCAGTGGAAGAGACCTGGAATAATCACTTCCCTGCCTGCTTGGGCAGAGCAAGAAGTCTCACGCTAGTTTGGGGAACGGCCTTTCAAGGTCACTCCTGTTACTGGTGTAAGTGCTGTGTACCGTGAATACTTTCTCAGTTAATATTTTCACAGCTGCTATTTCAGTTTTCCATTCTGACCAAGGAAATGTTTCAGGGCTTGTCCTCTAGACATTGTCATCCCTGTTCTAGGAAGTCAGTCCTACCTTTCCTAACTGAATCAATGAATATTTTGCAAAGTGGAAAGGCCCTACCAGAGGTAACACCATGTAGATATTAAATGTGTTTAAAATTTTTAGGTATTTCCTTTTAATGAAAGGTCGTGGTTTAACCTCAGTCGGCAACTAAGCACCACGCAGCCGCTCGCTCACTCCCCCCACCCGGTGGGATGGGGGAGAGAATTGGAAGAGCACAAGTGAGAAAAACTCGTGGGTTGAGATAAAAACAGTTTCATAATTGAAATAAAATGATAATAATAATAATATGATAATAATAATAATACACAAAGCAAGTGATGCACAGTGCAATTGCTCACCACCTGCCGACCGATGCCCAGCCAGTCCCCGAGCAGCGGCCCCCCTGGCCAGCTTTCCCCAGTTTATGTACTGAGCATGATGTCACATGGTATGGAATGTCCCTTTGGCCAGTTTGGCTGTGCCCCCTCCCAGCTTCTTGTGCACCTCCAGCCTTCTCAGTCGGTAGAGCATGGAAAACTAAAAAGTCCTTGACTAGTGTAAGCATTACCTAGCAACAACTAAAACATCAGTGCATTATCAACTTTGTTCCCATCCTAAATCCAAAACACAGCACTGTACCAGCTACTAGAAAGGAAATTAACTCTATCCCTGCCGAAACCAGGACAGTCTGTTAGGGCTGCTAATATCTACATCCATCTGTGGCAAGCCTGTATATTGCCTGGAAATAGAACAGAGTGAACTATCTATTTTTGAGAAGTAATGTGGAACCAGCAGAGGTAGCAACAGCAGCATATCTTGGAAAGGAAGCAGTGGGATTTCAAACCCAAATTCAATGTTAATCTCCATTGCAATACATATCCGCAAGATGTATGTGAAACAATCCTTTCAATTTATACCTTTCACACTCCAATTTATACATAGTGAGGAAAAAAGCACACACCTACTTTAACTGCTCTTATACGTCAATGTAGAGTCTTTTAAAACTGAACATCAGGACAAAGTATACCCAGATAATCTTCCTGTTGATGGCTAAATGCATGTGTGGTAGGTCAGAACCTTACCCTATGAGCTAAATAAATCCCTTCATTAAAGAAGTGGAATTACAACAGGGGTGAATTTTGCTCTGTGCTTTTTGCTCTGTGCACACTGTTCAGGTCTATTCTATATGAATGTGTGATTTCTAACATGAAGATGAATGCAGTCTTAAAATGCCTCGTAACATGAGATATGAGCCAGAAAGCAGGTGCAGATGATTAGACGATGGATCCAAAAGTAATTAAGCTGGCAGCACCTTCAATGCACCTGGACTGGAATGGATTCACCTGCGGTCTTGTCAGCCAGCCTCACACTGGACTCGGATACTGTGCCTTCTCCTCCCTCACTCCCTCAAGCTTCAGACTTCTAATGAACATGATGGAGACCCTTAATGGAATTATCTCACATGTCCTGACAAATCTCTAAAGCTGTACGTTATATGCAGTTGCAGGATTTACCCTCTTTCCCCCCAGTTAATACATAGTTCATCATAATAAACTGCTTGTTTTTATCCTTGATATTAAAAAAAATGCCATGTTGATGTAAACATAGCTATAGATCAAGATCTACTCACTATAGAAAAATATTTGCTGTGGGAAACTGTAACATTCTCTTTGATTTTAGAGTAGTAGATCAAGAGCAACTTTTTACCTAAGGTAATCCTAATGTGCTTGAAGTAAGAGGCTGCCTTCTGTCTCCTTTGGCGACAACCATCTTTCAGATCCTGGGACAGGATCTTTGTGAACTGCTGTATTGAAGTCTCCAGTGTGCCAAAGTTGAGGACAATGTATCTCAACATATTGTATACCTTATTCATTAGTTCCAGTCCTGGGGAAGGCAGAGAAGAGAAATACCTCAGAATTTTTATGGAAGTTGCTTGCCAATTCTTGGGATGTTCTGACTTATTCCTTAATATTCTCATTTAATTGGCTTCATCTTGTTTTGAATATGTGCTTTTATGTTTATGTTTTTGCTCACTGTATATCCTTTCAATTTTCATTAATTTTAATGGAAGTTAAATATGCACAGTGAAAAGAAAATTACACCATCAATCTGGAAGCACCTAAAGACAAGCAAGCTGTTAGCAGCCTTTTCAGCACCAAGCATGTCTTCACATTAATAAATTGGGTACAAGAAGAGATCCCATTTCAAGTGAGTCACACTGTCAAAGGGTTAAATCACAGCATAACATATTAAAGCCTCTTCACAATGATGGGAAAACTGCTATCAGTTCATCTAGCAGCTTTGGTAGTACAAAAGGAGCAAGTAAAGGAATATTTCAGTCCATCTCATTTCCCATTAGCGATTAAGTCCAGAGTGTTCAAACAGAAAGTCCGATATACCTTTACAGTAAAGTTGAATGGTGGGGTTTTTTTTACTGTTGACAAAAGAGCAAATATTATGACTGTTTCAAGATTAAAGAGAAAATCTCTCTAAAGATGTACTCAATTTGAAGGAAATGACACTGACTCATAGTGATACTTTGAAAGAATAATGGCCATATAATGTGATTTTCAGTGTGCAAAGTTCAAAGAAAGATGAAGGTGAAACAGCCTAAAAAACTTGATGGAAATGGAATTTAAACCATTTTTGCTTTTGAAACAATTCTTGCTGGTAGAAATTCTTTATTAGTCATAATAAGTTTTGATTAAATATTTGTCCTCTAGAATGTCTACAAAATTTGTAGACATTTTGTACAAATTTTATAGAAAGATTTTGAAAATCATATTGCACCCAGCATGTGCAGAGATGTATCTGTGAATTATCCCTTCTGTATCTCCTTGAGGAGGGACAGCTGTATCTGGATCCATTAGGAAGGCAGAGTATGGCTTTCTGATTTTGTTGCCTCATCCATAAAGCCCTGGTGCAAGTGAGAGTACCTCGAAATGCCAGGCAGCATGGAGCCTAAGGAACTGATGCTGCAACATAGCATAGTTTTTTCCCCACTCTCGACATATTTTTAATTCCACCAACTGATTCTCTGTGGAGAGAGAAAGACTTTTGAAATAGAAACTGGGCAGAAAATTTTGCTGAGAGCTCTATCCTGCTACACATGGAGAGAGAAGGAGTTGATTAAGTTGATTAGTGGCCTTCTATGATGGAGTGACTGCATCAGTGGACATGGGAAGGGCTACAGATGTCATCTATCTGGACCTCTGTAAGGCCTTTGACACGGTCCCCCACAACATCCTTCTCTCTAAACTGGAGAGT
>NW_008795127.1:4143561-4149464 GCF_000699145.1 Aptenodytes forsteri | reverse complement strand
GTTGGACGGGGCTCTGAGCAACCTGATCTAGTTGAAGATGTCCCTGCCCACGGCAGGGGGGTTGGACTAGATGACCTTTAGAGGTCCCTTCCAACCCAAACTATTTTATGATTCTATGAAAAGAAAGTAACATTGTATCATGCACCGTACCTATATGGTATGATTTTTTAAATGTTGAAAAATACTAACAAAGTATGGCTGTAATAAAAACCTCATACTTTTCAAAATTTTAAGAGTATTCTTCATCATTTGCTAATTATGATTATCTTAAAACTGATATGTAATTGTATCTACATTCGGTCACTAAAAGTGTAGCACCTAACAGTACATTATCCCAGTAAATTACCAGGAGATGCCAATTCCCTGTGCTAACACTGGGCAGTATTCCCTCTTCAAACAAGTTTGCACATAATGCATTATGCATAAAATGTACTGTGAAACAAAACTGAACCTGGGTTAAGCTGTTGGCTTAAAATAGCATAAATACATAAAAATGTCAAAGTCCCGGAAAATTTGATTTATGTTTTACACCTCGGGCAAATACCAGCTAGATATATAGTTTTCAAATTTTTGTCTTTCTCTGCAGGGAATATTATTTTAGTTGCTAAGGAACTACTAACTGAGAATATATTGCACTGATGAAGATTTAGCTATTTCTTATTAGCTCATAAAAGCAGTCATGTTATTTTGATCATTGGGCTGCAATGGGAATCTTGAAAAGTAGTTAATTTTATTTCAGCAATTACGTTGCCAGTTCCATGAAATCTATACATATTTCTGCAAGCAGAAGGTAGAAATCGGAAATAAGGATGACAACTTTTTATGTTTACAGAAACCTTGAAACTGGTGAAGGTTTACATTTACAGAAAAGTGTTATGATACTGTAAGAAAAAAGAAGTTTTTTTTTCATGCTCTACTCACTCAGTAAAATCCTTACTCCAATAAATAGGCCAAGTGCGTTTGCTGCGTTTCTCTATGGCAGCTATGAACGGCTATGTCTTGAGACAGGGCTGTGAGAGACCCCACTGGGGCTTCCCCTCGCCCCGGGGGCTCTGCGCTGGGCACTGTGGGGCCATGGCCAGCGGCCCTGCTCTGCTCACCCCTGCTGGGGGTACAGCCCTGCACCCCGGCTCACCTGCCGCCCCTGTGCTTCTTTGGGGGGAGAAACAGAAAGTTGAATGGGGGGGTGGGTGGTAGAAATATATGAACCTATGAATGTACTAGGCAGGTCAATATAAAATGACTTTTTCTCTATTATGCTAACTGGGGCGCAAATATGATTAGATGGAAAAGAAATATTTTTCTTACACTGTATATATAAATCCCAAGACTCATTGTCCTAGGATCGTGGCTTGAAATATAATCTAGAAAATGTCATTCAACAAAAAGGTGGGGATATAGTTTTTGACTCTGCATGTTTCTGAGTAGTTTTCTGGAGGCAGAGGGAGCGATGTTAAGAGAAATATGATTTCTGCTTGCCTTATCTTTTTTCCTAAGCAGCTGCTCTTGGCCACTTGCAGTCACACAGCTGCTATGGTCTGCCCAGTATGTTGTTTCTTATGTTCTTACTGTGAGATGATGCTGAAAAGCTAAAGGTTTAAATGATTTTCCGTAATCTTCTACCAAAAAGATCAACTATAGTCAAATGGCTTGTGACATTAGTAAAAAGTGAGGACAAGGAAAATGTCGTCCCCTTGAATGGAGAAGGGAAGGAGTAGAAGTATTTAGATAATTTGCATAACAAATCTGTTAAAACAGACCCCAAGTGACAAATAAATAAACTGACAGATAAATAGAAGATAATTGCTTTGAATTTCAGCAAGGAGGATTCAGGTTAGATATTGGAACAAAACTCCCAACATTTAGAAGAATAAACCAATGGATTAGAGTCCCTGGTGACAATAAGGGATCTCCATGCCTGGAAGACTTTTAGAAAAGGTTAGATAAACATCTATCAGCACTGACAGGGGTACAGTTGTTTGTGCCTCAGGGCAAGAAGCTGTGTTGATCAATCAGCCTGTAGTCTGCAAAATATGAAAAGCTGGTAAGTGACATGATTGTAACATAAAAGCAAAACCCATACAAACCCATCCTATTACACACAAGTAAACTTTGGAAAAAAAATCAAAATATGAATAACAGTCAAAAGTTTTACTTTTTTTTTCCCCCTGTGAATTAAAAAATACATTATACAAGATGATCCATAGATTTATTTTTTTCTCCAAAATGTTTCAGCTAAAAGCGTAATTAGGTGAGCTAAATAATCTCTGAAGTCCTTTACAAGCGTGTGGTTGTGTAACCTATGCCCCCAGTGTCTGTATAGTTCATGGAGACATACGGTCAAACCCAGCAGGGGATGCAGCTTACCCCTCACCCTTCTGTAAGTGGCTGTCATTCTCCTTTCACTATAAAATGAGACAGAAGTAACAGACAGATATTCTGAGCTTTGACACCCAGCTACATCTAAGGTTTGCACACAGGTGACCCGTGAGGAATGCTATGGGTTGGTCTACAGCTTTTTTTGGTGGATAGCTAGAGGGGTCTGTGATTTGGATACACTAGATAGCTTGAACAGGATAATTATTTTCCGAAGGGAAGAAAACCTGTGGGCATTACTATTTATGTTGTATTATAAGCATTTGATTAATTTAAAGCACACATAAATTGCATAGACATCTGATGAAATGGAAAGAATAACTTAGTCAAGGTAATTAAGTAAGTACACCCACTGAAAAGCTATATTCCCAGTAGAACAGCAATGTGCAGAGAGTTTGCCTGCTGAGTGAAAAGAAAAAGCTAACTGGCAAAATTGAGAACACACAGGTAGATCTTGCTGCAGAAAATTAAAAATGTGAATTTTCAGTAAAATATTAATGGGAAAAGAGTTTCTTTTACCAACCAATTCCAGACTTGTGTATGTGACAGACGAAACAAAAATTCCTATAAGGAATGTGAAGAAAAGCTCCTAGAAAATAAAGAAGTTACTCTCTTCCTTGTTATTGAAGCTATACTTGAACTGTATTTCAACCAGTCTATGTGCATTGTTACCAGGTTTAATTCATAAACATAAAAGACACGGCCTTTATAAGGGCAGCTGTGAGTATATGGTTTTGCTAACTGAAAGTTTATACCACTTTTTATCTCAGTGCTGGAGTTACTGATATGCCGTTCCCACCATAGTCAGTTTAATTCACTGTCCCTTGTAAAGAAGAAAAAAACAGGTTTTGCAGAGATACAGGTAGTGCAGCATGAACAGGCTTTCAGAAAATTTTGCTATGAGGCAATGTGGCCCCCAAAACTCCTGTCCTGCCTTTCTTCTAAATAAGTTAGAAACTGTTCCCAAGCTCCACACTCTCCTGCACCCACCTGGGCTCCCTCGGGCCAGCAAGGCGGTGCAGTGGCATGTGGCATGGGCTGTACTAGTCACTTATATCCCTTTGCTTGGAAAATTTTCCTGTAAGCCAGATCCAGCTTTTTTTTTACACCAGGTTACTCAAAAAAGCAGATCGCGGGAAAACTGACAGTTTGCCAGTTATGTTTTTATTAATGGATTCAGATCCCTTAAGCTACATTTGGGACGATTAAGTTAAATTTTCATATTCATCTCAAAGACTGAATCAGCAGGCATTCTGCAATATAAAGTGAGTAATATACTCCATAACAAAAATAAATGCTTCCACAATGATTTACATGTTTACAGCAATAACAGTGGCTAATGTGCAGTAAAGTCAAATTTCAATAAAAATGAGTTAATTAAGTCCTATTTCAATGCTAAGAAAAAGAAATAAGCATCATGCATGGCTGATATAAATATTAATTGCCTGCAAGATGACATATAAAAGCATAATACTCTGTTATGATAATGAAGCAAAACCTAAAATAACAGACTACTGTTCACCACTGCGTATGGCATTGTCTATACAGTGTCAGTGCGTGGGAGAAAGCTGCAGAACTTGTAAATAAGGTCTTATTAACTGGGACAAAAACCCCTTTTCTACTTCACAATTCCAAAATGCATCACAGCACTGAAAATGCCTTTGTAATCTACTCTGTATGTGCATGCACGTGTGTGGAGTGAAAGAAAACAGTTTCTCAGCATCTGTATTGAACCACAAACTTCTGGTCAGGTTTTTTTTGATGATGAGATAAAATGGACCTCAAGAAAAAAAGAGACTTCTACAGAAAATATAAATATTAAATAATTCTTTCTTCCTTTCTATCAGACAAATCTTTCTGTGACATAACCTCAAGTGAGGGACACATACTGTGCATTTGTCCTCTTCTTAAAATTTCATTAATCTTTCCTTTTATTCTGAATGCGAAAATCAATATTTTTTTGGATGCTTTTGACAACACTGTGCTACTGGAAGACAAGAACCTTACAAAGTTAGCTTCAGAGTTTCACTGCTTATCTTCATCTGACACAAGTTGATATTGGTCGTTGGAAAATCATAGCATTTCTTTGGACTTGGACTGGTGCAGTGGTCTGGTTGCATGCCTAATACTGTAGGATGATGGGCTAAATGTAACCGCATGCTCTCTCTGTAAGACATTGGGAAAGGTTTTTTCTTATATTGCTCTACACACTTAGGTAAATACTCTCGATCAGCTTCTCAGTTGATGTAAGTTGAAATCATCTGTTGAAGTCAACTGAATTAGTGGGGCTCTGCCAACTCATACCTGCACAGGATTATGTTCCTAAAATGTTTATCAAATTACTGCACCAGCTTTGAAATTCCGGATGTGATAGGAATGCCCTACATCAAGTGTAGTAGAGTGTCTTACTTTCAGAGCAGTTCTACTGACTTCCGGGGGTCTGCTTGAAGAATGAAGTATAACTCCGCATGAATAAGATAGTCATGATTCAACTCTTAAACCACTAAGATAAAAACAAAAATGCATGACTGCAAAGAAAAAAATCATACAAATTCTTGGTAATTGGGATTCCTTGAATGATTGGCTCCTGTTGAATACCACTGGTGGATTCCCGTGTGCAAATGAAAATATCAGGTAGGTGATTAAACAGACTTTGTTATGCTGTAGCTACACAAAACAAACCATGCGCCTGCAACTGCATTCCTTAGAGGGTGATTCTGATCTTATTGAAAGTATTAACTGTGCTTTTGAAATACTCATTTCTTCTGCAAACATGTCCAAATGATTGTTGCACGATGGATCCTCTGTATAGTATAATTTTAATCACCTGTCTGCCCAGCAAATACAAATTATAGAATCTTAAACTGCTCATAAAACCAGACTTATTGTTAAGGTTTATTTATATATTTATAGTTAAAAATGTATTTCTATTTATCAATCAATCTTATAAAACAATCACACTATTTATAAAACCTGATAGAAGGAAAAAAATCTACTAAAGTCTTTTAAAATAGAAATTTCATCCTAGTAATCAACTACCTTCAGATAGATCTTTCCCAACAAGGCAATCTAATACATACACGTTATCAGCCTTATTTTTCTTAAATCCTCCCTAGCTCCTTGTTTTTAAGATCATTCTACCTATGAGTTTTATTGCTGGACTTGGGGTCCAGATAGAAGTTGCTTAGGCTTTTTGATAACGTAGGGATGAGTGAAATACAGCTTCGCTGCTTTGGAGTTCTCTGCCAGAAAACACTCTTTTTTTCTGGATACTTCATAAGATTGTGGCTTTTGCAGATTTACAAAGGTGTATGTGTGACTTTCGTCAGCAGAGCACACACACACAAAGTCTGTAACATTGAGGAAACTGGAGTGATTAGAATCATAGAATCATAGAATCATTAAGGTTGGAAGAGACCTCTAAGATCACCGAGTCCAACTGTCAACCCAACACCACCATGCCCACTAAACCATGTCCCTAAGTGCCTCATCTACACGTCTTTTAAATACCTCCAGGGATGGGGACT
>NW_008795127.1:4087310-4142122 GCF_000699145.1 Aptenodytes forsteri | reverse complement strand
GTCATAGGAGGAGATCAGGTTGGTCAAGCAGGACCTGCCTCTCATGAACCTGTGCTGGCTGGGCCTGATCCCCTGGTTGTCCTGCTCATGCCTTGTGAGCGCCCTCAAGATGAACCGCTCCATCATCTTCCCCGGCACCGAGGTCAGGCTGACAGGCCTGTAGTTCCCCAGATCTTCCTTCCGGCCCTTCTTGTAGATGGGCGTCACATTGGCAAGCCTCCAGTCGTCCGGGACCTCCCCCGTTAACCAGGACTGCTGATAAATGATGGAGAGCAGCTTGGTGAGCTCCTCCGCCAGCTCCCTCAGCACTCTCGGGTGGATCCCATCTGGCCCCATAGACTTGTGAGCATCCAGGTGGCGTAGCAGGTCGTTGACTGCTTCCTCTTGGATTATGGGGGGTTCATCCTGCTCGCCGTCCCTGTCTTCCAGCTCAGGGGGCAGAGTACCCTGAGGATAACTGGTCTGCCTGTTAAAGACTGAGGCAAATTAAATATATTGACTAAGTACAGGGTAAGAGAAGTACATCTGGATGGCTCCCACATTAGACATCTGAATGACAAACAAATACATGGTGACAGCAGTAGGAATAGAAAGTGGAGTGTGGGTGAGAAAAATCTGGAGGCAAAGAATTAAGTTTAAATTCACCAGTCTGTCAGAGCATGTGCCTTCTGCAATTTTTGTTTTCTTCTCTTCTTCAATTCTAAATACAGACAGCCATGTGACAAAGATAAAGAAACAGAAAGTCACAGTCATCTAATACTGAAATTTGTTAAGATAAGGAAAGAAGTATTATCTCTAAAGCCCCCCTGTTTCAATCCTTGGTTTGTTGTATAGCTTTTGCTTAGCACCTTTTCCAACCAAGCCTGGTTTCTGGAGGCAGATGGAAAGCAGCAGCACACACATGCTAGCAAATTTAGTGGGTTTGCCAAAAAGTTTGTTGAAAATAGCTAAACTTTGAAGTTGAAGGCACTAGCACTGATGTGATTTTGCAGCTCAGGCTCACAGCTAGCCTCCACTCTTTGTATATTTGAAGGCTACTAACGAAACAGAGAAGGTTTCTGTGAAAGGTAAACACGGTGCAGATATACTGTCTAGTTGACCCATGGTCAAAGACTTTTTTGAAAATTGATGTGTGGTTTTCTTTCTTCCTTTCAATTTCTTTCTTTTCTGATAGCAGTGAAAGAAAGGGTTTCAGATGTGCAAATATTTTAGTTTTGTGTATTCTTAAATTAATCAAAAAGGCCTTCTCTGATACCAACCAAAGATGCTTAAAAATGAAATTATAATAATAAAAATGTTTATCCTGTGGTCTGTTTCAAATCTTAAATGAGAACATACTACTCTGACTAAATAATAAGCAAGGGATTATCTTGGAGTTCTTGGGAGTGAGGAATCCTGGAGAATGGCAGCCTCAGTTACTTCAGTTACAGAATATTAAAAATTCAGAAGGAGGTACAGGAGCAAGTTAAAAGGAAATCATTGTGCCAGTGATGGGTTGCAGTCCATTGTAGTTCCAGAAATCCCTTTTTGAATGCTGATAAGCCGCAGTGTGCTGCTATTGCTCATTGCATTGACAGTTACACACCAATTACCTGTCAAAGGTATTTTCAAAGCAAGTGTGCAGCTTCTTGATTTTTGGCTTTGCTACTCCTATAAGCCAGAAAAAGGAAAGTAAATAAGGGGGGATGTCTGAACCAAAGTGCATTTTTTTTCCAAATGAAGAAAAATTATTATTATTTTTCACATTGAACAGAAAGTTTAACTTTGCTTGCTTGAAGCATTTAATCTCCATCATTTGTACAGAGAGCGAAATGGTTAGAGCATTGAGCATCCCCCCCGCGCCCGAGGAGACACTGGGAATGTGTGTTGTGTACCCTGGCACAGTGCCCCCACTCCTGCAGCTGGGGTGACAGCAGAATCCTGCCTCTCCTTCTCTTCACTAGTTTGGGAATCTGACCATGGACAAAAAAATCTGAGCCAAGACTTCCAATGCAGTTAACAGAAAATCATTATTTTTATTATTTAAGTCAGCTGAAGTCACATTTTTGGGTACATTGGCATTCACCAAAAATGTTGTGTCTGGCTCTAACTTTAGTGCAGCTGTCACAACTATCAGAAACATTTCCCTGTAGAGGCAAAGGATCATTCACTTGCCCGTTGCTGTGATGCCCACTTATAATGACAGCAGAAATCAGCTGAGGACAGACCGAGTGTTTAGGCACCACCAGCATGTTCCCATGGATGCTTCAACGGGAAAAAAGCAGAGAAGGACAACAATGTTCCACAACGTCATGGGCGGACAGTCATCTCCACTGACTTGTGCTGGGGGGTGGGCAGAGGACTGGGTTTATCCCAGCCTCTCTACTGGTGACCAGCTTCTGGTAAGAGGGGAAAGAAACTCAATGGTGGCCCCATCTGCTCAGCTTCTATCCAGGTTGGTCAAATAGGGGTGGAGCAATCTTGATTCTCTCTTTCCCTCCAACTCTGCACCTGCAAAAGGACTAATCATAATCTTAAGGTGTGTTACTGGGCCAGGAGGAAAACAAAATAGAATATTGACTTTAGGATCCTAAAATTGAATTTTGTGTAATATTTTCCTATGTATGTAATTAATATGCCTCCTGGAGAAGTGCAGCTGGGAATTTCTACACGGAAAACTCTTTAAGACACATAGAGTTGAGATATATTAATCTAATTCAGAATTTAAGACTGAAATATGGATAAATTAATAATTACAGCTGTATAAATAACACGGCTCTAATCAGGTGTGAATGTCCTAACTGGCATGTGAGATGCAGAATGCTGCCAATTTTTAATTTCCAGTAGAATCAGCTACAGCTATGATTCCTACTGTGAAAATTTGTGTGTTACTGAATATGTATTTTTAATGAACCCAGTAGTATTCCAGTCCAGAAATCCATAAGCTTAATCCTGTTCATTGAGGTTTGTGAAGATCTGAGTTTGGCATCCTGCTATATTAAAGGAAACAATGGAGAGTTTGGAAACGTTTGTCTGTTTACCATATCACAGTTAGTTTGGTGGTTTCTGCCTTTTTAGACAGATGATGTGGCAAAAGCCCCGATTCTGCTGCCAGATCAACCTGGCTGATTGTGCTTGGTAAAACAGCCCCGGGAGTGCTCAGTGTACCTCTGACTAACGTGCTCAGCACAGCACAAAGTTACTGATAAATGATAGCACTTTGATGCTGGAGACTTGTTTTCAGACTTCTAGTAGTATGTTTTGATATGAGGCAGTTTTTAAAAGGTCTTTAATCAAAATTGCGGGTAAGCATAGTACCACATGCAAATTAGGTGCCTCTTTTCACACGTATGGGGGTGCCATGTCTAGTTAGACAGTTTTGGAAATCCCGACAACTGTCTGTATCTTTAGTTGTGTGATTTTGATGATTTTTGCGTGTGTGGCCCAAAAATTAAGGAAAAAAACATCAAACATAAATACCGGGGAACAATTTTTTTATCGGAAGTCCCTTGAAATAAGTTTTGTTCTTAGCAGATTTGCATCACGCTGCCCTCTTAGGAAAGTCTGCCATGTATAATGGCTGTCATCTAGCTCAGAAATGGCCAGCCATCCTGACCCTCTGAGGTGCACACACAAATATTCTTGAGGCTGGGAGGCCCAAGGCATGTACGATATCTTCTGACAAGTTGAGGAGAGAGAAGTTCTGGGAATGGTGCACAGGCAGGGAATGACAACGTCACCTCAGGGACCTCATCTCCATTTTGGGACAGTGGTGAGCTGGATGTGAACTAGTTTCTGTAGCACCCAGCCTTTGTAGTCAGAACTGTCTTGCTTTTTGCCATGTGTAACAGCCTTGGACGACTTACCCACGGACCATTACATCTCCTTTGCTGCTTGCATGATGTACTTTTCTCATGCGAGCTGCACCTGAACTGCCTTGCTGTGGCTCCATTTCTTTAAGGTTCAGTTTCCCCTCAGACTACGTTATATGCTCCAGGAACCCAAAGAACTTGTTGCACCTTCCATTCCCCCTTCTGCTGTTATTTTACCAGCCCTTTTCACTCATATTAACATTATTTTACCTTCTAACTGGAAAGGCAATTTTTAGATAATTTTTTGCCTCTTTTGGAGGTTAATCAGATTTAGATGACTCAGCCTAAATAAAATATGAGGGCTCACATTTAATTACTAGTATTCATTTATGTTGGGAGAGAAATGTTATGATGAGATCATTTGTTATTTAGCTAGCTAGTAATGAGTTTTTTTTGCTGAGTCAGTTAAAGAATTTTTTAGAAATAGTATAAACTGATTAGTCACAACAGAGCAAAGTGGGATGGTTAATGAACGACGTCCTTCCTGACTGAAGGCAAAAATCCTTTCTTCCTTAAAAGACCAAAGAACCTGTAGCTGTCTCAAGGCAGCAGAAGAGATGGAAGACTGTCCTAATTCCCTAAAATACCAGTCAGGTAGCAATGGAGTTCAGCTATTCCCTGTGTGGTGGAGTTTAAAGCCAGCATGCAGCTGCAAATTTGTTTAACTCTAGCTTGCTCTGAAACTTCAGATTTTCCATCTTATTCCTGAGCTTTTTCCAGCAGATTTTCAAATTAGTGAAGAACCTGCCTATGGCATGGGAGACTATATTGTTTCCTAGGCCCATTCAGTGCTCCTTGTAGCACAAATCATCGCTGTTGAGATAAACCTTGATCCTCTCTCATTCTTTCTATCCTCTACTGATTTTCATACTTCATAAATGTATCCAAATTCCTGAGTTTTAAAGACACTGCACATTGTACCCTTAGGTACAATCGGGCAGGAGAGGAAGCACAGAAGTAAGTTGTAAAGTATGAAGACACTGAAGAAAATGAGAGTGAAAAGAAATTAAGTAAATCGCATATATATACACACACACACGTATTATCTATAGGTATGTATTAGAAAACAAGAGCCCAGACCACAGCAGGAGAGGGGAACAGCAGCACAAGTGACACACACATAAGAACAAAGTGTCAGTGCCCCATAAAAAAGAAATACCTCCTGGAAACTAGAAGGGAAATGGTGACGCTTCAGAGTAAAGGAAATTGCACCAGATTTCCTGAAACATGGCATTTTGCCGCTACTGCAGGAAGACATGGAATACTTTTTGACCTTAAAGTCTGCTTCTGAAGTGACTATATAACAATGTCATGGTGAAGGGCCCTCTTCATTCACTGTTAATGACTTCCTTATCAAGTTTGTGCAGTTTACAAGCCGGAGGATGATTTTTGTAGTTGCTTGCACTCCCAACTGCTCTTGGGATCTAGGAATCAAGCTGCTTTTTGTCCCTTTTACATTACCACCAATAATAAAGAACCTGCAATTTGACACAGCAGAATTCATTCCATTCTGGGAGCTTTTTGCAGTGCTAACTGAGGCAAAAATCTTGTTTTTATCAGTAAGTTGATAGGACTCAGGCTCAGAGGGTACTGATATGCAAGAAGGTGATACTTAAAAACTTGCTTGTTTGACAATATTTACATTACCTTTATTTTCTTTCTGTTTATAATTTCCTGTTGGCTTATTTAAGATGATTGCCTGCCTTGGAAAGGAAAAACTGATATAATCCTAACCAATAATCCTGCAGCCTCTGGATGCAGGAGGCTTTATAGTAGAAGTCTTTACTGTGTGTTGGCTATTTTGCACCAGCAGTTTCCCTACTACTTAAAATCTGTTGCATTTGCATGCATGAACCCATGTCCTGGATTCAGGACACGTACTTGTGTTTCAGTTTCTGAAAAGGAACTTGGGAGGCAGTATCATTTAAAAGAAAGATTCTGTGAACGTACATGCAAATGGATTTATTCAAATATATTTGTAAGGGTTGCCTTTGGTAGTAAAGTCAGTTAGCTTCATATGGAAACTACTTCCAACATAAGATGCCTGATGTTTCCTTTTGTTTGTTTGAGTATATATTCTAAGGACTTTAAAGCTATATAGAGATACATGGTTGGGAGTGCACATCACAGCTTGGCTCCAGGGAGTAAGGAGAGACCCGGCCTGGCCTATAGACATCCTTCGCGGATCTCAGTATCCACCTAGATCTTAAGAGTTCTTCTGACAGAATGGAAGGACAAGCAACTTCCACTGCAAGAGCGTAGCAGAACTACCACAAGAAATATAGCAACTTCCACTGCAAGAGCGTAGCAGAATTACCACAAGAAATATGACTGCAGCATCGTTGGGCAATATTGCTATGTAAGATAATTTGTTTTTTCTTTAGGGATCTTCACAGGCTTTAGATGAGATTTCATATGAAATAGCTCAGCAAAACCAACAGCTCATAATTCCATGCATCATCTTTATGATTCACATGCTCCGGCAATGTGCCCAGCTCCTGGAGCTGCTGTAGTCTTTCAGCAATGGTAAGCTTTGCTCTCTCCTTGCATCCCCACCACATGATGCCTGCAATAAAATGCCATCAGAATGTCTGCAGAGAGACCTGCCTTAAAAACAGACAAACGTATTTTGCAAACCAGGCTAATGACATCAGCAATTGAGGACTAAATTGTTCCTAGCTTTCCTGTAAGTTGTCTGATAAACAGAAGTCGGTAAAATGCTTTTTAAATTACCGAGGGCATCCAAATGAATACATTAACTAATAACATCCTCATATGCCACGTGCATTTATTGGAAGAGCTTTGTCTGATTGTTTTGATAATCTCTTCATTTCATGATATAGAAACTGATATTAAGAAGTAAATATTTGTGGTGTTTGTATAGTTATTTCCTTCCCTATAAATTTCAGCTAGATAAAAATTCTTATATGTTATTGCTGGAACTTAATTCTCTTTTGCATATTGTGAACTTTTTGTGAAGTCTAAATGTAATGGAAGATGTTAAGGTACTTACTGTTTTTGTTCACTGACCTTGTTTACAATGTGTTTTTTGCTTTGCAATACACCAGGAAGGTAAAGGCAATGTATTTGTGCACTAAGTGTTTTTTATATGTATATATTGGTATGTAGTCATTTTGAAATGTGTCCAGTAGTAATTTGTAAAATTTGCTATCTACTGCTCAATACCTACTTTGAATGTCAAAATAACCAGTAAATACTTCATTTTCTTATCTGAGTGAAGCTAACATTCGGTGTGTGTATGAGGAAAAAAAAAATCAGAACTTCAGATAAAATTTCTGTTCCATCTTCCAGTATTAGAGCTTTTCTCTGTCACTGAAAGAAAATGCACTCCTTTGGAAAAAAAATTAACTTAACTGTGAGAGAGACCATTATTTCTATTTAAAGTGAGTACCTCAGAAATGTCATTCAGTTTTTAAAGGTATAGTAAGAATTTTTTCTGAAGTCTCTTCCTCTTGTATAATTGTGATACGAGGGGGATTTCTTAATTCAATTTCTGTTCATGTTTTCTGCCGATAAACGCTTCTTCTATCATACATTTATATTAACTGTTCTGCTGGCTGGTAAAGTTTGTGTTTGCTTTTACGTATTGGGAGGTGACGGCCTAAAACCATGCCTTGGTGTAATGGGTTCCCTACATTAGAGTCAAACTCCAGAGGCAGTTTTAGTGTCTGAACCATAAATACCTTATTATTCTGAATATTTGAGGAGCAGTGTTGGAAAAGATAATGTGATGCATGTATAGCACCTGTCATTTTGAGGGATGTAAAAGTGCTTTATAAACTGCAGTACAGGTTTAGAGTTTGCCTTACCCTCTGCTCAATGCAGTTTTCTCAGGGCAGGGATGGGGAGGGAGAAAATAAATGTTTAACAATGCACAGCATTGGTAGACAATGTTTTAGGAACTAATTGAGGTCTCCCCCCAGTAATACGTGGGTGCTGTGATGGCTCAAATCAATATGAGCAAGACCATCTTTCAACCAGCTTTTTCTGGCTGGTTGTGCCTTTTACTGTTCCATTTTGATTTCGCAAATGCCTCAAAAGAACTGAGGATTAAAAAAACAATGCGAATTTCTGAAATCAGATATAAAGGACCTGCTCAATATTTTGGGCCTGTCTGTAACGCTTTGGAATATCCTGAGGCTTATTATCACAGTTGCACATTTCTCAGGAAGGCTCAAGGAAGACGGCTGCAAAATATCCCCTGTGCCACGCACATATGCACTTGGATGATGCTGTAGAGGCTTCAGCCTGCTCATCTGTGCTGCTCATCCCCCTGCCATCAGTACACAAAAGCTTACATGCTTTTTGTCCCACGGGTTCTTATACATCTGTCGGAGCTGAGCTAAGCCATTCGCCCAAACTATGACCTTGAGTGTACAAGGCTTTTTAACTCCTCTTAGACACTGCTGTTTACTTGTTCTGTTTATGATAACCGGATAGAAAATTGCTGCATTGTACTGCTGAAGAGCGGATCGGTTTCAAATTACTCTGAAAGGCAGCCAACAGAACAGCTAACACCATGGGGCCACGTTTTTAAATGGCCTTCACTCTGGCTTTCAAGTTTGTGTTCCCAGGTTTGCACTCTCAATCAATTGTAGAAAAAAATAATTTCAGGCCCAATTAGCTGTGAACCTCCATCTACCGGGTTTAGAGAAAACTGAATAAGTTTATGATTGAAAGGGCAGTGGGAAAATGAGACAGAACTTGAACTTCCCCTAGTGCAGTCGGTTTGACTGTTCTTTTCTTTTACTCAGATTGTATGGTCTTTTCTTTTTAAGTTACAATAGTGCATGGTGCCAGTGGCAGCACTCCTTGCTGCCTCTTTAAGGATGGGAAGCATCAATATAGTATGTAGTAATGGAGCAAACTCTGTCAGAGGTTGAGCATGTTTCTCCCTTTATCTGAGTCTGTGGTAATAATCTGGGTTGAAAACCAGGTGTCAGTGTCTTCAGGTAAACTGCCATTTACTTGAGCCAAGATTTCAACTCCAGACAGCGTAGGTAGGGGGATATGTGGGGCGTGTCATGCAAAGTTTAATATCAATTGTCATGACAACTGTTAGAATCTTGCTTTGTTCTCCGGGGTGCTCCAGGAGTAGCACCAGAGAACAACAACGTGCCAACAAGAGAGATGATTTCGTCCAGAGTGCGAAAAGTTTAGTGTTTGTGGAAATATTCCAGGATCTTGTGATGCCCTGAGAACAGCAAGATTAATTTTCTTGCCCTTTTCTGTGCATTTCAAGATCTTGCAGCCTCTCCCACTAGAAGAAAAGGAAAAGACTGAGCACATAAGGAATTGAGAACAGCATGATTTTCAATACAGTCTGTCACCTAAAATAATTTCCCCCCTGGGGATCAATACAGTCCTAATTACGGTCACCCTAAGGACTGATGTTCTTGGTAAATTTTCTTTTACAAAGACAACTTTCTTAATGAACTTTTTCATAGGTCTGTTTTGTCATGATTACCAGTACTGAGTTTCTCACTTTCAACTATGAAGACAACTGTGAAAACTCATGCTTTCTGATAGAATCAGTTTCCCAATAAAACTAGTATACTACACAAGTGATCAAGCTGAACCTCTCATACAGTAAAAAGTCTGTGGGAAGTGCTGCATGTACCTTTCCTCTTTTCTTACACTGACAGACCATTGCTTATAGTGAGTAAGTACCTCATGTGAGGAAGCAGTATTTGCTCAACATCAGGAAAAGGAAGTTGAAGTCTGAAATTTTGCTGCTAACAGTACAAGAGCTGTTAAATTCTCTTTGGAACAGTTTGGCTTCAAGTCATGCTGTCTTGATGGTTACTGTGAGAAGAAGGACGTGTCTTTCAAATCTTGAAGGTAGAAATCACATGCTCGGCACTGTATTTCTACCCCTCCTGGGGAAAGGAGGAAGTGTACTTTGCATAGAACAGGTATCCGGCCTCAGGACAGATGGCTGCCTTTTTAAAGTGCAACATTTCAAAATGAGTTGACCCCAGTAGAGGATGCTGCTGTACCCTATCCTTCTCATGAAACTGAAGCCAGAGGCTGCCCTCAGGGAAGCTGACTACTATTTTCTTAAAATACACCTGAATCTTTAATCATGTGTGACATAAGATGTTCTAATTTGTGAGAAATGTTCTTTGTTTTGGTTTTTGTCTTCTTCTGTAACTGACCCTTTACTAGGATTTATAGCAAACCAGCAAGAAAACAAAAGCATCCCCTTTGTTAGAGAAGCTTTTTTTTACTGCAGGAAATGTATCATCAACTTACTGTAAAACAAGGAAAAAGGACATAGAGAGGGAAGTTTACCATTGATGACTGAGTCTTTATGCTGATGGTCCATAAGGGTGTGAGCTCCGTTTAATGCGTCCTTAAAGTATATAATGAGACATGTTTCTGTCCCCGATGTTCTGTGAGGAAGGTATTTCAGTCTCTCACAGCCATGATCCTAAAAAATGCAAATCAAACAATCTTCTTCCTTCATGGAGGTGTGATGTTTTTGCACAACACAATGATTGCCCTCACATTCCCAGTGCAAAGTCTTAATTACAGCCTCAGGGAACACTAGCAAATAGCCTATAAACACATGGCAAGACTCTGCATCCTGAGTTTCACAGGAGCTTTTTCAGCAGAGGCTGCCAGCGGCCTTACATTGGTCACTTCAGTCCCCAGCTGCTATCTGACAGATGTGCTGGAGGGAACAGCGTCAGGCTGTTAGTGCTCCTTGTCTCCTCAGTAGGCTTTCAGCCACCAGATGTGTGATGGAACTCACAATCTCTTTAAATCAGAAGAGCCTAATAAATAAAGATGAAGTTCGTCCAGTCTCTGATTAGTTTACTGTATAGGGGGAAGTAGAAAGCAAACAATTTTTGTAGTGACATTTAAGGTATGAAAGAGCAGTTCAAAGCAGGCTAACGTAAACACTAAGTAGATAAAAAGTTTGAGCTTCTTGGAACTCTCATGGGAAGGAAAAAAAATACAGCTACTTTAGGTTGATTTCGGTCAGTCCTGCACTGCAGCTGTAAAGGATTCCAGGTTCCCATCTCCAAGATGCAGTTACAGCACGGCTTAAGAGCCATACAGCACGCAGGACTGAGCCATGTCCCCATATCCGGAACACATTATGGGAACACAGTTAACCCTCATTCCCTAGACAAGTTTGAAACAATCCTGTAATTGCATCTGGGGACAGGCAGGTTGGACTGGAGTTCCATGACTCAATTATAGTTGTAACTCTGACAAAGCTTAGTTCTCAAAGCAGGTTAAAAAGCTAAAGGGACAGATTCATGTTGTGTGCTGAGCATGAAAGTTTCTTTGAAGCAGATCCACAGTGCTCTAACCCAAAGTTCAATAGGCACTGCGCCAGTCCCTCTGCTGTATCCCATGTGAACTTTACATTGCTTTGCTTATTAATGGCATTCAGAATGCTTCACGTATTTTTCATCATTCAGTCAGTCTTGTGGTATAATGTAAATCATACAGTCCCTTTCATTAGTGGAGGGGCTGCTTATTCCAACTTTGAGAACACCAGCTGCGAAATACTTTACTTTTACCAGTGGGGGCTAAACTTTCTTTTGTAATAAATAAGTTCTGTTTTTTCTGTTTACTTATATGTCTATTACTCATTGCATTTAAATGAGGAATTAGCTTGCTTGACTCAAAGCCAAAGCTTTTTAAGCTATGCCTTGTTGAAGGAGAATATCTAAGACTAAAAGGTGGAATCGATCTGGCAGTAAAAGTCTCAGCTACCCCTATCATAAGAAAACAGTTGACATCTGCTTCAGGGACATTTCTGTAAGTCGGCACATGTATGCTTAATATTTTGCAGTTGAGGGGAGCAGGTGTTGAATTTTCAACTTACTGGGCTCTAATGCTTCCTTAAAAGCCTTTTGTTTCCTTTTGTCTTCATCATATGAGAAGTCTGACTAGCCCTAGAATGGCACCTCAGGTTTCCTTAGGTAGAATTTGGGCTCCACTGGCGTTAATCAGAGTTTTGCCATTGTCTTCAGTGTAACAATAATACATCTGCTGCTCAATAGCCTGATTTTAATGCCCCATGTTTTCATGCAAAGCTTCACGGAAATTTTAAGCTCACTAGAGTGAAAAGCTTTTGGTTGTCAATTCGTTAAAAGTGTTAAAGTCTTTAATAATATGTACTCATATAATTGTTACATACAGTTGAAAGAAGTGAAAAGCGGGAAGACTGGAGACCGTAAGGACAGGTACTGGGGAGGTACTCCTCAATGAGAAAGGTCACTTGCACTAAAGGTCTCCTAGGAAGACACTTAATTCCGGGTACTTTCTTTGATCACACACATTGCTAGTGAAACATGAGGCTAAATGGGCCAAAGGAAAGAGGCAAACATGGTAAGAGCATGTTGAGGCATGTTTGAATGAAAACTTGTGATACTACAGTCATGAATATGCCTGTAGCTGATCTAACTTATGGACTGTATTCAAATTGATATAGCTAGCTCATGTATCAATCACAATGCAAATATGGGCTTTAGGGGCCTGCCAGAAACTCTTGATACATGGCCACTCATCTGTTGTTTGGGCCAATGCACTGTTATTGATACCTGAGCTAAGTAGGTTAAAGACAGATAGCATCTATATAACAGATTGCACTGTTGTGTAGACATAGCTAAACCATCTTAAAATAAGTCTAGGATGGGTACTGGAAACAGCCCTGGAATGATATGTAGAGCTCGGGGTGGGCTAACTTAAAGGACTAGGAAAAAAAATACATGTCAATTGAGAAAATAGAAAGCAGTGGGGGAAAAAACCTAACTAGCACATGGCTGAAATCTTGCAGAGCTCAGGGGGTGCTAACTTAAGGGGACTAGGAAAAAAAAATACATGTCAGTTGAGAAAGTAGAAGGCAGTGGAGAAACAAAAAGTTTAACTAGCACATGACTGAAATCTTACAGAAAGAGTCAAAAGGAAAAAAAAAAGAGAACAAAAGAAAAAGAAACAAAACATTGAAAGGATGAATTGTGTCTACAAGAAACAAAAACTGGGAACTAAAAAACTCTGAAGCTATCAGAAAAGAGATATAAAACTATTATTAAAATGGAGGAAAGGGAATAGATAGCAGAAAGTGAGAAATATGGAAAGTCCACGTAGAATAAAGAAAGGTAACAAGGAGAATTCTAGAACCTTGTGAAAAGCATTTTCTTGTGAGTGTGCTTTGCTGCAGGACCTCAATTTTGTAACTTATTTTCAGCGTCTGTTGCTAGAGGAGCCAAAGCTTAAGGGCAGGAAAACAGGAAAGCATTCCATTGAAATAAAATCTAAATCCAGACATGAGCCTGGTTTTCAACTTACAGCCTAACTCTAAATCCCTTTAAAGTTTGCTTGTCACTTAATTGCACTACAAAATCTTGGCAGCCTCCTCACATCACAATTCTAAGCTGTCAAAGTAAGTAAAAGTAGATATAAAACCCCGCTAACGTCTGTCAACTTTTAGAAACCATTTTCTAGCTGCAATTATGTACCAAGCAATAAGTTCATTGTGTCGGGTCATAAGGCCCAACCTAGCAAATTAAGGTCCATCAAACTTTACTTGGGCCTTGCTTTATTAGGTGGCCTTTCTGGGACAATAAAACCCACCTTTATTTATCATATCCAGAACTAGAGTCTTTGATCTCAAGTTTCACATAATGCAAGTTTGTTTAAACTGACATACAAAGAAAAAGATAATTAAAACAACTGAAAATGCTCTCAGTTCACTCTTAAGTGGCAGAAAAGCTCTCAATTACATGCATAGGCAGTGGCAAACTTTTTAATGGGGGTATTTCCTATGGACGGCTGGGGTATATGTAGCACTATAGTAGTCTCATATCATCTTCCTGACAAGCTACTGTAACCAATGGGCCTCATGAAGAAATAGTAAGGTCCCAGATATCTGCTATGACAGCGCATGGAATATTGTGGCCTGTGTTACCTTTGGATGTGGTGCATCCATCTGTAATAATTACACAATAACTCAAAGGTATTTTACCATTGCATTGAAATTTTGTAGCATAAACAATGCCTAGATACTTTACTGTTGACTAAATGAGGGAGAGAGTATAGGATCAGGGGATTAAATAAGGGAAAGTTTTCTATAGTTTTGGTAAAAATGGCATTGAGATTCATGTTGGTGATTACTATGCCACACATCAATAAAAATATAGTTTCAAATCAAAGTATTTAATCAGTCTTCACTGTAATTAGTAAACAACAGAGTGGACTGATTCAGGTTTCACATACTTGCACTGTACCAACAGAACTGTGCTGATTTTAATGACATTACCTGTGCTTTGTAGTGCTGCTTATGGGACTTGCACTATGCCATTTACAAATACCTAACATTATTTAATATGCTTGCACCACAAAACATTCGGTAGTCTTAAAATCACCTATTAGCAGTTTGATGAGAATGGAGATGCTGAGCAGAGGCACAGGCCCGATCTTTATAGTAAGAGGAGAGCTCAGTTCAGTTGGATTTTGTTTTTCAAGCCAAGTTATTTGTAAAGGGTAGTTGTTCGAACCTGGAGAAATTCAGTCATGGAAATAAGGAGATACATATATATATATATAAAAAAAAATCTGAATCTGAATGTTTTCATACAAATAGTGGTTTTCTTCCCTATGTGCTTTTTGAAAGAAATAGTTACAAGTACTTATATGGGTTGTGTGTTGCTATGGAAATGTCAGGAAGGGGTAAACAAAGAAGGACAATTCTGTTCATAGAGAAAACAGAAAACAGGTGAAAGGAAGAAAATATGATTATCCCCATTTTACAGCTGAGAAATTTCAACACAACAAAGATAAAGAGCCCAACTGTTGTGGAAATCTATCAATCCTTTTAGGTTCACCTGTCATTTAGGCATCGTTCTGCCTGCAGGGTATTCACTGAACATCTACAAATCATTATCCTCCCCTCACCCTCTACATTTTACCTGCTTCTGCATACAGAAACACTCCCTCATCATAGCTGTCAAAACTCTCTTTTGTAAAAAGACCCCAGAATCACCCCACCACCCCCACTTCTAAAGAAATACTGCAAGGCCCAGCAATCAATAGAACTCAGTACAGAAAGAAAAGAACAGGCACTACCAGCAATGAGATGTTGCTTTCTGGCCCACTGAATGTCACAGTGTGGATGTGGGCCATCTATTCATAACATGCCACAGTAACTATGCAGCCTGATCATTTTTGTTGTTTCAGAACTGACGGTGGAGGAAATGGGTAGGTCATGTATCTCTGTTCAGCCTTGACAGTAAGTTCTGCACTCCCTGATTGTCAATGGTGAGAGTCAGAAACATGTCCAAGCCACTAGGAAGAGCTTAGAACTGAAAACAAGTTCAAATTTAGATACAAAAACAATCTTAGTGACATGACTACAGTCTCCCCACTCCTCACTCCTGTCAGGCATTCCTGATCCTTGCACTCTGCAGCTGATCAGTGCCCGAATCTGGATTCAAGCTGATGTTCAGGGTCAGCAGAAGCTGGCTCAGAGACTTCAGCTAAGCAATGCAGCAGGAGAGGAGAGTGGAGGAAATACAGGAGAAGGTGGCCAGCCCCATTACATGTGCAAGAAATCAAGTACTTCAGGTACCAACCCAGATGGTTTGGTACCACAGTTCCTTGTTAGAGCAAGGAGCCTGAAAAATAAAATCCAACGAAAAGCCGTCTCTGTGTCAGAATCCAGTGCCAGTAGGTAGACAAGAAAATTGTTCCTCAAGAACGGAGTAGAAGGAACAGAAATTGTTCCTCAAGAATGGAGTAGAAGAAGGCCCTCTGCCCATGCTCTTTGCAGTTGCTTTGCCAGACAGCCTATATTGACCCTGAGGCAGAGGACAAGCTCTTCCTAAAGCCAGAGAACCCATACTCTGATCCAGGACCTGGTGACTATAACTGTGGTCATAACAGATATAACTGTGGCATAACCAACCCATGCCATAACTGTGTTTGTACATCCTCCTCTGAACTTTTAGTGTATAGCTCCTGGTGTGAAAAAGTTCATGGAAAAACCCCACCTGACTGAGGATTCTGGAGTCATGCTACAAAATGGGCTACTCCTCTCTTTGATCACAGTGCTGGATGTCAAGAAATGTCTAGGAAGAAGGACACACTGACTCCACGCTTAGAGACGATGCTCACCTGCATCTCACTTGCATCACACTTCCACCACACTTCCACACCACAAGACGACAGTCAACCAGCATCCTGATATTCTTTGATCTCGACTGCACACTCCTTCCTTCTCTACATGTTGTGTATTTCTTTTGTGATAAAACCTTTGTTTCCTTGAATTTTACTCAGTCTTGGTATGTCTTTCTTACTAGAGTTGTGTTCATCTTATCTCTTCGGAGAAAGAGGATGGAATAGCCATCTAGTGAGAAGGATTGGCCAGGAGGAGAGGCCAGATATCATCTAAATAACCCAGACTGAGCTATGGACTGAGCCTGGACTGAGACCAAAAGAATACTTAGAGACTTTTTCACCTAAAACTTGAGGCATGTGAGGCTTTTTACATATTCAGCAAGGAGTGCTTCACAGAAAAGATGTCAGAGTGTTCATATATGAAGTGTAGGAAGCTGGAGTTGGTAGAAGGTCTTTGCATTTCTTCCCAGGGCTTGTTAGGTGGCATATGTCACTAGTGTATTGGCTTGCCTCAGGGGCCTGTCTCTCATCTCTTACTACACTTGTGGATAGAAATCCACAGTACTGTCGTACTGCCCCCACTGAATTCAGAAATCCCTATTGCTTCATTTCTAACTCTCAAAACTATCCATAGCCTTGCTCTTAGTCATAATCTAGGGTGTCACCTACAGCTTCTGCCAGCCATCCCTGTCCTAACAGCCACTCCATGCTAGTATTGTCTGGAAGAATCCTGCACTTGTTATGTCATGTCTGTCACTGTTTACTAATCTACCAGCCAAGACAAACCATTAAGGAATCAGTGCTTTCATCTGGTGTTCAAACCTCCTTTCTGCTTCGGAATGTCAGATCTAATCTGGCAGGATAGAGTAATTATAATTCAGGTATGACCAAAATAAGGACATTAAGGACAGCAGCGGAGGAATGTAAATGTCTTCGAAGTAGGAGAAACACCACAGTAGGGCTTGGATGCAAATCTGAGATGTCAAGGTTGTCAGAGTTTTGTGTGCTGAGCATGTGTGAAGGGTCACCTGAGAGGTGTAAGAAGCTTTAGACTTCTAAATGTAGATGTCCACATAATACAAATGCCAAATGACTGACAGGAGTATATAAGCATGTGGGGAAGGTGGAAAGAAGAGGCAAACAAAGCTTAGACGCCAGTACAACCTGACATGCGTAACAGGGCTGAATCCCAGCTTGAATGACTAAATTATTTCCCAAAGTCAGTTGAAAAATCTGTAATGCAGCCAAGAACTGAATCTATCACCTGAATTCCAATTCTTCATCTTCTACAGCTGCAACCTAAGCCTACTTCAAAGTCGTCCTGTAGACTGTAAGGCCTCTTAAGCAAGCTGCTATAGTGATAACTTCTAACAAAAGCTAGTCCAAGGCTATTTACTTAAAACAGCTGCTTACATGATATATTTTTCTAGTGTTGTCCTTGGAAAAAATAAAATTACTTCAACAATAGAACATGTCTATACAGCAAGGTGTAGCCTGTTCAAGTCTCTGACTTGGATGAGAAAAAATTCTCCTTGGAACTGGTGTAGCCTTGTTGCCTTGGCTATCATTGAGCCCGAGTCTGTGCTGCTGTGGGGAGGCAGGACAAAGCAGCTCAGGCTTGCAGCTCTGCAGCTTCTGAGCCTGAATTGGCTTGTTTGGGTGAAGTGCAGGCAGGAGGTGTGCATAGCTGGCTACACCTGAATAAATAGTCAAGCGTCACTGAAAGAAAGGCTGTAAGAGGTAAAAGGATAAAACCTGAAGGTGGGTTTGACTCCTAATTCAAATCCTAATCTAATTTCCGCAGTAAGCAAAATTCAGATTCGTAGTCCCAAATACTCCATATTACTGAAGTTGATTAGGGGGGCTGCAGTTTACACCTCTTGCTCTAAGAATACATTGATGTAAAATCCAATAGGAAAATCTCAGGATGTGTCTCGGCGTCTATTATGCCTTCTGGTTATTACAAGATAGAGAAGAAAAGGATGAAAAAAAAAAAAGGATGAATAATACCTTGAGAATACCTTTTAAGTCTTCTAGAATATAAAAAAATCCATGATTACATTTCACAGGGAATACATACATATAACAGGCTGTTCATTACTTCAGCTACATACTGATTTTTCTAGCTTCTGGCAATCAAAGAATTTAAGAAGAAATAGTGTCTTGTGATACTTTTTCCTGTTGAGATTGCTGATAATACATAGCGACTGGTCCAACATCACCAGTTTACTAACATCACTAGGAACTGTAATATGGATCAACTGTTGGAACAACCAATGCTGCAATCACAATAGCAGGTGAAAGAAAATGCGCAAATTGCAGAAGTGTATCTATGTGCATATATGTGCTTGCACACCTGGACAGGGCAGGCAGTCAGAATGCAACTCACATAGGCAAAAAAGGGGAAGATGGCTCATCTCAGAGAAGTGTGATTTGATGCAGGAAGAAGCTGTTCTAACTATGATGTTTACTTTAGTTTTAAGCAAAAGGAAGGGGATCCTGACAGTTAAGAATCTTTGATGTGGGTTTGGAGCTTGTGTAAAGTATCAGTAAATCTATAGGAGCCACTAGAATTATATCAGTTTTGAAAGGTGTATGTAAGAATTTAAATGCTTTGTTTGAAGAAATGGTATACATCACTATGTGCTATGGTTAAATAAAGATGTGGCTTCTTTGGAAAAGCTTACCCAAGCTTAGCTCTGGTCTCAATTTTGTTGGGTTGAATTATACTTTGTGAGAAAACAGAAAGATCGGTCCCGTGGCTCCAGATTAAATCTTTCCAGTGCCCAAAGCCATATGTACTTAGTTTATTCTTTGATATAAAATGGTTAACTTCTATATAAGATGATTATAAATGTCCTGGTCTTGTCTTCCTTTGTTAGGTAATATACCCTAAAAGAGAGTTGAGGGAAAACCTGAATAGAGTAGGAGTCTTTCTGCTAACTCTTGCTACCAAGGTCTGCTAAGGAAGATCCAGGCACAGGAATATCAGGAGGAATTTTGGGTTGCTTAGCACAAGAAAGCTTGAAGATCAGACCTGCTATGCTCATATTCAAAGGAAAAGAAGTCAGGGCAGGAGTGTACTTTGGCTTTAGAACTGAGGATGGAGGATCAAAGACAGAAACTGAAGTAAAATAAAAAATTATATAGTCATGGCTGCTTAAAGGAAAAAAGTTCCTCTTCATCCACCCCCTCATCTTTGTTATCATTCATCTGTGACATAAAAGCACAGACTGCCAGTTAAAGGAAGCATCTCTGTAAAAGCAGGGGGAGTAGAAATATGAGCATTTTCTTTTCTATAGGAAAGGAGAATTGCACCCAGTTCTAATATTAAAATAGATAACCAGGAAATAAATATTTTACTTGGTTATTTGCTGAGAGGGGAGAAAAGTCACCTTTTTGGCATTAGCACAGTTAGGAGAACTTGAAAGGTTAAATAGACATAAATTCCTGAGAGGTAACAGTGTGATGTGGGACTATGGAGAGTATAGCAATATGATGCTAGAATATTCTCAGCAGTGCTGTAATAGAGCATTTGCTGTGTTAACATTAACTTATACTATAAATTGATGTATCTTTTGCTGTCTTTTACTAGGTATTTTAGTTTGTATTTGAGTTGTATACTTCCACTGTGTATTTCTATTGCATATTTTAATAAGATTACTTGGTTATTTGCTGAGAGGGGAGAAAAGTCACCTTTTTGGCATTAGCACAGTTAGGAGAACTTGAAAGGTTAAATAGACATAAATTCCTGAGAGGTAACAGTGTGATGTGGGACTATGGAGAGTATAGCAATATGATGCTAGAATATTCTCAGCAGTGCTGTAATAGAGCATTTGCTGTGTTAACATTAACTTATACTATAAATTGATGTATCTTTTGCTGTATTTTACTAGGTATTTTAGTTTGTATTTGAGTTGTATACTTCCACTGTGTATTTCTATTGCATATTTTAATAAGATATATAATTCTGCCACAACAAAAGCAGATGCAATAAAGCTTGACTGATTGATGCTGCTGGTATATTTTAGACTGGCATTGGGAATCAGCCTGAATTTGCAATTTGGCAGTAAATGAATATTGATACAAAAACTATTCTTGTAACACAAAGATTGTTACTCTATATTCTAGTAGTGTTTTCTTTACTTGTTTGGCTGGGTTTGAGATGTCTCTTAACCCATCTAACTGGGAGAATAGGAGTAAAAATATTTTTACTTCTGAAAGTTGCAGGATGCAATGGTTCTGAATGATTAAAAATAGAACAAGCACATGAAAAGCTATTCTTTGGAAGCTAGATTTTTTACTGTTTCTGCTTTATGTCCTTTTAGCATGATATCCGATGTTACATGCAAATTCTACCTGACTATAGAAGGCAGAAAGTTTCTTGAAAATACATGCTTCATTCTCTTCTACCGTCTATGAGAGAGAGGGATAGATTCAACTTCTTGGCTCATTTTATATAATTGTATGATATCAAAGCAAGGATACCCTGAGGTGGGGAAAGAGGAGGATTGTGTCTTTCCTTAAAAAGAGGTGTGGTTTTCCACTTTTAACCTCCGCCTCAGAGATGCTAGACAATGTCAACTTCCCTAAACCTATGTAGGCAGCACTGTTTGTTATGAGGAGATGGTAAGATGCCTAAGGAGATTTACTTTTAAGGGCAGGAGGAAGGAAAGCCCTACCGAAACACTTCAGCAATAGGAAAGGTATTAGCATCTCCTGAGTACATTTTAGGAAAATTATGAAAAAATAAACAATAATGATAATAACATTCATCTTCTTAGAAAACCCTTTGAAAAAGATGTCACAAGTTCCCCTTTTGGGTTACAGAACATTGTGTCTATGGCGCTGGTCTGACATAATAAATAGCTTCCTGACACCCCCACAAGGGTTTCTCTGTTCTTTCTCTTTACCCATAACCCTCAAAAACCCCCGCTGTTATTTGCCTATAAATTTCTTTGATGGGCAGTGATGTGTATCAAGAGTACCAGATTTACACTTCATATAAATCTCTGGAGCCCTTGATTATTTAAAAAGGCATTCAGAGCTTTTTCCTTCCTCAAACACTGCGTTGTGAAATGTGTCTGGCTCGGGAGGGACATAGGTCTTTCCCTGTTAATAGCAGCTGCCTCCTTTGGAACTCCTCTGCTCCCTTTCCCTGCTTGCCATGTCAGACCTTTCATCAGTTGAGTGCTGAATGAGCAAAATGACCGAATTAGCTAATACTCCACGATGTACCAGACTTCAAGTAATTAGGAAAAAATAGACATGAGATTCAGATAGCACACTAATACTCTTTAAGAGCATGCTGGCTCACATACTAAAAGTCATTGCTAACACTGGCATGCCCTCAAAGTGAGCAGTAACAGGCCTATGAATAAAAAGAGGTTGATTAGCTATTCCTGAAAAGCGTCCAGTTACTGGTTCAGCTGATATGGATAAGGCTAGCATACAGTTCTAACAATTCTTCTTCATCAAAAGCATTGTAACTGTAGGAATATCAATGAATTGAATGAAATCTATTTCATTTCTCCCTCCTGCATTAGGAGTTCCTTAAGAAGTTTCGGGAGAAGTATTGTAGTATTTGGAATCAAAAAGAAAAGTTGCATAAGATGCTTTGAAGAAGAGTGAGGATCCCTAGAGCACTGCATCTAATTTTGGAGATCTCTTGAGCACTTCTAAGTTGCGTATCTTGCCCATGTCTCAATTTCTTATCGGGAGAGCCCCACCTAGGTGCCAGTCTCATACCTTCTGCATGAAAATCAGTCTTTGATGGGACACGTGCCTTTGATACCTTTATAGACAGTATATTTTCCCATCAGGTCCTCAATCCATATTACCGGACCAACAAAACAAGGCACGCAGCTGCATATTTAAGCAGTTAAAGAGACAAAGATAATTTTATCATGTTTTATCTTTCTGAACAGTTAAGATTTTTCTCAAGGACGAAGAGGCGTAGCAAGAAAGGCTCACTAACCTTGCCCAGATGTTTGCTTAAAAATGAGAGAAAGAAGAAAGATCTGATAATTGATGAAATCATAGTCCAGAGGTCTGATAATTGATGAAATCGCAGTCCATTTTTGGCACCTGAAATGGAAGGACTGGGAGACTGAATGCTGATGATGGTGGCGCTAATATCTCAGAAGGTGACAAATCTTGATTTTCTTAGTTAGCATCTGCCATGGCTGAGAGCAAGAAGAAACTCCTAAACCAAGTATTAAAATGAAAACCTCATACTTTGGTTCTTATAAACTATTTGCAAGTTATGTTAAAAGGCGGAAATACTAGATAATCTGAAGTATCATGCTTGTCTGATTAAAAAAACAAAACAAAACCCTGGTTATAAATTTCCCTAAAGTATGATATGATATCAAATACACACTCACCTAGTAAAATATTTTTATTGGAGGAAAACAATCATTGGTAACTTCATGAATTTTAATGGGACAATTACACACTGATCAATAATGTTACATTTAAAGATTTCTCTTTTACCAAGACTTCAGTGTTGTCAGTTGACCTTTAGTAGAGATTCAGTGATGCAAAACAGCTCCTCTGTAGAATCCGACGTAATGAGATTGGGCCTTCTAAAAGCTCAGATGACATCCTCAAGTTCAGCTAATGAAAAGTGATTCTGAATTATCTAGCATCATGCAAATATCAGAAGAGAGAATTTTCTTTACCTGCAAAAACCCTAGCTGTTGTCTCTGATTGGCAGATTCCAATCAGTACTGGCCTTATTAATTATCCTCAGGTTTTCTTGCTGCTAAACTGAGCCAAGAAAACATTTGAAACTTCAACAATGCCCTTGATTGTCATGGTAGGAATAATAGACCTGAAAGTTAGATGCTATCAAGATAGAGATTTACAGACTTGGTTTTTCACGATGAAGTAAAGAAGCTAACGTGAACACCGATAAGTGTGGGGTTGAGGATGTTGGTTGCATTGTAATGTTGCTTATCTCATTTATCCTGCAGGCTTAATATTACCAAGCCAAGTTCTTGGCCGAGGTACAGATGGTTTATGTCACATTACAGGGAGCATTAAGCTGCAAAATTAATATCTTCAGTATAGGATATCCCCCTCATGCAAGGTGGGCCCTATAAGCCTATACACTGGAGTGGCCTCCAGCTCACTCCCTAATTCATGTTAACAGAGAGTAAAACTACATTTTTGCAGTTCAGTTTCTGTAACTGATCTCAAGCATAACTTGCTTTGCATATAACGATCCACTTCAGAGTGGTCTGGAACTGGGTGAAGGCTAGGGTTGTTTTGTATCATGTTGTCTCCTCCGTCTTGACTTTTGCATTATGATTCAAGGTACAAAGGAGGCCAATGGACGAGACTGTCTCCCATTGACAGACAGCAGGTCCTGCTATGAAAACTTGAGATGTCTGCAGAAATTGTTAGCAGATTTGTAGAGATCTTCAGAAACCATCTCCAGAATATATGACAGATTTCCAATATTGCAACTGAGTCAGTGACAGATACATATCATACTGCAGTGTTTTGAACTGTATTTGAACTTTTAGATTATTTCCTCTGTCTTCCTTGGGATGTTAACAAAGGCTTTGATATATTGGAAAAATGGCTTTGAAAAAGGAAAATTGTTATACACTTAGGTCACAGCAATGTTTTTACCATCTAGGCTCCATTTAATCATAAAGGCTACATTAGAAAGTAGAAGCAGATCTACAGATGGAACAGTTGGTGCTAGTGTCCACACAGACTGTGTCACTCTGGACTAGCTTTTGTCTGGACCGGTAGACTGAGCATCTTCAGCAGTAGCTGAAAGTTTTAGACACTTTCCTCGGGTTCATCTTCTGCTTTATCTTCATCATGGAGGAATCCAGTTTGAGAGGATTCTGTGATGCCACAAGTATGGCAAGTTGGAGATGATGGGGAGAGTTGCTTCAAAACTACTGATCCAAACTACAAAGCTACTGCAAATGCACCTGGAGACTTCTAAGATGGTCCTCTCCCTCTAACTCCAACTCCCACATGCAGTTGTATGACCTGCAAAAGAGTAAGCAAATCCTATTATTTCCTGTTATAATTTGCTCTCTTAAAACTTTGCTACATACAGCTGTTAGTTCCCTAGTGGTGTAAAACATTTGAGTTAAGCAAATTTTTAAAAGTTTAGGTCCATATTTGTTGTGTAGTTACACTGATAGCAAACAGATTTGGATTCATAAATAAGCATTCATGAATAAGCAAAGAGCTTAATGAGATTTGAAAGACTTCTTTGAAAGACACATGAAATGGCAAGAATTGGTTAAGGTGAATGTTTTCTAGACTACATACGTGAAAGCACTTCAACAAGGTAGCTCTCAAGGTTGAAGCTGAGACACCTAAGAATTTGCTTGACCCTGAATGAAATATTCCCATGTTTTATCATACTTTTGTATGCAAATAATGCATGTCCTTGCATAGCTAGCTTCCTTGGTCAATTGGAGAGCTAGGACATGCGTTTCTTTCATGATCTGCAACTGAAGGGAGATAACATAGGGAGTACTTTTGCTTCATTCTCTCCTGTGCTTCCATGCAAGAGACAGATGCAATCTCTGCAGTTATTCTCTTATTAGACCATGTCTGGTCATACATGAGGAAGTTTCTTGAAAAGTCTTGGGATTAGGCCCATTATCAATACAAATGTGTATAAATATATGCATGAACCGACATTACAAAAAAATCAACAAAACAGGTGGTGCCCAAAAATATACAGTTAAGTCCAAGAAAGCAGAGTGCAAGACAGCATTTAAACGAAGCTAAAATACCATAGTGAGCCTACAGGAAAGGTAATCCCATCAACCATAGACATTTGTGTTCTTCTGTAAAATGCAGAGGGCTTTGACAGCATTCCCAGAATGCAGCAGATCTACAGTGTGTTTTAATAGTAATAATAACAATTTAGCTCCTACAGTCAGGCTTTCATAATGCACTACCTACTTCAGAGCAAGATTAACATCCATCTAAGATCATAAGAAAAGTAAATATGATCCCATTCACTTCTTGAATAACTACAGACCAGTTGAATTCAAATCTAAGCCAAAACATCTGTGGACATTAAAAGTTAGTGTTAAATATTGTTCCTTTTGACAGAATAAAAAGTATGAAATACTTTTTTAAAAGATGCAAGGACCTATTGCAAAAATGCAATAATGTGTTTACTAGCTATGATTCTGCATATATTTTATTTGGCAACCAAATGTGAGGGTGCTACGTGGGCTGTTGAATGAGTGTATCCACTATAAAATGAGAAAATTTTATGCAAATTAAACTTTCTCTCTCTTTTCTTCTTAAAAGAAAAAAAATAGAAGAAAAATATTTTCTTACCTTCGGGATAAATGATACTCCACAAATTGATATCCCATTATTGTAATTGTTATTATGCACAATGTTTCATTAACATTGCTTTTGCTACAGCACACACATCTAAAGAAAATACTTGCACTCAGTATTGTCGAGGCAGTATCAAGATTACTCATCGGGTTTCTTCATGTATGGTGAGTAAATGATGTGTTCTTCTAACTTGGCTCAAGTCACTAATCACAACTCTCAGTTTCTCTCCACTTTAGGGGCATTTCATTTCATATTGAAAAAATAAGAACAAAACCCCTCTAATTATGTCCTGGCTCATGATAACGGATGGGAATATTGGTGACTTCTCTTATTTTAAAAAACATCTTCACCCAAACTGCTAGGCATGTGGAAGGTTGGTGTCAAAAGAACCAGGAATACCCCTGTGAGGTCCTAACTACCAGTCAGTAGAGCCTATGTTGGTATATAAATTAGCAAGTTTCAGTGGCACCAGTGAAGTTAGGCCAACGCACATCAGCTGAGCATCCAGAATGGACAAAACACTGTGTGCTTTGTACTGTGGTTATCTGATGTGAAATCTTTGTTGCACTCTACCTCTTGTGCCAATGATAACACATGAGCCCGTTGAAATCTTTTGCAACAGTGAGGTTTTAGAAGGTTTATAGGTAAACCATACTAAATAATGCCGGCTGGTTTCCCACCGTAGTGAATTTGCATATGGTGAAAGGACACTGAAAGCTCAGAATATTCTGGAATCTGAGAGAGTGGAATAAATAGAAAGAATGTGTAGAAATGAACTTTTCTGTAAAAGCAGAGATTATTACCCCAGCTGACAGCTGTAAATAATTAAGATTTTTTTTGCTAGAAATATTTTAACATTCCCAGTTATAGGGACACAGTACTATCAGAGAATAGCACTACTGTGAATTTACATTGTCTTTTGCTGTCTTTATAGAATACTATAACATATGCGAGCTGGGACAGATAGCTAATGGCTATTGTATTTTTGTATACTCATTACACTTTTGGCTTAACGAAGAGACATTGTTATCGTACATCCTAGTATTCTGTAGAGAGTTAAAGTGGTTTTGCTCAGAAACCACAGAATCTTACAATAGTAAGTCTCCGCTTGGTTCTGAAAGAAGAATTTTCTTTTTACTGGTTCATGGTTAGTGACTCAAACCAAGTTAGAGTGGTGCTGCAAGAGAAGAGATCAGATTGCTCAACATAATTTCTTTCAAGATCCTACTTAGTAAAGAGTCATATGTCCTTATGTTTCTGTTGGCTTGGGAAAGAAACTGATACTGTGCAAACCTTTACTGGATCTGGCTCTGTGTGCGTGAATAAAATTGGCTTACTTGGATTTATTCTTTCCTGGTGTTTCTAATGCTAACTCCCATCCTGCTACCATAGCTAGCTTTGATCTTTGGAGACACATTACTCAATTATATCAGAAATTCCTCAAGGCTGTGAAACTAATCCCTGCCAGAGGACAGCGGGCTGTAATTGTCATTGTCCTTCAGGAAGTATTACTGCCAATGTTTCAGTTTTCTTATTATTGTTTATTATTAAAATAATACCCACCCATTTACAGACAGACTGGCTACAAATTCTGTGGCTTGGCCTGCATTCCAAAGTGGTTTCTGACTTTGCCATGTCACTGAATGCCAGGGGAAAGGATTATGCCTCTAAAATCCTATCCTATTGTATTTTGACTGTACAGAAGTAAAGGATTTGTGAACTATCTGAATGTTACTGATGGAAATGGCCTCTTTCTAGTTTGTTATTCATTTAGACACAGTCCAAATAATTTTATCTTGGGCCTGTGGTTATGTGTTTCCTGGGTGATTTGGTTAAAGAGGTTATAATTTTTTTTTTTAAATAAAATTGAACTCCTTCAGGATAAATTCTCTTTCCATTTAATATGATGGAAAAGAAAACCCACATCTATTCTCTAAGACCAAACTACCCCCCCAGGCCCCATACAGGAAGTAATTTTGCTATTACAGGAGTCCCACTATGGCGCATACTATTTCAGCCCTGGAACAGACGTGCTAAGTAGAAGAATCTACCCTAGTGATTCCCAGTCTTTCCAACTTCTTCTACCCCTGCTTTGCAGGATAGATAGACTTGTTTGATTACAATGACTGTAGCAAGGTTAATTAAGAGGTCAGCTGATCTCCCACACTGAAAAACCTATCTTGGATTGGCTCAGAAAAGCTGTCATGGCCCTTATAAAGGCAATATTGGGAAGCTATGAGTAGGAGGGTAAGTTACAGCATGGAGGTATGTCAGTCTGCTGAGGTCTATATTTTCAAGTGCCATAGGGGAAAGGAGACATCTACAGTTTTTATTGTGTCTGGGTAGAGGTTTTTGTTGTTGTTGTTTGGTTTTTTGGGTTTTTTTTTGGTGGTGGTGTGGGTTTTTTTGTGGTTTTTGTTTGTTTTTTGGGGGGAGGTGGGACATGGGGGTTGGTATGCTGTTGTTTGGCATTCTCTCTGATATCCTGAAAAGAGTTCCTGAATTTACTGTAGTCAAATTTGGGGTTTAGTCAGGTCCTCAATTCTGGCTGTTGAAGATTTCTGTCTATCAGATAGGTAGCTCCTGCCAGGTACCTGTCAGCAAGTTACTTCATAAAGTACATATAAGGCATAATTAAAATCTTGTCTAGTTATTTCATTTCTGTGTAATCCACAAGAGTAATTAAGCAGCTAAAAATGAGGGTTAGAAAGTACTGCTACCATGTAGGAGGTGTGTGCCCAGCTTTTAGATACTGAGTTCTTTACAGTAGGAAAAGGAACCTGGCAGTTCCCTGACCACACTAGCAGTGACTTTCTTATTCTCTGACTGATTTGCTATTTAGTCTTTTACAGAAGGTAGAAAAGCTTCAGGGAGAACAATCTTGAGGAAACCATTTGCTAGTTAGATGACACTGCTAAGTTCAAGCCACCTTTTGCTTTTTTTAATGAGGCAAGTAGTTAACTCAGGATGAAGGCTCACGGCCGTATGAAGGAAAATTTTTTTCTAGTTCAGTATCAAATATGCAACTATTTCTGAGGACCTATAACATCTAACTTTCTGTGGGATTCCTACAGGGAAAATGGGTATAATTAAAACAGGTCTGGGAATCACAGAATTTCTCTGAAATTGTCTTCAAAGTATGTTACTCTGAAAATGGAGTAGAGGTTAGTCCTTTTATTATGTAAGTGACAGCAGACTCTTACTAGCTACAGCACTCAGTCATGGCTGTAAGTATTTGCCTCACCATCCCAAAGGAAGTGCCAATCAGCTGGCTGCTGTCAGCTCTTAGCTTCTTTGAAGCTGTGCTAATTTGTGTTAGGTTTCAATATTTACTATGTCTGAGTGAGAAAGAGAAAATACTTGACTATATCCCAGTAAATATAAGTAGTCACATGGAATACAAAACTTTATGCTCCAATTCCTATTCCAGAGGCTGCTTATACATTTTATATTCTATAGTTGCTAGATGAAGATACAGCACATAATTAGTCCTTGATATAGGGTCAAAACCCAGGTCTTTGTCCAAATTTCTAAAGCATTGGGGTAAAATGTATATTTTTCTGGTCTGCCTTAATGAAATTTGAAGTCTGTTCTGCAAAAAGTCCTACTCTAGCAGGAAGAAAGAAAAAGTTGTTCCCTGTGTCCCTCTTGGTTCCCAAATGTCTACAGTTCAGAGTAGCTAGATGACAGGTATCCTGGGAAGGGAAAGGTGGGATTGAATCTCACTAGAGATTCAATTCAAGAGAACACTGGATCTGGAGGTTTTTACATTTTGGATGAGTGCTGTAAACAGCTCTTCCCCTCTCCACCATAATTTTTGGATGTCTATTCTATTTGTCATATACTCCTTTCATATACTCCTTAGTTTGAGGACTGTGATTCAGTCTAACTTTAAATTTATTCCCGTTCTCACAAATTTCAGTGTTGACTTTTCATAGTGTATGTCAGAACTTAAGAAAGACTTAAAGAATTAAAGAAGGGGATGGATTACAAAAAGATTTGTTTACAAGGAAGGAACATTTAGTATTTTTTTAAGAAATAGTTTATTTGTGAGTTATTTGTATATCCTTGATTTTGATCTCCCTCAAGTATTGCAAGATGCATTTTATGCCTTTGAGTGTAGTGTGCTGGGAACAGCTGTATGCATGTGTATGAACACATGTTCAAATGAAATTCATACTCTGTAGAAACCAAGGTGGTAAAAATTTAGAAAACATCCTGTCTGATTCAGAGTGGATGACAACAGCTATCTGACAGTGGACAACAGAAGTTCACAAGTGTTAAAGGCAGGAGATGAAAGTACAAGTTCTTTAGATACACAGACAAAAGTAAAGTATACCAAGAAAGATACTTGTGTTTGATAGAATACTTTTTGGTTTTGCTATACATAATTCACATTGCTTCATTCATTTTTAGATCTCAAAATACATATTTGAGTCTTCAAGCTGTATAGTAAGTAACACAAACCATTTGTTACACTTCTCTAAAGAAATTGTTTGGAAATAACAAGTAACAAAAATAAATTCCAAGTGTTTATTTTTGTTAAGTGTAGGGTTACAATATTATTCTTTACTGTGGGGATGTTTTGCCCCCATGATAATTTCACTGGTCAGACAATGTCTCCCACTGATATTTGCTATTTTTATGGTAATAATTCTTATCAGAGTGTTGCCAGAGCTGTGGCTGTGTAAGCATTTCCTAGGAAATGACATGAGGGAGGCTTTTGGTTGGGTTTTGGTCTGTAAAACTCATAAGGTTCATAAATCAGAAGCGCAGTGTTCTTTTCATACTATTGTTGAAGCAACAGTGACCCAGTGAAATTCAAGAACCGCTCCAAGGGGAACAGTTGCCCTTTTAATCTCTTACACATGTTAATTCATGCTTGGAAAAAACTCACACTAATATTTTCAGATTGCAAGCAAGAAAATAGCTACCTAACAATCTGTTGTCATTCAGTGACTGCACAATCCAAACACAATTCATTTTTGGGGCAAGTACCAGTTCCTGCAAAATCACAAAGGGGTTTTGGACAGCCCTTGCACTGTCATTTAGCTGTTTCCTTGGTCACATTAATGAACTACAGTGATACATCATTCAGTAGCAGTAAGTGTTAATCACAGCTACCATCCAGATTTATGCCTGAAGCCCGCTCTTTCTGTGCAAGCTGGATGATTACCGCATCTCTAATACAAATAACCAGATGT
Source organism: Aptenodytes forsteri (assembly GCF_000699145.1). NCBI lineage: Eukaryota > Metazoa > Chordata > Aves > Sphenisciformes > Spheniscidae > Aptenodytes > Aptenodytes forsteri. The sequence continues at coordinate 4,111,566 of NW_008795127.1, read as the reverse complement.
AGATGGCTACGTAATGCCTAAAACTTGGCCTGCTGGCACACCAAAGAAGATAACGTTAAAAAGAAGCCTTATTTTTGAAGCTGTTAAGATGAGACTTCTCTAAGTACAAAGTGATCGTGCTTCTGTGATGATTGTCATTAAACATCACCATAACTGGAAACGTTAAGACAACTAACCTGACCATCTGTTGGAAATACCAAAGTGTTCAGAAAAGCATGGAAGCTTGTCCATGTTTTGTATGTGAAACATGGTAAATATATCCGGGTGATTACTTTAACTCATTGGTTTTGGATCAAATTGAGAAAAATATTTTGAAAGTAGAATAGTTTGTTGGTAGTATTCTTAAGCCAATAACTAAAACAAAATACCCTTAGAGGACTTTGATCTGTAGAGAGCAATATAAAACATAAGATTTTTGATATTTTTTAGTGTAGGAGTATATGTATATGCTTGAATAAATGTATGCATAAAGCAATAAATATATGCATATAAAATAATAGCAAGAAAATCTATAGATTTTTATAATGGATATTCCATAAACCTAGATTATGGTAGGAAATACTTATATATTAAAACAAACCGGGATTCAATCCCCTGATATCCTTATGATTACACTTCTATCCATTTCTGAATGAAAAACATTTTCAGAATGAGACTATTTGTGATAACATTATCAAAATGAAATCTAAATACAACTTTTTCACATAATTTCTGATCAAAAAACCACATAGTATTAAATGTGCTTCTCTTTGGATCTGGAAAATAAACAGGGATGTTTCATTATTATATTAACTACTTTTTAGTTGTCAAAATAGGCGCATCATGCTATTTATTTCAGACTTGATATGGATTGGATGGATGTGTAATAGAAGCTTTTAACATTGCTCTGACTAGAAAAGATACAGTACCTGTATGGATTTTCACCCTGAAAACTGTGGTACTATCTTATAATTTTTATTCTACAAAGCTGTCCAAATTCTAAAAATTGGATTTGAGCCATCTGATCACTTTTCAGAAGTTGTGAACGAATCCTTGAAAAGGATCCATGCTATATTTCACTTCAGGTACCTAACCTTTGTGCTAAGGAGAGCTTCAAAATACGTGTTCAGTTGCTCAGCATGATGTAGAGAACCACAGGCGGAATAGAGCAGCCTGAGTATTATGTCTGTGCTACTACTGCTGCACAAAATATTGCCATATATAAAGACAGTGTGTCTCCATGTCTCCTGTTTTATTTTGGATTAGCAATAAGCTTCTAAGTGGATAAAGAGAGAAAGACAAAAGAAGGATTGGGAAAGAGGAGTACAAGGCAAAGACTATCGGTACAGCTTAATTGTCAGAACATCTAACTACGGGCTTAGGTCTAATTACAAGTCAAGTGGAAGAGGTGATAGGGCTTATTACCTATAAGTGAGTGCTGTCATAATTAGAATCTTACGTAGATATTAAAAAGATGTTTCTAGCCCTATTTTTTTTCCTGAAAAAAGGATGTTCTGTTTTAGGAAACTAATCCTAGGAGACAGCTCAGGCTTGAAAATCATGAACAGAGTTAATTACTTTATTAATCTGGGTGATGGAGTAATTTCTTTGGAATCTCTGCTTCCCAATGGTGGTTTGCAACTCAGCTTGCTGGATGCTTTAAATACTGCTGCTGGGTGCCTAATTTTTTAGATGTTTAAAAATTGAATGTGGCAGTACTAGTGTCTCTTTATAGAGTTATCCCTATATGCTCCTAAGAAGTGGTGCCGTTCCATGTTAACTAAAATCCAGTTATAAATATATTTGAATGAAATGTCTGACTTCTGCCTGTACTTCTATTTTTTTTCCTTCAAAAGCATATTAGTTTTATGAATGCTGGTTAGAATTTGTCTCTGTATTTTTAAGATTGACATCAAGTTTTTCACTGAAGCCACAGTTAAGTGCATGCTTCAAGATCATACATTAGGCAAGCAATCTACATATGTTAATGACTCACTTTGCAATTTGAATGACTTCTCAGTTTCTGAACAATTCCCGTCTCTAACTCATATCTATAAATATTTTTTTAACTGATCTGGCTTAGAACTTTTCATTTATAGACTTTTTCATTGTGGGGGAGGCGGAACAAATTACATTGGTGCTTTTCCCTGGAAATGTACTATCTCCAGAGATTAGGGGACTGAAATTCATTTGCACTTCCAGCCATTTCTTTCCTTGTCTGCTAGATACTTTTATGACTGATAAAAAGACTTGCTGACTAATCTAATTCAATATAAACACATGGAGAAATTCAAGGATATCTAAGACTTTCTCTGACCAACTGGGAAACTTGAGGGTGGGAGGATTGACTGAAAAAAAGAGAAAACACTTGATCCATAAATACAAAACCCCCACAGAACATACTTTTGAGTTGCTTGTGATGAGAAAAAAATCTGGGCCATAGAATAACGAATGTTCAGATTTTTCTGTTTATTTGTTTATTCTCCCTTCTAAGTGTTTAAGTGTTTTCTGGGTAGTGTCCCCTTCCTACAGCTGAGAGACTGGTTTTCTGGGTCAGAAGTCACATGCCTATGTAAGGTTTCCTTGTATAGAGATTTCGTGGTTTATTTCTTTTTATTAATTTACTGCATAGACTTTGCTTATGAAGAATAGGATGTCTTCAAACAAAAGCATATTTTGTTTGGCACAGCTAAAGACTCTATTGCAGCATTATCATGGTATCTCACCATTACATTGTCGTTTCGTTCTGAACAGAGCCCAGTTTGGATAAGTTACAACTGCATTTCATTACTGCTAATGCTCCTTTATATTTTTGGAATTAAGAAGACTTTCGGGGCAAAGAGCAGTGGGCCTTTTGTGCCGTAGTAAATAATTCTCAGGAAATCTTAAACGGTATAGTTCTTGTGGTGGTCTTATATACAGGATAAAGCACACATTGAGCAGTGGTGGCTGATTTCTTGATCTTGCTTTAAGCTGAATTACGTAAGGTAAAAAGAACTAAGGAAAAAAGCAAAGGGCTATCTTACTTTGGCTATTTTTTTCTTTTATAAAGGTAAAACTGTGCAAACAATCTTCCGAGAAGATGGAGGTCAGGTATTGTCCACACTCTTGTAAGTTATTTTTAGTGAAAGAAAAGACAGTGGAAGAATTAATTTCTGCATACATCTTGTTTGATTCTGCTAAGGCCCGGCCAAAAAATGAAGACTCTTGTTCCTTATGTGCCACTATATGAGAATATGCAAAAAATTTTGAACTAGGCTGCTTGGACTGAAATATCTGCATGGCTGCTCATGATATTTTGTCTGGTTAATCAGACAGTGATTCACAGTCCTCTAAAACTAAACTTACATGGATTTTTTTAATGATACCAAGGTTAAGTCTTTTCTTTCTCATTCTCAGTACAGTGTCTATTTTTTTTTTATTGTCTCCCAATGTTTTTCTTTCTTCACCTAAACTTATTCTAAAATCCATATTATTTCTATAACAAGTTAAGAAGCTGGGCTTATCGTCTTGTTATTATCCTTCACTGTAAAGATTGTAGGACAGCACGAAAAAGATCAACAGTATAGATAGAAACCCTAAAATCTATAGCATGATCATTCATTTTCTTGGAAGAAGGCACAGCACCTATTAGGCCATCTTGCTAAACTGATGAGAAAACCAAAGGTTGAAGATGAAAGAAAAATTGTACAAGATATTAAAAAGATACAGCCTTCTGAATCAGAAAGAAACAAGAAGTTGCTGAAGTAGAAAATAAACTTCTAAAAATGAAAGGAAAAAATTATTAATACCATAGGGAGATGTAACTAAAAGTGAAATTAATTCTAGGGAAGATGGCAGTAACACATACAACATCATGAGAAGAATAAATAATACTGTAGAACATAATGATTCCCTGGAACAAGTGACCAGTAAATTAGGAAAAAGTGTAAGGCTGATAAGCGTAGGAACAGATGGGAGATAGCCAGGAAACCTAAAAACCCCTGCATATCTGACATAATCATTCATATTTAAAAAGCACAGGATCTAGGGGTGGTGGGAACTGGATGGACAAATGGACAAACTGTCTTAGTACCATACGGATTCCTGAGCACTTAGGGAAGATTCAAAGTGCCAGAATGGATTGTGTTTTGTCAGGAAAAGTATGAATTAAATGAAAGCCTATTTTTGTTATAACTCTCTTTCTATGAACACGGGTTCCAACTTCTGGATTTCTAACAACGTTCTCTGGATTTTGCATCAATATGGGTGCTGATGTGTGGGAAACGGAACAGTTGATTTAATTCAGCAGATACCAGAAACTTCAGCGTGTGGGACTTGGGTATTTTGTTCATGAGCTTCCCCCCATTACGCTAACTATAGGATGTTTCCTGCTGAGAGAAAAGCGGAGCTCTGTTTAAAAAAATACCACTTGCTGAAGCTCTGCTCACTCATCTTACAACCAAAAGGAATGGAAGTAGAAACTTTCTAGCACTCTACAAAGCACAGTCTTACTGTCCAATAACTTTTTAGTATCTAATTGCTTTTCTATATGAAATCTGATTTGGTCTGGCATTTAGCTCTTCGTATGGTGACAATGTTTGGTCCTGTGGATTGAAATAAATGGTGTAAGAATTCCTTGGGCTAACATAACATTTAGCAATTTATGTTTAATTAAGCAGGTATAGAACCATAAAACAAATAATACATGACACGCCTTTAATTTTTCTTAATACGGGCCTTTAAAAAAAAAAAAATCCTTATCTCTTACAGTACTGATGTAACCTGCCATCACTTTTAGGTCACAAATCTTCACATCTCCATCTTATGTGACTTCGAGAATAAGCTGATTATTAGCCGTATCAATGTGATGAACAGATTTTTAATCATCTGAAATTAGTCTGAATTAAACATATTCTAAAATTTGCATCAAGGTGGCAGAGAGGAAAATTTAGAGATGGAATAAAAGAATAGAACTGTACAAATCAAATTCAGAACTACTCAAGGCAATAAAAAGTTCATTCCACATGAGCAATGAACCCATGGTCTGCAGTGTTTTTGCTATACTTCTGTACAATCCAATAGTAAACAAGCAAGAGTCTAGAGCAAAACAAATAATTTTAGGATGTATTAAAAGCATTTGGGAATTTGTGATGTTTAAAAGAGAGTCAGTGCACTTCAACTATATTGATTTGTGTTCAAATTATTGTCATAGTGTCACAACTGATTCATGGCTAAAGACATTTCCATTTCAAAATCTTCATTTTTTTTTTAAAAAGTGTCTAGACCTTTCTGCCTGCAAATAATTCACAATTACTTCCACACGTCCTGCGTATAGAAGAGCAATGAGTAGATTTTCCATTTGCACACCATTACTTAATTTAACCTATGTTTCTATAGCACTCTGTTCCATAGTCTCTAAAAATTGTTCACAAAAGTTCTAGAATGTTTTAGTTAGTGCCACAATTTGTTTAATTTTATTTTAAAGAAAATGAGAGTTTAAAGAATCAAGTAATCTGCTTTCCTAATCTTGAAATACATACACTTTAAAACATATATTAGGATATCAGGTCTGGTTATGCTTTTCTAAGTAGTCCTCTGAAAATAGGATAGTCATCAGTTAAGAGCAAGACATCTTGACTAAGACTGTTGTGCTGCAATGATTAATTAAAATTTTACTATGCCTCTCTCTTTCTCTCTCACTCACCTTTAAGGAGTGTAAATATAGTCATTGCTGGGCTCCCTGGCAGATTTATTGGGCTACTTTTGTCTGATTTTGAATAAAATCTGTTTACAGAAGAATTTTAAAAAAAAAAAAAAAGTGTTTCTTTATGGCAATAGTTAAATCCCAAAACCTACAGAGTGGTTAAATATAAATAATAAAGAATGTATGACCAGGGCTAGTCAGAGAAGCACCCAGACAAACACTCACCAAAAAATAGTATGGTGTAGATACAAAACCTTAACAGTATTTGAAAATTCCACATGGGAATATTTGAAGCCTTCACATATTTTAGCCTTTGTAGTTTCATAGCTTTTCCATCCAGATAGAGATTGCATGGAACATCTGTTGTCTTCAGTGGAAACTGTAGGCATGAATATTTGAACAAACATTTTCCCTTGTCATAGTGAGAAGTAAGTGTATTAATCTTTTTGAAATATAATATTGTTACTGAGACGCAGAATATAAATCTATTAAGTTCCCTATAATTTATTATCTGCAAATATCTCATATTTTAAACATTCTTTTTGAACTCGCATCCTAATTCACATTCCCTTCCCCTAGTCCATCCTTAAAGCAAATGGCAGTAATTCCACTGCCATGACCCAACTTTTTAAAATTATTAAGTAAAACAAAGCTTCCTTAGGTCATTATTGCCAAAAAAGCTAAAAAATATTGTCTCTTTGAAAGGAATGTTTGAAATATCTTTTTCTTTCCACACTCTTTCCACAGCAATAAAAAGAAGAGTAGGAAAAGCATTTGTGCTTTCCTCTATCTGTCTCCCTCCTCTTCCCCAATTGTCTCTGCCTCCAACAGTTCTCATCTTGCATTTCTTGAATACATTGGAGCTTGTCCACTGCTTCCCATTATTTGCCTGGTCTTCCCTAGAATCCATGCAATCTATTTTCTTCTCTCTAATATGTTACAAGACCACCTACAACAGAGTAGATGCCATTATAGTAGATGTTATGTGACCCAAAACTGGAGAGACAGGTAAGTGTATCCTATTGATATTTGCTATTCTGAAATGTTCTGTGAACCCAGCAGTAAAATGTCCTCAGTTTTATTCTGTACTTTAAAAATAAAATACATCTGTCTATTAATACTCTCTTGAGTTTCTGAGAGTTAGTAAGCAAAGTAAGCTCCATTTAGATGCTCTTTCCTTCTGTGTGGTTGGTTGCAAAGTCTTATTTCTGCAAATATCTTAATTATTTTTGAATATGAAGTGAAGCATATTTGTCATTTGCACTGTTTTTCAACAGCTCTTCAGAGTACAGTATTAAACTGATTTGTTTCCAAATGCTCCTCTCCAACACGGGTCTTAGAATGATTAGATAACCATTGCCTTCTGAAGGCGGAAATCTCTCTTGCAAGATAAAGGACTATGACTTTTTTGACTGCTCCTTACCCCAGTACTTTCTTTCATAGTTGTGTACTGCATAATCCTACAAATGTCATATTAATATATTTTCCAGTGTCTATTGAAAATGCTCAGCCAGAAGCAGAGTGACTGTGATGGATGGAGGCAAAGGAGTCCTGAGGTCTTAGAGCCATTTAGAAAGTGCAGATGGAGACCCAAAGGCAAGTACAGGTGCTTTTTCTTTGTATTTAAAGTAACTGATATGACATGCAGTTCAGATGAGACAACAGTTTTGCAATTACAACAGGCTTATATTTGTATAATGCCTGTTCAAGAGGTAAAAATAGGAAATTATATTTCCCTCTGGCAAAAATATTTGACTCATTAAAGGAGATAGAACAGACCGGCATTAAGAACAGTCTGATACTTGTATCAGAAAAACAAACTGAAGGTCACTTATTCTTTCTCTGAACTGACTGTATAGGATTTTTCATTATATTCCTATCTGAAAGATAAAATGAATATGTCTGAGCTATATTAAAAAAAAAAAAAAGACAGGCTTCTTCCCTATTTATAATACTGTGCTACAGAGTGCTCATTGTCTGCTTTGTGAGGAATCAAGATCTATTATGTATCAGTCCAGGGACACAAGCCATTTTCTAGGCTTGTACTATTCAATCCTGCAAGCAGTTTTACAGAATTCAGCAAAAAGAAATATTTCATAATCAAATAATTGAATTTTCAAAGAACTTTTCAACGCCCTAGGCACAGATGGTACATATCTAGAAGATTGCCAATCACATTACCCGACAGATATACAGTATGTTATGCTTTTATGATCTATTGAAATTTTGCTTGGCACAATAAGATGTCCACAAAAATGTTTACTAAAAGAAAGGGCTTTTTATTTCATAAAGGAGTCGGAGCCTGCCTGTCATATTTTCAAAATGCCAATAACTGCTTTTGCATTAACATTTTTTGCATAAAGTTTTCTGCCTACATTTACATGCGGATGCAGATAGTATCAAGTGGTTAGTCCATTACCTGCCCTCATCTACAAAGAGATTTAAAAAGTTGCAGAGTGACACGGCAGTCTAGCATAGTATCAAAGGATTAGAAGTCGCCTCAATTGTGATTTAATCCATCCCCTTGTCCTAGGGCAAAATCTACTGTGCCTATGTCATTCCTGTCAAATGCTTGTGAAGATTTAACAACATTCATGAAATCCGGTTCTCGTACTCATTTGCTTTTGAGCGCTGGGGAAAAACTTATAATTGCTACTCCATTTTCTCATTCCTCAGCTGTGAAAATGATTACCTTTGAAGAATGTTAGAGATCTACAGCTTTTTAAAGAGTTTGTGTGTCTGTTTAATTAGAGAATATTATTAGCATCTTATTTTACAGATGAAGAGACTTATGCATTGAACGGTCTGACCCTTTATGCATTGAAAGGGTCTGTCCTGGAATAAATTGTTGCCTAATATTTACATGATAAAACATTTGGGGGCGTTGGATTTCAGTCTGCATAGCTAACCTCATTAACACTGGGGAACAGTGCAGGGAACCAGCGTTAGGCTCCCGCTCCGAAGGCTGGGCTGCGGAGCTTGGGGCTGCTGCTGCTGGCCATGGCGGGAGGCTCCCGGGCACCCTGTGGGGAGGCCATGGCCCATCCTGGCCCTCGGAGGCTGCTTTCAGCCGAGGGTCTTGCCCTGGCCCTGCTGGCACTACACCTCCTTCCACGTCGCAGCCGGTCCGGGGTGCCCGCGATGCCTGCGGCTCCCATCATCAAACGCTCTCCCCATTGATGCCTGGGCTGACGTAGCACAGGCCGGGTAGCCTTCCCAGTCGGCAGTTTGTAGGCAGCCACTTTGTTCTGGAGAGTAAGAGCATTTAGTTGTATGCCTCGGGCTGTTCCCTGCCAGTTGGTGTCGGTGCCCAGGAACGGCCCTGCGCACATCTTGCTTACGAGACTAGGTGTAGCCGGAGGCGTCTTGTCCTAACGGGGACCTGCCAGGGTGCGACTCCAGTCACGGCAGTGACTTCTACCAACCATGCCACAACCAGGCAGCATCCCTGCAGAAATTGTTGCACTTAATAGAGAATAAGAAGAGTTTTGTTTCAGCACTGAGTTTCTCTGTTTCCTTCTTCCTTTTGTATTAATGGAAAACAAAATAGACTAACAATTTTTTAGTTAAATTTTCGTAACAAAATGTACCAAACTTCATGAGAGATTAAAATCCAAAAGGAATTTATTTGTAGAATCTGGGAGGGAATGCAGGAACGGGTTATACTGCAGATTGAATTTCTGGCATACAGAAGCTACTGTGATGGGAGGTGTAGAAATATCTATAAATAATGAACATATTCATTAAAAAGTAAAAAGCTTGACTTAAATTCCTGCTTCTAAACCTTAACATAATTAAAACTTGCATCGAAAGAGTTTCTAACTGCACATGTCATTCTAAATGAGGATGTCAGATTGAAAGTAAATGGGATCTAGGAGATGAAAAAAAAGATGGCTAGCCACCTTTTAACAGGTAAAATAAACATCTAGCAGTCATGCCTTCATATAACACTAACTGCTGAATAAGTTTCTGGTGTTAGCAGCGTTTCTAACCTATAACATTTAAATAAAGCTTATTATTTACTTTAGATTTAATTCACTTCTGAAATATGCCATTTTCCCTCCGCCACCAAATTCCCATGGCAAATTTTGTTGTTCAATAAATGCGAAAGTACTCAGGATGAATAAATATTATATGCACCGTTCTATAGTGATACTTGGCCTGAATAACGAACCTAACACTATCTAGTGTACTTGGTCAACATAACTAAATAATCACTTCTCTCTGATTGAAATATTATCATCTCTCTTTGATTTAAATACTACTTTTTCTACTATACAGAGGGAATAATTGGGAAGGTGGGGTAACTGTTTGGTCCAAAGCTTGCAATGTGCTGGCAGGAAGAGTTAGAATGTAGGACTTTCTATCATAGGTGTAACCCGTTTCTCCCTGCTGAGGAACGGTTAGTTGTTCTATCGCTGCTGTCTTAGTAAAATATTGTTTAAAAACCTGGGCTTTGTTTTTGACTTCTTTCCTAATAATGTATCATTCAAATGTAGAAAAATTGGGTGGCATAGTTCAAAAGCAGACCCTGGTGATAATAAATGAAGAACGTTCCCATACTGCAAGATGGATGAGCAGGTTGTGAGTTTCATTCATCTGGAATAATTGTTTTACATCAGTTCTGCAGAGCCTTAAGAAATTGCTATTTCAAATCAATTTGATCCAGTTATAAAGTACAAGACAGTTTAGCTTATTTTAACTGTGCTTTGTGAGATGGATACGAAGATATTTAATAATCTTTGGATTTTAAATTCACTAAATTGTGAAAGTACACAATATCTATCTTAATTATACAATGCAATCTACTCATATGCTGATTGGGGTTTAGATAGCCAAAGTATATTTTACTTATTTTTCAACTGCATCTAATATGAATTAACAGAATGTGAAAGGTCACGTAAGGAATTAAAACATTTCTTTAAGATTATGGGAGCTATTATCAGCTGAGCATCTGTCTAAAAGGTAGAGATAAAAAATTAGCCGATCTGCAGAATTAAGTTAGTAAAAAAATTTATCTTGTTGAGAACGTATAGAATATAATCTAATTTTAAGAAATATTTTCTATGATTTCATTATTTATTTTTTCTATCTTGTCACTTTTTTGTTCAAAAAGAAGATTCAAAATAAAGAAGGAAGTGCATAAAACATGGTTTCTATAGCACAATCTCGTCACTTTTTTAACAGACTGCTGTGCTACACTACAGGTCTTTGAACCTGTTTTTCTTCATTCTTTTGTGCTCAGACTGTTTCCAGGTAGAGTGAATGTTGGCAATAAATAATTTGGGAGAAATTCCTGGCAACTCATAAAACATTATTTGTCCTATTATGTGAAACAGAAGGTCAAAGTTTGAAGTAAGATTTAAAAGGAGAGGTCAGCAATGACTTCCTACTCTCCTCTTTTAAAATCCCCCAAGCTGCTGAGTTTGCCTGCAATATGCCAATACAGCACTAATAGTTAATATCTACTTCTCCAAATGAACTCTCCTTATGAGAGTCTCAGGGCTTTAGCTAGTTTAACCTAATCTCATACCTGTCAGGTAAGTAAGTACTACTAACCCTCTTTAACATATAGCAAAACTTAGTCTCTGAGAGACCAGCAACAAGGTTATGCAGGAAGTGTACAGCAGAAGAAGAAATACAAGGCTTGATTTCTTTATTCTCGTGAGCCTTAGTTACTGTATGTTTCTTCTATCCAACACCACCGACTAGTCACGTGCTGTATTTCAAAGGCTGCAGTCCTTATTTGTTTCTCCACACATATGGCAGCCACCCCTGTCTGAACTAAAGCCTTTGCGGTACAGTGACCCCAGGTCTCTTGGTGAGGTGGATTAATTCTCTGCTGTTACAATGGTGCTAGATTAGCGTCTATTACCAAAAAAAAAGAAGTATTTAGATGTAACTGTTTAATGCCTTTCCATCACAGTTAGTCACGTTTGTGTGTGTATGTGTGCATGCGTTTATACATGTACGGAGGCAGGAAGGGCATGCAAACTGGTTTGGGTTTTATGAGATTAGACTAGAAGATAACCCAGTCGCCTCTGCTCCCTTTGTTTCTCCAGAGGGAAGAGAAACCAAGCCACTGCCAACACTTAAACTAGCTTGATTAATGAGCTCTGTTTTGCCAGCCTTCCTGTAAGCTCTTCTGAAGTTTTAGGTTTGGTTTAATGTAGTTTAGTTTGGGGTGAGAAGTTGGGCTGGTTTTAATTTTACCCAGATCATTAAACCAGAATGTAATTGGCACTCATAATTGAGGGGGAAGACTTTTTTCCCCTTTGAACTGACTCAGATAACAACCAACCAAAATTAACTAGATGCACAGAAAAGGAGCTGACAGCAGTGTATTCTACTTTATTCAGCTGTGTACGAGATTTGCGTTTGGAAACCTGATACAGCCAAATGCAGCATCCAGGATTCATCTTTTGTAGTGACTTGTTGAAGAAATACTTGTGACCAGTAAATATAAGCAGATAAAGAGATCGGAATATTTCTGTGAATCTTAATGTCAGCTCTTTCTCTTTACTGAGGGATTGTTTTAACTAGAAGGGCTGGGGCTTAAAATTTGATATGCTTTCTTACTTTCCTTCACATTGAGTTGTACTCCACTCTAATCCCTGTCTGTAGGTGGCACTGATCCTTCACTGTAACAGTGGCAGGGAAATTATGAATGCAGTGAATTGCTAAAAAAAAAAAAAAAAAAATCTTATTTTTTTAATAACAAAAATAAAATATGTGTGTGCGGTTGTGAAGCTGGTAGTTACATGAAGCATATATGAGCCTACAGGGCTCACAGCACTAAGAGTGAAGGAGGCTTCTTCCTGTCTTTAATTTAACCTATAGAGAGTACCACTATGTAATGTTATTCTGTATGTTTTGGCATGTTTTCGTTTCAGTTTTCTTTTCTCAAGAGCATTAGAACTTGAAGCAAACAAGAACTGAAAATCCTGACCAGCACCTCATGCATGCTTGATTTACTTGGAGTCAAAAAGTGATTTTGCTTGTTTTCTGGTTGAATAATTCCTGGAGTAATGTAATTCTGCTAGGAAGGGTGCAGGATTTCAGATAGCATACAACAAGCTGTCTGAATATCTGGTCTAATCCTATTTTTGCATTCTTATATTTTTGGATTAAAGAGCCAAATCTCTGATTAGTTATAGCCTTTCTAACCAAAACAGGTAGGGTTAGATTCAGAAAAGAATTTAGGTACTAAAACATTGGAAATGTTACAGCCTTGGATTAGGCACCCTTATCTGCAATAAGATATTCTCATCACCTTGTCTGGAGACAATTAGTTGCCCAGGAAAAAACCCACAGAAATTTGAAAGCTAAATAACATAAACTAGGCAGGAAGAAACACTGAAGAGAGTAATAGGGCCTGTGGCCATTTACTCAAAGATAGTTAAGAACTTAGTTCCATTAGAGAAACAGCTGTGAAGTCTGCTTTCATGTAGTATTGTCTTTAGGTCACATCTTCATGTCATCCCACCCTAAGGCAGCAAGAATTAGAGTTTACTCTGGTTCCCTGTCATGAGTAAGCCTAGAGGAATGTCCTAACTAGTAGGCAGGGTATTCTGGGGCAAACATACCCGTCATTTTCCAAGTTGTTCCAATTGTATAAGTTAATAAGTATTTATTGGAGCAGGGATTTGAACGGAACTCTCCCACAGGAGTATCCTAACCATTTCCATAAGCCTTTGAGTCAGTCTGTCACCTTTCCCTTCTCCCTTTGGCCCATAAATATTTATTTGTTTGTACACTGCAAGACATCTTTAAATGTTTCATCTAAAAGAATGATCAATGGCCTGGTTGTTAGGTCCTTCAGCTTAGGTGGAGGTGTGCTGGGTTGAAGTTCAACATGCAGAATTTGTCAGGGGAGCAATTCGAAACTACCTTCATCACTGGGCTGTTGGATGTATTTGGAACCATCCGCCTCATCAATGTCCTATCAAAAAGGGATGCTTATAGCATATCCGTGAGAGTGAAACTGGCAAATGAGATGTAAAGGGAAACACCTAGCCTGAGTATGAGAAGGAGTTTTGCCTCAAACACCTTGGCAACATTAGCTCTTAGGCGACAATATTAAATATTCTCAGTTGGAAAATCAGAGCCTTCTAGATTTTGCCACTGGAAACTTAAGGATTTTATATGTGCATTACTTAGATCTAGAGAGCTGCTCTGAACAGTTCCTGAAGATTTTGTGGGCCTCAGTTCTAGTTCTGGGTGCTTGCATGATGAAGTGTGTTGGTCTGAAATCACTTCCAGGCTATCTGTTTCCAATCAAGAGGCAAACTTTGCCTCCAAGGCAGGACAGCAGGGTTCATCACAGTGAATCCAGAGGGTGCCTCAATCCTTAGGCACACCAAGCCTGCCTGGTGTGCCTAAAAAAGACAATTTCCCTCCATTTAACTATAGTAAAATTTATTCCAGTATGCACACATGTTTTCTTAAATGAGGATTTGGCACGGAGGAAGCTAACATTTGGGTCGAATACATTTTTATATGCTGTTTCTTATGCCAAGACTATTACCTTTCTTTTGCAGGGGAAAGCAACTGCAAACTGTAACAAAGTAGCAGGGGAAAACTGGGACTTGGATTGGGTTATTTCTTTCCCCAGTTTCTTGATCCAGAAATGTTTTGGGGAGATTTTCATCCTCTGGGATCTTTATGTTGCATTCAGACCAACTTTACAGAAGAAAAAATCTAGTTCTGCTCAGGTGAAAGGGAATTAGTAGGTGCTGTGCCCAGAAAAGTTGCCTTTGGGAGCAGAGACAAAGGGTTCCCACAAGTATAGCTCTGTCACAAGTAGAAAGGGGGGATCTGAAGCCCACAGGGGAGTTCTCACAGTTCTCCTTAGGTGGAATTTACAACTTTAACGGAGGAGATTGTTTCCCCATGCTAATCAGACATTTGCTCCAATTCCTTCCTGTATCTTTCCTCACATTTTGTTTGCTTCAGCTGTGCTGTTTCTTCCCCCGGGTCCTTTCCCAGCACTAACTTCTCTCATTACCTTGTTTAGCTTTTTGACAGAATCTGCCAATAACGCTGCACATCTTGTGCACAAGGTGCTCTTCAAGTACGGATGAAAGGATGATTGCTATATAAGATTCACTAGAAAGAAGAAACAGGTAGATGCAGTGAGATGGACCCCAAGGTGCCAATACTGGTTAGCATGATAATGATGATCTCGTTGTCAGAGCTGTGTAGATCCCACAGACAAAACAGAATTCAAAAGGAGTATTTGAAGGACAATGGGAAAGGTTTTCTTCTAGCTTGCTTGGAAAGTTTTCTGAGTGGAAGAGCCTGCAGACGATGTTTGAGACACCCCCAAACAGGTAAGGGAAGCTGGCAGAGAGGAGGCAGGAACTGACATCCTGATAAGACATAACAGACGTAGCAGCACACTATGTCTTGGCGAACGTGAAAGAGAAATAATTTAATAATATCCATATTCCAAATGCATAAGTGCAGGGCAATGTGAATTTTAATGGAATACTATGCCACATTGCTGAGATTTTCTTTTTCAGTGTGGATTAGGCCACGTCTGGATTTTTCCTCAAGGCAGTGGTGAAGACTTTTATTTATTAATTTTTAATTTGCACAGTTTACATCAGAGCATGTCTCACCTTGTGTGACTGCCAGCGGGGCTAAGGGACACAGTCACTGGAATAAGGAGAGAGGACTAGCCCATATCTAAGAAAGTGTGGTCTCAGTTCATGTTTGAGTATAAATGCATGTGCAGAGAGAACATGGCGAGATTAATAAAGGAGGCTTTTAAAAAAACATTCTAGTAAGGAATCACTGTCTTGGAATGGCAAATGCAGGGTCTGACAGAAGAGAAGATATTCTGTCTGCAAAAGCCAGATATGGAGAAGTCTTAAAGAGCAGATCAAGAGTAACAAACTTTTCATCAGCCTAAGCATGCTCTCATTGCCTCAGTTCTCTGCCTCCAGGAGCTGATAATACCATAGAGGTCATTCTCACATCCCCTACCGCAGTCTTTTGCTGAAAGGTTCTTTATAGCCCTTTAAGGTTTGCATCCAATATGAAAAACACTCTCAAAGGATTTTTTTTTTTTCCCAAAGGTTTTTTCTTTTTCAACAGCCATATAATTTGCAACTAATTTATTTTTCCCTGCAGCAATGGCAGCAAAGTCCTTTCACAGTTGAGAAGTGAGCAGCTGAATTGTGCCTTATGTTTGCACATCAGGCAAAGTCATATGGAGAAACACTGAAGCATATTTTTATTCACGGTCAAGAATGACTGTGGAAGCATAGCCTTTCAGAGACAGACGTTTTAGAAATGACAAAATGTATAATGAATGAAGACTGCTTATCTATATAAACCACATATTTGTACGGATAAAACCTGAATGCAAATAGCCTTGTCTTATTCCTGCCTCCATTTTTTTTATTCTGAAAACATTATTCATTAATATCACTATTAGATTTAGTAAGTGTTTAAAATATTAAATCTAAGAGAAATAGTAAAAACTTGCTGTCATTTTTCAAATTAGCATTAATTTCTTCTTGTGTAAATTTTTCTGCACTTTGTGTTACCACCCTACCAAGCTAGACATCAAATTAAGTATCTGAAAGTTTCAGTAATTTTAACAGATAGCTATACACATTATGTATTTGTTGAATTAGATGACTGAAAATATTACCGCAATGCACTGGCT
Organism: Aptenodytes forsteri; assembly: GCF_000699145.1. Lineage (NCBI taxonomy): Eukaryota > Metazoa > Chordata > Aves > Sphenisciformes > Spheniscidae > Aptenodytes > Aptenodytes forsteri. Next base: position 4,095,223 of record NW_008795127.1, on the reverse strand, counting down.
TGCTGAACAAAGTATTAGGAAAGCGTATCTATAACCTGGGCCTTCATTTTTAGGTGTGCCTCAAGTCTACACTGCAGCATGGCACCTAACTGCTATTTAGATACCTAACTGCTCCTGATTTCACCATATCTTCTCTCTTCAATTAATTTTGGTGACAGTGAATTAAAGTTAGTCATTTATTTGTCTGTGTGCTTCTTAGCCAGAGATTTTATTGAAAAGAGGTGGTCTACTTTTCTGGTGACAGGATCTTCTGCATTTTTTCAGCTTACAACACAAAAAATCTGAAGTGTCCTTTACTTCTTGTAGATCACAGGAGACTAGTAGTGAACCATATGCATTTCTAAACTATTCATTCTATTGAACATACCATAGAGAATCACCTTATTATGCCCTTGATAGTAAATGTCCAGTTAAGTTCAGTTGCATACCATATGCATGATATGTAGATTGGCTATGGGAATGAGAAACACCAAACATTCTGCTTATTGAACCCTTGTTCTCCCACTCAAATTAAAGTGTCTGTGAGCTGGAGGAGAACAGTCAACAAGTACAGCAGAACTAGTTCGCACCCATATGGTACTATTTTGAGTAAATTGATTGAATAATTATCCTCAAGTACATCTATCCTCTGGCACTTCCCTTGCTTATTTAGGATTTTTCAAGTCAGAGGATGGAAAGGAGGAAGAACCTGGTGAGGTGATATATGATTTCCCATTATAGGTACACAGAAAATAAAAACAAGTACAAGTCTTCATCTCTGTGAATCACAGGATACAACTTGTCTGATGTGAGCAATATGATGAGATAAAGTTTTGTCTTCAGAACTGCTGAGGCTTGAAGACATATCAAGATGGCAGTGGTACTAACCACCAGGTCAGCTACTACCAGAACCTTTAGTTGGAAATATAGATATAGTCCTGGCAAACGTAAAATACTAGGCCACAGTGTTATGTTTGATTTTCTTCTTTTTAAGGCTATTGTGATATTAATTAGAGCTGTCTTTGAACGCTTTATCCCCAGAAAAAGAAGTTCTATCCTTCACCACTTAAATAGGACTTGGAGAAGAAGAAGAGAAGCAGAAGGAACTTTTGTTGTAACATAGGGAAGATATGAATTATGGTTTTGTTTATGTTGAAGCTCTTAATGGTGCAAAACCAGCAGGTGTCTAACATTAGGGAATTCTACGGCCAGTATGTGACACAGCACAATGTGAAGAACAGATACCACATTATGTAGAATGAATGGTGATATATGCATTAGAAATGTGTGTATACAGATCTGTGTTTTCCCTCTAGGCTTCCTCCCATCTACAGGTGAGTCTATGAATGCACGATTAGAACTCTAGAAATCTTGGCTTAAAACTTGCTGGAGTGCCAACCAAAGAAAAGAGATCTCATAGCAACAGGAGGGATTTCTCTAAGAGGATGATGTTTATCTCTATGCAAGAATCCAGTATAAGATTTAAGCAAAACTCGAATGGTACTTGATAGGCTTTGATTGAATACATAAAGCTCTGTTGAGGAAACCGTGCTGAATTTAGCAAAGTATTCTTTTGAAAGATAGTGAATCCTTGTATAGTATGTGCTATAAATCTTCTTTTAAAAAAAATAATATTTTGCTATCATTATTATTGGTTGCAAGTCTTTGCCTAGAAGTTGCTAGTTTTGTAATTTGTGAGTTTATTCTGGAACAAACTAAATTGAAGGGGTGAATGGATTTTGGAATATATTTGTCATACTTTGGAGTTATCACCTTGAAAGTGTTGTTTCTTCCTCAGACCACACTGTGAGATAAAACCACATTGTGGCTTCAGTACCTCCGCAGGTGTCCTCTTTGCTAATCAATGATCCTTAGAATTTGACTTTTTCATTTGCTTTTGCCCTTTGGTTTCTCCATGGTAATGGACTGAAGTTTGCCTCTCCATTGCAGGATAATGCAAACCATTTCCAGAAAATTCTGTATTTCTGCCCGAATGTTTTTCTTCAGTTTTGAACAAGAGAAAGAAATCATGGCTGTGGTATCATATATAATGTGTAGATGTATCAGTTGAGTGGTGTTATTTTAATGCAATAAAAATAATGAATCCTTAATTTTCATGTAAAAAACTTTGTATACCTGTATGAGCAAATAGATACTTGTCTGTTCAAAATGGGAACCCATATATAGCAGTCTCTTACTGCAAAAATAACTACTTATTTCTTCATTTTAATATATCTGCTAGCTGCTTACATTGTGAACTCCTATTTTGCAAAAATTTGGTTCCCAAGTGTTTTTCTCTGATTATGCTGAATTTTAATGCTTAATTAGAAGAATTTCCTTTGAGAACTATGCAAATGTGTCATTAGCTATTTATTCTAATGGTGGACTCTCTTATCTGGAACATAAAACTTGAAATTCATTAATAGTTTGATATTTTATTGGCTAGCCAGTTTTTATCAGCCTTTGCTTTACCGTGGTCATTAGAACTAGTTGACTTATTCATCGTTAATATTGTTAACAGTTTTTACTGGCATTCGTCACTTACAAATAATTCCTGATTTAATCCTGATTTCTGTATTTGAGGTAACAGGCTGGATCCAGTCTCAGGAAAGGGGGATATGATTCTAACAGCACTTCTTTTGAAGGATTGGCTGATGAAACCTAGAACTGTGGCACAAATAACTTGACTCACTTTTGTGGAAGTTAGGTAGTGAAAAGAGATAAACATAAATCTTGCAACCCCAAATCCCTACTCATCAAATTTTAGAAGCTTAAGTGAGGCATATAAAACAGGAATCTCTTAGCTTGGTAGGCTCCCTCTGTAGATAGTGAAGAAATATGTGTTCTGTGGGGAGTAAATCAGATCACTCAAAAATTAATCTACCCATACAGTGGAGCCTGTCTCTCTGTGCTTACTAGAACAGGAATACTGAGTGACTTCGTTCCTGACTTGGACACCTGTACATCCCATAAAGTTATGAAACTGAACCTGGGTCTAAGTATAAAATAGTGTAAGTGGTCAGTAGGAAATTCTGAAGGATGTGTTTAAGTCTTGTCTTCTCTGATGCACAGCTTATAATTCACAGCAGTACCCCTGCCCACTTCCGGCTCACAGTCATAAAATTATCTTGGAGTTCGTTATCAGAGACATCCCTTTCTCGCAAAATGCTGTTGAAGCTGGAAGATTGCATTTTGTCTGGCAGATTACTGCTAGGGATCTTTTCTGAGGCAAAAGAAAGAGATTGTTCTCTGTATGAGGAGATTTGAACCCATTTTTAATACTAAGAGAGATGGTGTGGGCAGAAAGGACAGAGATTTGCCATGTCCTCATGAAGTGGATGCTTTGTTAAGGAAGTAGTTGGAGCCCAGTTCTTCAGCTCTGAGGAAAGTTCCTAGCTACCAGCTGATTCAAATGGCAACACCACATTTTCTTCTTGACCTTTCCGTTCTCTTTTTGGATGAGTTTTCCAAGACATCTGATTTGGTAGGTAAGGTTTTAGAAAATATGCCAAACAGAATTCAACAGTTAATTAGTTAGGAAAGGAGAAGCCTCGCGTTCAAAATGAGACATTTAGGCAGTGAGGTCATTCAGGCCTCCTGGAAATTTAAGTGTCTGTGGGGTTAGAGAGCAGGTAATCTGTAATTTAGGCAACTAAATAATGTCCAGTCTCTATTATGTACTTCGATCTGAATGAACTATGTTTTTCAATCCTTATCTATAATAATTTTTAACCCCTTCTCATATTTTATCTTTTAGCTCATAAATTAGCTGGGGCATGTGTGTGCTATTTACAGAATTACCACTTCTACTATATGAATAGGAAATGTATAGTTTAGTAGACCCCAGAGTCACATGATACTGGTTCTTCTCTCTGATTGCATTATTATTATTATTTTCTCACTAGAGAGTGAGAAATGGTAAATAACAAATAATGCATTAGCATGTAATGCATTTATATCACATGAAAACTAGGATTAAAAGTGATTTCTGTCAAAATTGCCCCTCCCCTCAAAAAAAAAAAAAGTGTTTCTGTTGGTTTTTTTTTTGTGCCCAAGAATCATCTACGTGTGTTTTGGTTGGTAAGAATATGACCATAATAATACAGTGAAGAAGGTCAAGCTATTTTTTCAAGAATGTATGTTAATTGTTTGTTATAGCTGTGGTATCTTTTTATATTTAAAATTATTTGTACACTGCAATGACCTAAAGCTTTTCAAGTAGATATGTGTTGTAATGTTTTGAATTGATGTAGTAAGGTTTTTGTTATGGTTATGAAGTGTTCGTTTGGAAGGATATGAGTTCAGTAAAAGGCACTCGGCAAATCCAAATGGTCAAATATAATTCAAAGTGAGAGTACACAGAGTACACAAAGGAAATGGATCAGATTCTCACTATAGCTCCATTGACTTGAAGTCTAGTTTACGTAAGGTCACTTAGTGAATGTTTAGGAAATGGATCTTGTAGTATATACAGCAATCTGGTGTGAAAACAAGTCACTGCTCTAAAAGAAGGTGTGGAAAAGGGTCTGTTGTTGGACAGTAGTGTACTGATTGGACTCATTCATCTTTCCTAGATTCACCCATAGTCTTCAAGAGAATAAAGGTTATTGTTCATCAAAAAAGAAAAGATGCTCTGAGAAAGTGTGATCTTCTCCTCTAGATGCTTTATAGAGCAACATTTTTTAACTTCCTCTCTTTTTATGGAAACACCCACCCACAAATACGTAAGTGTGTGTGTATTTATATACATACACACTATGTGTGTATACATGTATATAAAAACAGTGGAATGTAGCCTTTTCACTCCCTTGTGACCAGGGAGTTGACTCTTGCATTTCTCCCAGGTGATGTATGCTTGTGCATCAGTTTTGAGTGCGTAGGGGAATGCAATTGCTCCAAAGTGCAGAAGCTTAAAAAAAGAACAAAGATGAGGAATAGTGTCTACCTGTTTTCTTTATGGAATTATAGAAGTGTCAGTTGGAAGACATCTCTGAACATCATCCAGTCCAATTGCCTGCTTGAAACAAGAATGATACCAACACTAGGTCAGGTCAGCTGTGTCTTCGTCTATCCATTTTTGGAATTTTGCAGCCTTCATGGGTAACCTTCTCCAATGCTGTGCTACCATCCTAGTGATGGATTTTTGCTAATGTCCATTCTCCCTTATTAATTAATAGACTGATATAGCAAATCTAATAGTTTTAAAGAGAGCCCAAATCATTGTAGATCAGAAATTCATCCCATGTAAGAGTGTATTGATACACTTTATTGTAAATGTTTTTCCAGCTACACCTCTTAACAATACTTATGCAAGGATCTATGGTACTGACAGCTAGAAAGACAAAAGTGAACATGCACTTTTTTTGTTAAGTTTCTGTCTGTGGTGGGAGAAACAGCAGATCCTAGATTTTTTTTTTTTCCTAAACAATGAATTGTACATTTTGCTGCAATTTATACATATTTAAAATAAGTCGCTTACCTGGGGGAGATCTTGAAGCCCTTCTGTGTTTTTCCAGAGGCTAGATTTTGAGACTGAAGGCTCTTCTGATAATTTTTGGAAGTGGGAGGGAGGCCTGAGCATTAATTTATCTTCTTTTCTAACAAAATATACACAAAATGTCTATGAGTTAACATGAAGAGGCCTGACCAGTTAGGAAGAAGCTCTGTAGAAGCTAAGGATCTCAGAAAAGCAGCAAACATGAGAAAGGAAGAGGTTTTGTTATATTTCTCCCCCCGCCTTAATATTGTAGCTACATGATTTTGCTTTGCAAATTACACTCCTTGGTTGGAGAACTGATGGACTTTGCAGAAGTTCTGAGTAGAAGGCAGACTTGAATGACGTGTCCAGCTGTGCATGATCTGTGAGACATAAGGAACATAATGAAATATTATAGAGACCACCAAATCCCTGAATTCCTTGTAGCCTGAGGGCTCTGGAGTGCATAGGGCAGTCTGTGCCGTTGGCCTCCCTTGGTCTCTGTCATAATAATGCTGATGAAATCAAAAGCAGTCTTATACTAGGTTTAAGAACCAAGAAAAGGTACAAAAAAATATGAAGGTTTAGGGAAGTGTTCCTGACCAGATTAGAGATTCACTTGTTGGCTATATGTTTCTAACTAATCCATGCTATGGGGTTCCTCTCTCCCAGCATTTTAGCCTTCTAAAAGAAGATGTCTATTGTAGACAAGAAATCCAAGATTCCCCTTTAGCTGAAGGGGAAATTTAAACACCTTTCTTGTGTATTCAATCCTACGCTAAATTAGCATTGCAAGTTATGTGGCATGTCCGTTGCAGGTGTCAGTTTCTTTCAGTATACCAGGAGGGAGTTTAGACGACAACCTTAGTTTAGATGCACACCTTTTATATGATGATGCATAGCTGAAAAAAAAGCTGGACATAAAATATTTGGTCAACCACTCCACTACAAAATATACTTCTCTGTGTATGTATATACATGCCTACATACATACGCACACACACACACATATATATGTGGCATCTTTACTATTCAGGAACATTCAGATTTCACTCAAAACTGGCAGGATATAAAAAATTGAAAGGTTCAGTCATTTACTTTTTTAATTCAGCTTGTGTATACAAAACTATTATCTCAGCATTTGAGTGAGCCCTGGTTGTCAGTAGTGTAAGTAATTAAAGGGTTCAGCGGTTAATATTGCTACAAGTAGTTCAAAACTAAATTGTTATTTTTAAAGACAGACTGGGAGACAAACATGGATGAATAATAAATATATGGATACATGCATAGATCCGTAGCTGGAAAAATAGCTGCTAACAGCTCACTATTTTCTATCACTTTTCTTCATTAAAAAAAGGCAATCGGTGAAATTATGGTTGAGGGTGGGGAATATGAAGGAATGAAGCATTAATGGTAGTTTCAATTTTGAAATTCAGCAGTGATCCTTACAGCAAAGGGAAAATCAATGCAAATATCACACTTGCAGACCAGAACTAATGGTGGCTGTTTCATTTGTCAAGCCTTAAATCACAGAGCTGAAATATTTCAATGAGCTATTTTAGTCAAGCTAATCTTTCTGAGATTGTCCACTTATACAAAATATTAAACTTAAAATCATCTATCTTGAGATAGCAATTGATTTTGTTTACTACTATCCTGACCTTGCCTGTCTACCTTCCCCACTTTTTAATTTTTTTATATTTTATAATTAGTCTTGTTAGTGAATTATGATTGACATTAATGGACACCTGCCTGCTGAGGGATTAGTCACAGCCACAGTCTCTAGCTAATGTGCTAACACAATGAACAGTAATACACATCACAGCATTAAAATATTCCTGTCTACATGTTTACCTTATCGAATGTCAGCAGCTGTCCTTGCTGTGGATGATTCTGAAGTCTTTCAGGGGAATGACTATCACACATTGCTATAGACAGTGGTATACATGGAAATTGACAATTTAACGACCAAAACATTCATTCTGCATCTCATTTTTCCTGTCCTCTCTTCTGGTGAATTCCCAACCTGAAACACAAGACATGGGGACTGAGAGCCCTTTAAAAAGTTGTTGTAACTCTAATCATACTTAAAGGCCTTTAAAATGATCTGCAATGTAGTTTAAAAATACATCTATCTATCGATCTATCTATCTGTCTATCTATTTAACTGTCTATCTATCTATCTGTCTATCTATATCTATTTGTAGTGAGCCTGTCTTCCAATGTCATTTGGAAAAGTATCCAAAGCATCTTAAAATTTGGCATACTACAGCAAGGTGGTTCTCATCACAAGTCTTCAGCGTGGGTATGTAAAACATGTAATAAGCAATTTCTGTGGTTGCTGTATGGAAACATATTTAATTAATTATTGTTGTGTTTTAACCTGGCAGGCAGCTAAACACCACACAGCTGTTCACGCACTCCACCCCCCCCCACACGCCCAGTGGGATGGGGGAGA
>NW_008795127.1:4074428-4087054 GCF_000699145.1 Aptenodytes forsteri | reverse complement strand
CCCTTCGGCCAGTTTGGGTCAGCTGTCCTGGCTCTGCCCCCTCCCAGCTTCTTGTGCACCTCCAGCCTTCTCAGTCGGTAAAACATGGGAAGCCGAAAAGTCCTTGACTAGTGTAAGCACTACTTAGCACCAACTAAAACATCAGTGTGTTATCAACATTATTCTCATAGTAAATCCAAAACACAGCACTGTACCAGCTACTAGGAAGAAAATTAACTCTGTCCCAGCTGAAACCAGGACAATTATCTTTACTAAAGAAATAATAATGTGGCTGTTATTAGATCCAGAAGTACAACACAAACTCAGCCCGGTTCATATGAAGCCTACTATTTTATATATTCTAAAATATATAGATATTTTCAATGACATTCTTTTGGCTGAAATACAAATCACAATTGCCTGCTATCACAATCTTCCTGATTTTTTTGAACAGACTAATAAGGCTTAGAAGAATTTAAAAAACAAATTGGATAGTAATTGAAACCTGATTTTTAACGCTCTTAATGTATTAGACCATGTCTTAGAACTCAAAAACACAGTTATGCACCTGCACCTATGTAAAGTTAGGGGATTTGAAAATCTTACTGGGTTTCTGTGTAAATATGCAAAGCCAAATCAAATACGGAGTGTATACTGTGTGCATTTAAAAAAACACCTAACAACTTTTCTGTAGCATAACGTTTTAGCTTTATCTCATAAATACTAAGGCTCAATAATATACTTTAAATATTTTATATATCATTGTATTGTAGTACAGTTATTTATCTTTGAAAGATACATTACTATCCCACTGGTTCCTGTAATGGCTAAATGTAATGTTTAGTAAAGAGTGAATGGACATTATTTTAAGTGTTGCTAAAATGTGATTCTTTTCTGCTGCTGTTGACCTCGGAATACATTTGTAATTCCGTAGCCATTGCTACATCTCAAGGCTTCAAGCAAATGTTGTCTAAGGGAGGCTACCAAGTTCAAATGCAGATTTTCTGATACAAAATGTAGAGCTCTATAGCGTGATAATTTCAAATGTTACATACTCTAGCTTTCGATACTTGCTTGTCACACCCACAAGGATAAGTATTTTTAATAACAGAACTGAAGAGGTTAAAACAACAAATGAAATTCTGGATGTTACATTTCTTTATTATTTGTGGATTTAAGTTTTTTCTTTCTTTTCTTTCTTTTCTTTCTTTTTTTTTTTATAGACAGTTCTCTGTGTCTGTCCTAATGTTTCCTTTACTTTGGTTATCATTTGGGAGTCAGTTCTGGAAATCTTTTCTAGGCACTATTTTTTTCCTGGAAGTAAGTTCCATTGCCACGTGGAGGGAAAAAAGTGGCAGCACAGGAAAAACGCAAATTCTGGAAATCTGATTTCTGATGTGGGCGACTGTATTTAAAGAAATCAGAACGTACACTTAAAAATTAACAAACAAAAAAACACTTTGCTTGCTAAATATTCATCCCCCTCAGTTCACCTCTTAAAAGATTTAACTTTCACTTAAAACAAAACTGATGATGTTCAGAGAAGTATAATACCTGTACATCACTGATGTCCCCTTATACTAGAGTGACTTCTGCACAAGAAAAAGGAAAGAAAGCATGCAGATGTAACCACAGTGCGCACGTGTAGAAGGTCACACTTCACTGAGCACTATCTATATCTGTTAATTAACAATTTAGTATGACTATCTTCATATTTTCTTCTGTGTACAGTGACTTGATTTCTCATCTATCCTATTAGGCAGGATATAGAGAGATGATGGATGGTAACTAACGGGTATTGAGTATATTCAGCACCTCTCTAAGAAACGAGAAAAGACTAGCCTGCAAAACTAAAAAAGACTAGCCTGTGACAGAGATATTCCAGGAGAAAGAAAATAGTTCAAGGTATGGGATGCTACTGTACTTGGGAAAGATCAGGCAATATTTATCCATCCATTCAGCCTACCTGATACAATTGAGTAACTATAAAAACTGTAGCGGAAAATAATTGCATTTTAAAGTAGTGACTTCAGATAAAATTTTCTGCATGTAGTTTATGTTTCCTCAGCTATCTTCTCAGTGGCCACCAACCTAGAATAATGCAAAAGCTAGATAAGCATCATTTAGTTTGGAGCAATGGCAAGAATTCTCTGCTCTCTGTAGGCTTGCTATTTGAATCATGATAGTTGCCAGTCTAAATTTGTAGGGCTATAAAGCAACTTTCCCTAGAGAAGTAACAATACCCCATTAATCATCTTTACTGGCTCTGTTCACCTCTGAATCAAATTCAAAGTCCCCCCAAGTAGCTTAAAAATCTTTCAAAGTTAACTGTGTAATTGCTTGCTTACTCCCATATTGGTGTAAGCATGTATTCTGTGATTTTTCCACAATCATAAATCTTGCTCTTTGTTTCATAGCATCTCTCAGAAAGACCCTTGAGCCAAAAATTTCAATTAAGACTTCCAGGCTGTCAGATTCTCTGTTCTGTTTTCAAGTATAAGCACTTTACTTCCAGCTCATAATATAGTCCCTCTTAGTGTCATCCTTTCTTCTTTTTCTTTCCTCGTCTTCCCTTGAATTAGTTCTGTCTGCAGTCATCAACATCTTAGTGGTGGGACAGGTAAAAATCTCTTCTCTACTCTTCCCCCTGCCCTTCTCCTAATCGTAAAGAACCACAACCACTTTTTTTTTTTTCATTTGATCAGGATCTGAGTAATAGTACTAGAACAGTTGGAGTTGTTTCAGCAGAATAAAGGGAAGAGGAAAGTTTATAGTATTTTCCTATTTAAAACTTCTTCATTCTAGATCTGTGTGGATTTTTACACCTCTTTATGAGAAATTCAGAAGTAGCAGAGGAAAGCAGAGGTGTTGGTGGTCCTTTTCTTGCAATACTATTTCTCTTGCTCAAAACAATGGCTGGGAATTTGACCCTGCTTGAGCAGAGGGGTTGGACAAGGTGACCTCCAGAGGTTCCCTCCAACTTCAACCATTCGGTGATTCTGTGAATTGATTTTGTTGCATCTCAAAGGAATGCTTTTTCTAGGACAGCTATTAGCAACAAGATGCTAACAGAGGTGCCAATGACCTCTACTCTCTAGGCATTCCCTGGCAGTCATTACAAAAAAGAATATTTCTGCTTTGTTTTGAAACCGTGGGAATATTCCCTTGTGACCATATCCTGCCTGCCTGCCTTCTCCTGCAAATAGGTAGGTTTCATGTACCCAGTGTTCCCTTTCTATGCAAGGGGACAACTAAATTATATAATCAGGTTCAGCCAAAATCATGCTTTAGTTTTCACAGCTACACTAAGTACACCTTAAATTTTCTTAGGCTTAATCTCTACTTTACTACGTAAAATACCATACTTCTGTAAATGTAAAAATTTGTCTGCATCAGATAATACGTTAAAGCCATTTTACTGGGTGAAATAAAACCAAACTTATTTATCTGAAATATTAGTACTTAGTACTAGTTCCATTATTTTTAAAACAATGTCCACATTAGAGGAAGATTGAAGGAGTTGTTTTTAGCCCTGATGAAACTAAGCAGTAAAAATTAGTGTTGATTCGGTTTAGTGGAAATCTAATTCATTTTGCTTAGTCAAAAAGTCCACAAGTTAAATTTTCCAGACTAGCTATTAATCAGAGAACAGGCTGCAGTTTGAATTTGAACTGCAATGCATTCAAGAGGCAACTTCATAATCTTAGGATGTACAGGCCCTTAGGGCAATGGAATAGCCTGCCCCTATTCCATGTATACTCACCTGAGACTTCCAATATGGGTACCAGTTAATTGCAAGGACAGATACCTGCTAGGAAAAGACCTACTTAATTGCAGTTACTATTCAATAGCTGTTGGTATAGCAACAGTTTCTGCATATTATTAATCTAGACTGGATTCAAACGAAACCTTGCGGGGGGATCTTCCTCTCTCCTCCAAGGTTACGTATTGAAGCAAGAATGTAAGTACTATAAGCACAAACTTATTGAGTCATTCACTTATAGTCACCAGGAGGTAAATTTCAGTGTTAAGAGAAAACAATTGAGAAATTTTCCTTATTAAAAAAAATAAGTAAAGAGAATTTTTGCAGTTTTTAAATCTAGCGGTAACTCTGCATGTGACTGTTAACTGTAAATGCAAATCTGTGGAATCTGCAGCTCAGGCTGTGTTTGCAGCTGTAGGGTGCTGGAATGCTGATGTAATAACCTAGAAAATGTCCCAGATGAACTTTTCTTGGTGGGTTCTGAAAGAATGACACTGTGTTTTCATATTGAGGAGACAAAAAATGATCTTAAAACCATGGTCCAAACCAGAGTAGAAAAAAATACAACAACCTCAGTGTGCTAAAGTAGTTCAAAGTTTTCTACCATAGTAACTTCTTATTTTTGTTTATACTTCCTTTTAAAGGATGTCAATCCAAACAAAAAATTAAGTTCAAGTGTCAGCATAAATCATAATTTGTAACTGTACTACTTTGCAAGCTACGATACTGCAGAGATGATCCTCGGATAGAAGATCGGTACGGTGCCTGCAATCTTTGTAAACAGTGGTGCTGGCTTAGCAGATTGTACTGGGTCTGGCTGGGATAGAGTTAAACATCTTCACAGCAGCCAGTGTGCTGCTGTGTTTTGGATTTGTGGCTAAACCAGTTTTGATAACAAGCCGACGTCTGGGCTACCGCTGAGCAGTGGTTTGCACAGTGTTAAGGCATTCTCCTTTTTTTCTCTCCCTGCTCTGCCTAATTGAGTATGCTGGCGGTGGGCAAGAGACTGGGAGGGGACATAGCCAGCACAGCAGATCTGACTCGGCAAAAGGGATATTCTATACCATATAATGTCATGCTCAGCAATAAAAACTGGGGCAGAGGAAGAAGGGTGGGGATTTGTTTTCCAAGGTGGCTGTTTGTATGGGCATTGATCTGCCTGTGGGAGGTGGTGAGTGATTTCCGTTGCATAATTTCTTTTTTTCCCCTCCCTCTTTTCTTCACTGATTAAACTGTCTTTATTTTGACCCATGAGTTTTCTTGCTTTTGTTCTTCCTATTCCCTCCCCCAACCTGCTGGGGAGGGTGGGGGAATGAGAGAGCAGCTATGTGGGTGCTTGGCTGCTGGCTGGGGTCAACACACCACACTGGTAAACTAATTTTAAGTCAATACTACATCATTGTTGCAACCTGAAGTTAGTACAACTCAGCTCATATCCAAGATACGTCAGTACCCAGGGTATCAGAAATGATTAGCATTGACAACTTGTGCAGCATGACTACTTCAAAGGTGACCAAAATCTCCCTCAAAACCTGCTGAATGCACAAAACAGCTGAAGAAAAGAAATTAAAATAACAAAAAAGCCTAGCAAAGCCACATGCTTCCACAAGAAGCAACACACATTAAAGTGGTGGTGCTATTTCTTCCATGAGATAGCGCAACTCTAAACATTGCTAATAGAGTCAGTGGAGTGGCTTTTAGGAGTTCTTATGTTTGAAAGTTTCTTGAATTTTCGTTGACTAAAAATCTGATTTTACTATGCTGTATTTGAGTAACATCGAATGTACAGTCATGTTCATAAAAGCTACAAAAACCAGAAAGATAAAGGGTAAAATTGTGATTTTTATTATGACTACATTACTGTTCTAACCACAAGAATGCTTCAGCATGTTGTGACATGCACCCATATAAAATGATTTTGATGTTTCACCAGTATAATATCCTATTAAAGATACAAATTGGCATTCTGTCAGTGTAACACATCCCTGAGGTCCTTCAGGAATTACCACTGAATTTCATTTTTCATTTAGTCTGCTACATGCTCTACATTTATTAACAAAATGGAACTTCAGTAGATCTGCAGTGAACTGTGTTCACCCTTCAGGCAAACAAGGCCCTCAAAGCTCAAGAGTTTTAGTTCACAAGCTGTCTGCTTGTCTTGCAAGTTTGCTTCTTTCTGCAAACCTAAAAGCATGCTTGTCTTGCAAGTTTGCTTCTTTCTGCACTCCTAAAAGCACTCAACAGGCTGATGTGGAAGGGATTGCCTAGAGGAAATGTGAATATTTCAACAGCGAACCACTGGGAAGCTTCCACAGTTGAAAAGAAAGGCATCAAAAAATCCTTTCAGATATGTCTTGGAAGGAAATCACTGATCATGATATTTAAATTAGTTTTAGAAGAGGAAGTATGAATGAAGATGAGATACAGATTAGTGGCTGGGCCAAAAACATTGTTAATGAGAAGTGAGAGAAGAACAAGTGCTGGATACAATGGGCAGGGACTGAAAACAGTGATCCAAATCACCAGAGAGACTGAGCTGGAGGAAAAAACTGCAATTAAGAAAAGTAATTCCAAGCTGCCCTAGTCACCAAGTTCTTGAGCAGGACTTTGCAAAAATGCTCAGAGACACCAAGAATCTATTTTTCATAGAGGCTGGAAGAAAAGAGTAGAGGTTTATTTAGCACTAACTGACTACAGTGTCAGAACAAGATGGGCTGGAATTTTCAGTTACAGAAGGATACTCATTCTGGGAATTGAGGATTCTGATGGCACAACTCATTTGGGCATTAAAGTCACATTCTTAAGGAATATTAAATGAATGTTGTGTGACCTGGTCAGGGCTGACTAGATTTAAACATTAGTCTTTTTATATACCAACAAATCTGCATCTGCTGGCTGTCGTCATCAAAAAAAGATCAGGAAGTTATGGAAAGATTTAGGTGCCTGATGCCAGTCAGATGAGAACGTGTTTGTCATCAGAACTGGTACCCTCAGGATCAGCTATTTCTGACCTGAAGAGCTAACAAGTAAACTACAAAAGCAGTATCAGCTGATGTAGGAGGACAGATAGAATATATTAGTGGATAGCAGGTTGAGAAAGGTACTATTGAAATTGCATCACACACATTAGATCAGGAGGAGAAGACTTCACTGCAAGCATAGAAAGAACAGCTAGGGAAGACAGTGGCTGAAATCAGTAGGAGCAGAAGACCATGATCAGCTTGAAATACCCTTAGGTATTCGGAGTAAGAAGACGATGATGGGAGGGGATGAGGGGGGAGTAAATTTATTCATTTATTCACAGAAAGGAATGTGTGAAGATTCCTGATAAGAGTGAAATAAGTGATCTTACCTCACCTTGCCTACTTAGAACTTGATCAGTAATAACTGTGTCATTTGTAGCAAATCTTTATCTAGTCCATTTAAAGCCCCCCCCCCCCCCCCAATTAAACCTTCCAATCACAGGTTCTACAACCTACACCCATGCTTTTTGATGTTTACTCATCAAAGTGATTTTTTTTTTCCCCTGACTAACTAAGTATCCTTCCCCAAGTGTCCCCTTGCAATGGTTGACTGGGCCTCATCAAGCTGCAGATCATTCAGACATAGAAACAATCCAGGACTTCCTTCAAAACTCTTCTAGCTTGCTCAGGTATGTAGAACAATCAATCTTGCAACCTAAAAGTATTTGCAACTTTAAAAGAAAAGAAAAAGGAGATTCCAGAGCAATATTTTTAAATGCCTCTCTGCGATTTCTTGCTGTACTTAAGGGGATCAAAAAGTCTTGCTCAAAAAGACTTCTCCTCAGAAGCTGAGGAGAGAATGAAAGACCAAGGTTCCTGTTGGAACACACAGAGGGGTAAGATTAAGAGAATTTTTTATTGTTTTCTTTCTTCCTCTTTGTTGTTGCTGTCGTTGTTACATCTCATACTAGTCATGGAGAAAAAAATGTAATTAAATCTCCACAAATATATTAAAATTTAATGTTCACCATAGTGGGTTAAAAATCTGATATTATTGTATTCCCAGGTGATAGTAATGAAACGATCAGAGATGCAGGTTTCCTGGAACTGGCAGATCAGATCTAAGACACTCGAATCTGTGTGTCTCATTGCCTTTTGGTGATTTTGATGTTAACCTATTTTGCCAAACTTTCTTTTACACAGGAAACAGAAGTATGGACAGTGCAGTTGATTTTTCTTCCTCAAATTCTATGTTGATCAGTTATGCATTCAGGAATATAGTAGGTGCCATATTACATACATTTTGCAAGTAAATCATACCAGTATAACAGACAAACTGAAGTTGGTATGCCATGTTTCCTCACAAATCATCAGCTTGGCAGAATCACTACATAAGACAAAAGCCATTTTTTTTTAATTGCTGTAGTTTGTATCCTGCTTAGTAAGCAATCTTCTTCCTTAAAGTTATAATAACTTCCTTCATAAAAGCCATTGTCTTCAAAGCATTTGTTTCATCTAGACTGCAATTTTCAGAGAGTGGATAACAAAACAATTTTCTTTGTATTTTTTTACAGCAATTAGCTATAATGAAATTTAAGCGATAGTTCAGCTACTATCAGCTATCTAGGTCTCTTGTTCGAATCCCAGTGATCTCATTCCCCAGCCCATTTTATACATGTACAGGTACCTTGATAATTGCTTCCAATGATTCTGTTCAATTTACGAAGATCTACTTTGCAGCATTTGTTTCCTGTTTGATCTGATAAATGCTATACTTGTACCATTTCCATGTTTTCCATGCATCTTGCATTTCTGATTACATTTTCAATAGTCAGACTACAAAAGCTGTTGTTTAACTACAGATTTAATCTCAGGAATGACTTCAAATTAAGTGAATCATTATACTTGACATTTCAGTTAGGTAAGCAGTTAGAGCTGGGCAGTGTAGTTAAGAACTCTCTTAAATGACCTGTGCTTTTGGGTAGGCTTGAACCTGTGACACTCAGTCATGTAGTATATCTTAGCTGAGTGGACAATAACTTACTAAATTGAGCAACTTTTGGTTTGCCTTATGATATTACTAATAATACTGTTTTCTACTCAGAGGTCACATGCCACCTACCTTCTTATCGCTGCTTTGTGTTTTGCTGTGGCTCCTACATTACAAGCTCAGTTTCTCCACAAGCATTACAGCATTTGAAAATGTCTTTGCAATAATTCTTAGATCTGAAGAAGCAGCTGGAAAAAGTCATGGGGCAGAAGTATCAGGATATTCCAGAAACTGGTTATGGTGGCAACAGGAGAAGAAATTCAAATCACTGCTTTGTATTCTGTAATGGTCGACTTGTTCTGCAACAACTGTTAACACCCCTGAGATGGAGCGAGAGCCACTGCTAGACTGTATAATACTTAGAATTCTAGCTTGAAGTGTCTAGAGGCATAAAAAATAGCAGAAAAATGGGAAATCCAAATGCTTTATAGCACTGAAATATTTTCTAGAACTTGTTGTGTCAGTCAAATGAATAGGACATGGCTTTCTTGTTTTATATGTGGAAAATAAGCAGTGACATTGGTATGCTCTTTTAGTGCAAAATCCTCCATCATAGAAGACTACAGGTCTGACAAGAAAGGAAAATAGTGAGTTTTCTGCTCTGGTGATTCATCATATAATTTTAGGCCTGCAACTAGAACAGAAACCACCACATCCTCAGCTGTGACACTTTCACCCTTACCAACTAATTGAAACCTTCTGCATCTATAAATAAAACATAAAAATCCCCCAGCCATATTATGAGATCCTGAAGGCTTCCAAAACTAATTGGCCCTCTGTTGGGAAACATATAAAAATAAGAATGCTAAGTTTTTCCAGCAATATTTTGGTAAGCCTGTAAGTTGGCTTTGAGAGGTGGTGTAATCTCCTATTATGCATTACTCAGGAGATTTGCAAGAAGAAACTAGATGGCTTAGAAAGGGATATTATTTGACTGGAGAAAATGATATGGGAATATTGCCAAAGTGGAGATTCAATTATACAAAGAAGGGGGTGAAGGAAAAAAAAAGAAGATAAAATGCAACTGGAATATAATATTCTATTTGAGAAAAAGTGAACAAAAGACACAAACCATTAAATCTTAATTTAAACTTTCTGGGAAAATACCCAGATTTTTTTTGGCAAGAAGAATCTCTGGCTTTCCCAAACTAAGAGTGATTCCAGTCATTAGAAGTTAAAAGTGGTATTCTTGCTCTAACTAATACGAAATTGTAAATGTCACTGTTGGTAGTATAGATGTTTACAGTGGGTATGTTGCTATTACTTCAAATTGAAATTGAAGTGAGACTCATCACTTAAAAATCCAACTATAAGTCTGCCTGGAAACTTGTTTCAAATTTGCTTACCCTTTAGGCCATGTAGCATCAGGTAATACCACAGTATTGCTTAAAGAAGGACAAATTATTCCAGTTGTTGCTCTCACATGTTTCTTTCTGCATTAAACACAAACTTCAGAATATTTACCGAGGATTAGGTTTTGATACTATTGAGGGTGGATTTAAAAAAGATAATGCTCAAGGAGGTGCAGTCTTCAAATAGTCTCAGCAGTTGTACAGTGAAAGTGTACAAGATGGGGTAGGTAGCTCCTCTGTGTATCTGTCCTGCTTCTGAGGTAGGGAGAAAGGAATAGAGGATGTGCCTTGTTTACCTTCCACCACTCTTGAGACTGACTTTATATTTTACAGATTTTATATTGTGCTGATGCTAAGTGCAGCTCAGCACTACTAGCCGTTCCCAGATATTCTTGCTTGATAATATTTATTTTGGTCAGGATGAAAATTCTAACTAACTCTTCAGAGCTAAGTAGTGATTAGTGACAATCTGGAAAACCCTCAGGTCTGCAGGTCCTGAAGAAGCTTTGAGTGCTAGGAGATATTCAGATTGCACAGCTCTTGAAGCACAAGACTGGTACAATCCCCCAAGCAGGAAGAAAAGCAGGCATAGCAAGCAACTGCTGCAGAATGAGGCTGGCAAATTAGTTACAAATGACAGAGAAAAAAATGCAGTACTCAATATCTCCATTTTTTCAGTCTTCACAGCTAAGGTCAGCCTACATCTATGTCAAGAAGCAATGATGAAGCATACAGTGAACCACTGATAGGAGAGGGCCAAGGTAGGGACCATTTATACAGATTAAAATAATGTCTGTAGACGTACGTTGTCGAGACCTTACAGGATGCATCCAAGGGTGCTAATAGGGTTGGATGATGTCACTGCAAAGCAACTCCATCATTTTTGGAAGGTTATGAAGGCCAGGGAAAATTACAGATGAGAGCAAGAGGGCCTGGAAAATATCACTGCCATCTACATAAAAGGCAAAAGGAAGATTCAGGGAACTACAGACTAGTTGACAAGTTAACTAGTTAATAACTGAGCATCTGATTCATTTTCATGTTTTCTTGCTTTCTATCTGAGGAATGGAAGCAGAACAGAAGTGGCAATTCTCATTTATTGGATAGTATAGGATATTTATGAGCAAATATTTTTGTGCAAAAATAGCTGTGGTGGAGCCAGACCAAAATGTTGACTCTGCTAGCTGAAGACCTACTGGAACTAAAGAACAGGCAGCAACAAAAAAGAATTTTTCTAGGTGAATTCATATTAGTCAATTGCAACCCATTCTATTAACTTTAGCTTTTTTATTTTATCCATAATAGTCCAAGGCATTGCCTTTTTAGAAAGTCTCTGATCTATGGGCCTCAGAAAGGAGCTGTTATAGCCAAAATGTATTTAAATTGAAATAATTATGTTAGCATAGTTACAATATCCCTCAGAGTGACAAACTGACAGAAATGTTCCTCTCTTCACATAGGTTCATGAAAAGAGGATCATAGTGGTCCAATAAGATTTGTCTTTTTTTCCTCAGTCAAACAGCTCTACTAGCAAAACTTTGTAATGAAAATCCAGACTTCATCATATAGAAGCATATGCTACAGATATTACAGAAACAAAATGTGACTCAGCTGTAAGTCTGATTTGAACAGTTCATTTACTTCTATTGGGTTTTAAAAATATTTGGTCAAGCATTCCCTGTGATTTTCATATAATCTGAAAGGAAAATATTTGGCTGAAACAATTCCCCTGAAGCAGTACCAAACCTGCAAGCAACTTTCTGGTATGAATTTATTCCTTTTGGTATCTATTTGCAGAAAATACACTGAAGTAGTTCTAAATCATTGTAGCATTCATAGCAGCTTGTATACTTATGTGGAGGACATAAGAATACAAGAGGTTACAAAATTTTGCACAGCAAAGTTTTACAACTTGAGATGAATTGTTTCAAATTTAGAATTTAAAAATGAAAATGAACTAATTGATTTAATTTTACCCTTTAGACTAATTTCATTTCCAATGTTACATTATGGTATGAGTATTAATAAAATTTTACTTGTATGTTGAGTAACATGTTATATTAGCAAATGAACCAATTTTATAGACCTCCATTTAGTAACTTCTTACATTTTAATTTCAGGGACATTTCAAATTTTCATTCTGAATAAGAATGAATAGACACTCTGAAATAATGGGATTCTGTTTTCTAACAGGCCTATTAAGTATTTTGTTAATATTTCCTTGTTGAAATTAGTAGGGTACCGCATAGATTCAAGAACAGAAACATTTATTAATGTTTAATAAATAGTATACATGGTAATAAATGTTATTGACTTCATCTGAAGATCTGAGCAATTATAAACATTTAAGAGACATAAGTGGCTGTGGTTTAACATCAGTCAGTTGGCAACTGAGCACCACACAGCCGCTCGCTCACTCCCCCTCCCCCCCAGTGGGATGGGGGAGAGAATTGGAAAAGTAGAAGTGAGAAAAAGTCGTGGGTTGAGATAAAAACAGTTTAATAATTGAAATAAAATAG
>NW_008795127.1:4073032-4074376 GCF_000699145.1 Aptenodytes forsteri | reverse complement strand
CTGAGCATGATGTCACATGGTATGGAATGTCCCTTTGGCCAGTTTGGGTCAGCTGTCCTGGCTGTGCCCCCTCCCAGCTTCTTGTGCACCTCCAGCCTTCTCAGTTGGTAGAGCATGGGAAGCTGAAAAGTCCTTGACTAGTGTAAGCACTACTTAGCAACTAAAACATCGGTGTGTTATCAACATTATTCTCACAGTAAATCCAAAACACAGCACTGTACCAGCTACTAGGAAGAAAATTAACTCTATCCCTGCTGAAACCAGGACAGTGGTTCTTTTAAAATCTATCAACATAGCATTTTTGTAGATAGGAAAATAACTATTATTTTTTGAGTTTACATGACAGCACCCCTCAGTAAGAGTTAAGCTGACTGGTAATTGGTCAGATACAAAAACCAGACTATATTGTAGAATATATCCTCCCTTTGTAGTTTTCACTGAGAAAAAAAATACCCTGTCAATAAATCACATCATACTGACAAATTGGTTTTCCACTTGATTGGTCTTAAATTTAATGTATAGCCTGTGACAATATATTTACATGGGTGCATAAATTGAACAATTTCATAGGTAAAGATTTAAAAGACATTAGCTGCTCTTGTGAGTTATGGAGTGCTTAAATGCAATCTTATCTACTGATCATTTTAAGTTTTAAAGAAAGTCTACCTAAATGTGTGAAGGTCTCCTCCAACCCAAAACATTCTATAA
Source organism: Aptenodytes forsteri (assembly GCF_000699145.1). Classification (NCBI taxonomy): domain Eukaryota; kingdom Metazoa; phylum Chordata; class Aves; order Sphenisciformes; family Spheniscidae; genus Aptenodytes; species Aptenodytes forsteri. Next base: position 4,073,668 of record NW_008795127.1, on the reverse strand, counting down.
TTCTGTGACATGGAAAAGTGCAGAAGAATGAAAGATCCCTTGTTAGCAATCCCTGTTGGCCAAACATGAACCTGCTTCAGTCCTGTAGTGGCAATAATGTCATACTTTTCCTAGTCTGGTCTGCTGAGAGGGCAGCTCACAGCAATGGAAGAGTAAACACACATTTTTCTCTATCCATCTGTCCTTGTTTTAGCTGGGATAGAGTTAATGTTCCTCCTAGTAGCTGGTACAGTGCTGTGTTCCGGATTTAGGATGCGAATAATGTTGATAACACACTGGTGTTTTAGCTGGTGCTAAGTAGCGCTTACACTAGTCAAGGACTTTTCAGTTTCTCATGCCCTGCCAGCGAGAAGCTGGGAGGGGGCACAGCCAGGACAGCTGACCCAAACTGGCCAAAGGGATATTCCATACCATGGGACGTCATGCTCGGTATATAAACTGGGGGCAGTTAGCCAGGGGGGCGGTGACTGCTGCTTGGGAACTGGCTGGGCATCAGTTGGTGGGTGGTGAGCAATTGCATTGTGCATCACTTATTTTGTATATTCTTTTTTTATTATTGTTATTGTTATTGTTATTGTTATTTTCCCTTCTTTTTCTGTCCTATTAAACTGTCTTTATCTCAACCCACAAATTTTA